>NC_140245.1:5631298-5713798 GCF_949987555.1 Borostomias antarcticus
ACACACACACGGACACACACACACACACACGGACACACACACACACACACACACACACACACACACACCAAAGGCTTAGCAGACAACCTTTTGAAACTTGCATCGTTGCGGGCATGTGCAAAGCATGCTGAAGAGCGCCCCCTACTGTCGAAGTAGCTGGTGTCGTCCTCGGTCTCCAGCTGAGGGATGAATTCGGCCTTCTGCCGGAGCAGCCCGGTCCAGTCCAGACCGAGGAAGAACAGGTGCATCTTCACCTCCGTGGTCCCCCCTGCATGCACGCACACGCACACACCACACACACGCACACACACACACGTGTCAAAGTCTGTTTGAATGGGTCAGAACATGTCAGTCATGTAAAAAACAGTTACTGCTGACTGATGAGTGTTCTGTATGTGACTGGTGTGTATAGTGGCTGTGGTGTGTGTTCTCATGACTGTTGTGTGTTCTAGTGACTGGTGTGTGTTCTGTGCTGTGGAGATGTTATGCATGAGTCAGTGTCTTGTGATATCGTTTTGTGAGTAAGATAGTCAGTCAGTCAGTCAGTCAGTCAGTCAGTCAGTCAGTGAGCCAAACCAGCCAGACAACTATCCAGCAAGCCGGTCGGTCAGTCAGTAGGCAGGTCAGGGTGAGGTACCCACCAGTGCCCAGGCGGTCTAGAGGACTCTGTCTCAGCAGCCTGGTGATCAGGTCCTGGGCATCAGCCGGAAGTGCGTCCTCCCCCTCCGGCCAGATGATGTCATCTAGGAGTCAGGGGTCAGCGTGAAAATATGATCCACCATCTGAGCCTAATGTGTGGTTCGTAATCTCAAAATCCAAGACACTCACAAGGTTATTATCATGGAAAGAGTCATTGTTTTTTTTACCGTTGACCACCTGTCCGAACAGCTGCTCTGGCGTGTCCCCGAAGAAGGGCACGCAGCCCACCAGGAACTCGTACAGGATGATGCCCATGGCCCACCAGTCCACTGGCTTGCCGTAGCCCTGCCTCAGGATCACCTCCGGGGCGATGTACTCCGGGGTCCCGCACACCTGGGACGACAGACGATTTGATTAGACACCCGGAATCTCCCCAGACAGAAGGGGCCGGTCAAACCGAGACCGCCGGCGACCCCGGCGTGGGAGGGTCGGCGCAGGGGTGGGCGGAGCCTCGGGCTAGACTCACGGACGGAGGAGAAGACGCGGAGGAGAGGGGAGACTGACCTGTTTATCCAGGAACTCCCTGGTGTCCTTCTCCACGTGTCCCTCATACAGGTTGGTGGTCATGTTCATCAGGCCGATCTTCGACAGGCCGAAGTCTGTCAGCTTGATGTGGCCCAAGGATGTGATGAGCAGACTGCACAGAGAGATGAACAGAGACGAGCCCACAGTCAGTTTAGACTCCATGTTGTTATGTCACGCCTTGGCTCACCAGCAGAGGGCAGCAAAAGGTGGTGATTATTTTCAGTCAAGTTTACAAGAATAAAGCATATAAAGTACATACACAAACAATTGAATAGGATAATAAAACCCTACACACATATCATCAAGCAAAGCACTTACAAATAGAAACAAAATGGCCCTTTGTCATGACCTAAAAACAATTAGTGGATTTGTAGTAGGTTCCAGGAGTGAGACGCAGCAAATGAAAAGGCAGTTTTGCCAAACTCAGATGGAACCAAATAGCAGCAGGTGTGTGAGTGTGAGTGTGTGTGTGCACGCGTGCAGACATACTTGTCTGGTTTGAGGTCTCGGTGCACGATGCCGTAGTTGTGAAGATACTCCAGCGCCAGCACAGTCTCGGCGAAGTACATCCGGGTCATGTCCACTGGCAGCGGACCCATGTTCTTCAGTAGGTTGGCACAGTCGCCCCCTGGGGGGAGGGAGGGGGTTAGAGAGGCAGCAGCTGATTCAGTGGAGGTGTTCCATGTAACCCAAGGACTACCGGCTAATATAGATCACTGGATCTGAGAGTGTGCTTTACTATGTCCCTCCACAGCCACCGTACCTTCCACATACTCCATCACCATGCAGAGATGGCGCCTGGTCTCGAAGGAGCAGAACATGGAGACCACGAAGGGGTTCTCGGCGAACGTCAGGATGTCTCGCTCCACGAAGACTTGCTGGATCTGGTTCCTCAGCATCAGGTTCTGCCGGTTGATCTTCTTCATGGCGAAACGCTGGCGCGTCTCTCTGTGTCTTACCAGGAAGACCGCACTGGGGGGAGGGAGGGAGAGGAGGGGGGAGGGAGGGAGGAGGAGGGGGGGTGGGGGGGGGAGAGTTTTAGTAATCTTGGGGGTCCACCCAGACAACCCCAGACAGCCCTGACCACAGAGGCAGTCCTACTGACCCGTAGGCTCCGTTGCTGATGAGCTTCATGGTCTCAAAGTCGCTCTCCAGTGGCTTCCTGCGCGGGGGGGTGCAGGCTGCTCGACTCTGGGGGGGGGCAGAGGGGGGGGGGCAGAGGTACCACATCAGAACAGAATCACGGGGCCACAGGCTTCGCCCTTCTAAGACTTCACAGCGCAGTACTGACTGTCAGTCAGCTGTCAGTTGAGGTGTGAGTTTCTCTGTCTGTTGCTGTTACCGGTTGGTGTGAGAGTTGAGCTGGGCGCGGGAAGGTATTTTGAGTGGGGGTGCTGACGTGCTGTCTGTAATCTAGTCTAGTATTTACCAGAGAAATACCCCTCCCTCTGCCTGCCGCTCGCACACACAGCGCACAAACACGCGCACACACGACGGACCCCAGTGCACAGTATAACTATGAAGCACGCGCGCACACACAGTCACACACACACACACAGACACTCCACAGACACACACACACACACACACACACACACACTACTACAAAGACATGACGTTAAATAATTTACCAACTATGTGTTGGAATTTACAGTTGAATGAGAGGTAAAGGGGAGGAAAGCATCAGAACGCATGCAGCAGGCTAATGTAAACAGATCAATCTACACATCAGAACTAACATTAACATGGTTAGCGCTCCGCATGCAGTGATATGGTCAATCAGATGACAAACGATCACGCCCCTACAGTACATCATTTGACACACCTTTGACACACCAAAACGTTTGAATGATCGGTTACGCACGCAATGCTCTTTTTCACAACACTGTAGGTGAGGCTACTTCGTCCGTTAGCCGACTCTTGCTACGTTTGCAACTGAATTTGTAACAACTTCCGTAGTAATGCTGTTGTGAGCCCGTAGCAGGATTGCCATGCTTGTGATCACTGTTTTCTTTCCCAAAGCTAAATTATTTCTTATATCATTTCAATATACTTTATTTATTTTTTTTAGCTTGCAGGAGGGGTGCTCCTCCTACCTGCAGCTAGGGGGCGCTGCAGCACCCTCAGCATTTCCAGCACCCCTGTTTGTTGCTGTTTTGACATGTGAGTTTGTGTGTCTGTGTGTGCTGTCAGTTGATGTGTGAGTTTCTGTGTCTGCTGTCAGTTGATGTGTGAGTTTCTGTGGCTGCTGTCAGTTGATGTGTGAGTTTCTGTGTCTGCTGTCAGTTGGTGTGTGAGCTGCTGGGTCTGTTGCTGTTGAAGTGTGAGCTGCTGGGTCTGTGCTGGCCGTACCTCTGCGCTGGCGTCTGGGTCTCTGCAGGCAGCGCCGTGTCCCGGGCTGGTCTGCTCCAGGTGGACCATCTCTGCAGCGGAGGGACAAACAGTGGGTCAGACTCACAGAACCAGCCTGGGAGGCACAGCACTGACCAGCCTGGGAGGCACAGCACTGACCAGCCTGGGAGTCACAGCACTGATCAGCCTGGGAGTCACAGCACTGATCAGCCCGGGAGGCACAGCACTGATCAGCCTGGGAGGCACAGCACTGACCAGCCTGGGAGTCACAGCACTGATCAGCCTGGGAGGCACAGCACTGATCAGCCCGGGAGGCACAGCACTGATCAGCCTGGGAGGCACAGCACTGATCAGCCTGGGAGGCACAGCACTGATCAGCCCGGGAGGCACAGCACTGATCAGCCCGGGAGTCACAGCACTGATCAGCCCGGGAGGCACAGCACTGATCAGCCTGGGAGGCACAGCACTGATCAGCCTGGGAGGCACAGCACTGATCAGCCTGGGAGGCACAGCACTGATCAGCCCGGGAGTCACAGCACTGATCAGCCCGGGAGGCACAGGCCAGCACTAACCCTGACCTGCCAGCACCAAACACTGACTTATCAATGGCTCAACAGAAATGTTAAAGTACTGTAGAAGGCAGGTTTGAGTGGACGTAAAGAGAGAGAGAGAGAGAGGTAGAGAGAGAGAGAGAGGGGGGGGAGAGAGAGAGAGAGAGAGAGAGAGAGAGAGAGAGAGAGAAAGAGAAAGAGAGAGAGCGAGCGAGAGAGAGAAAGAGAAAGAGAGAGAGAGAGAGAGAGGCTGCGGTACCTTCCAGTGGGTCTCTGTTCAGGCCCAGCTGGCTGATGATGTAGCGCGGGATGTCGGTCTTGATGCCCTGGCCCACCTTGGCGTGGCCCTCCGCCGCCTCCAGGCGGTGGTAGAACTCCTCCGGGTCAAACTCCTGCAGGTAGAAAGGTCAAGTTAGGGTTAGGGTTCATAGTACAGGCCTTCTAACGACGCTTTGATATCAGTAACAAGCTGATAGATTGATATTCTTGCACTTTGCCTTCAGCACTAGATTATGCTCCTCATCACTTGTTTTAGAAAGAAGATGCACTTGTGAGTTCTGGCGAGTCGTAGTACATTGGCTTTTCCTACGTTAAATGCAATTATTGTTAGTCACTTTGGATAAAAGTGTAATGTAATGAGTGTTGTCACTT
This sequence comes from Borostomias antarcticus, assembly GCF_949987555.1. Classification (NCBI taxonomy): domain Eukaryota; kingdom Metazoa; phylum Chordata; class Actinopteri; order Stomiiformes; family Stomiidae; genus Borostomias; species Borostomias antarcticus. The sequence goes on from NC_140245.1 coordinate 5,636,077, forward strand.
CTGTTCTTGTAACACAACTAAGCCAATCCTGGCCCTCCTGCATTTGGACCAATAGGAAGTCGTCCTTGCCAGAGAGAGCACACAGTTGTGGTCCTCACCAGACACTCCAGCAGGCGAGCAGGTCTGGAGATGATGATGAGGATCTTCTTCACCAGCTTGATGATGACGCTCACCTCCTCGCTCTCCGACCGCTCGTACGCCTGCCCAGGCACAACAGCACAGGTTAGAACTACAACATGTGCTACTACAGGCCCCATAATCCACCTGAGCTTCTGCCCAGGCACAGCAGCTCAGGTTAGAACTACAACATGTGCTACTACAGGCCCCATAATCCACCTGAGCTTCTGCCCAGGCACAGCAGCTCAGGTTAGAACTACAACATGTGCTACTACAGGCCCCATAATCCACCTGAGCTTCTGACACTGCAACGACATATCACAATTAGGGCTGTCGATTTAATGCGTTAATTAGATACATTAATTATGCAAATGTTAACGCGTTCATTAAATTAACACAAATTAATCGATATTTACTTTTTTAGTTGTTTTGTTAAATTAATCGATTTTTTCCAGCGGACCCCGTAGTCTACAGAGAGCAGGCAGAACAGAATGAGTAGGCTGAGTTTACCTCAAACAAATTGACAGACTCAGTCGCAAAATGAATTGCTATGGACTGCAGGTCAATGATAGAAGACAAGAGCTTCATGAAAGCGCTGCTAATTCCATCCTCCAATGCAATGCATTATATATATATATAATATTTCTAAAGACTGATAGAGATTAGTATTTTGAATGTGCCCCAGCACATCTATATACATACAGGGTACTGGGGAGCAGTGAGTGTTCTTGTGGAAAAGTGACACAGCAGATCATGATGTAATCAATCCCACGCTGGACTGAGGGGCGTTTATCCTGACTGGTCGGCTCTAGGCTAACAACCACAGAGCCACGCTCACAGTCTCACAGCCTGGACACGCACACACAGGACGTCATCACACAACCAACACCAGTCCAATGTTCCAATACAGGAATAATGAGCGATGTCCCGTCTAGAATAAGAAAAACATTTAAAATGCTGTTCTACTCTCGAGTTTGCAGACGACTCATATAAAGAGCAACCAGTGCCCTCGGTGAGATTATCGACGATGGACATGGATTAGAAGGGGTCTGCTGCTGAATGCTGAACACCAACATGAGTCCATCAAGCACCGACTCACACAGCAGTTACCTAACCTTCTCTTTGAACTGTCGATAAATATTAATTACTTCAGAATTTAAAAACCTTCAGGAAGCTAATGAACAGCTATGTGGGGGAGCTCGGCTAACCCTCTGCCTTGATGTATGAGGAGGTCTAGTGAAGACCACCGCTCTTGAATGACTGAAGCTAATGTAAACACTGTCACTATACCCTGTTTACACAGTGCCAAATATCTAGTGTACATAACATCACCACACATACACATGCAGATGACAGTATCTCCCCCCTAGGATTATTTATTCATAGCTATAGCAGGTACATAACACACCCAAGCCCCCCAGGCCCCGGCCCCCCGGGAGATTTATTTATATCCATACTTAGCATGTACATAATTCATCCATACCGGCAAATGTATCTTATATTGTATAGATGTGTTATTTTATTTATTATTTATTTATTTATTATTAAATTCATGCTTGCAGTGGAGCCAAAGGCCCATTGTGTAATTTTCAGCATTTCACTGTGATTGGTCACTGTATGTTTACATGTGACAAATAAAGATCTGAATCTAAAACTGAAGAGAGGGAGGGAGGAGGTCTAGAGAGGAGAGGGATGAAAGTAGGTCTGGAGAGAGGAGAGAGGGATGAGAGGAGGTCTAGAGAGAGGAGAGAGGGATGAGAGGAGGTCTGGAGGAGGAGGAGGAGGACCACATTTCAAGCCCTACCTCGTGCAGCAGCTTGTCCAGTTTCTCCTGCAGCTCCAGGAAGTACCTCGAGGTGACCAGGCCTCTCTGGGACTTGTCCAGGCAGTCTCTGGCCAGCTCTACCAGCTGATGGTGGATGAACCCCAGCACGCCGTCCGCCAAGGGCAGCGCCACATCCGGGGAACACTCGGCCAGAACGTCCAGCAGACGGCCCTCCATCTGTGCCGTGGCCTGGATCAAACACACACAACTTTATTCAAACGGACAGCAGTGACAATGCGCTTCATATTCTATTTGAGGGTCGATATAAGATTCTACGACTGAGATGGCGGGATGGACTGCCATCCAGGTGGGCGAGACGGGACATAATGATTGGACTGGTGAGCCAGAGAGATGAGGAGAGGTGACATTCTGTCCTGACCAGGATAGGGAAAATATGAGAGGAGACAGGAAAGAGACATGAGGAAACAGGAAGGAGACATGAGCAGACAGGAAGGAGACATGAGGAGACAGGAGGAGGACGTGAGCAGACAGGAAGGAGACATGAGGAGACAGGAGGAGGACGTGAGCAGACAGGAAGGAGACATGAGGAGACAGGAGGAGGATGTGAGCAGACAGGAAGGAGACGTGAGCAGACAGGAGGAGGACGTGAGCAGACAGGAAGGAGACGTGAGCAGACAGGAAGGAGAAACCCACCTTGGGGAAACGCTCTTTATACACATGGTTCATCATGACGATCTCGTTATCAAACGTGCCACACGTCCGACCGGGACTGTGGGGAGAAGAACAGGCGCGTTAGAGCTCGACTAGACTCTACTGAGGCATCATGGCTGACTGAGTTTGGATGTCCCCATCTGTTGTGTGTGGCAGGGCAGGGTTCCAGGATACCCGGGGGTGCTGGGTAGTGGGGCGTGCCCAGTATAAATCAGCCTCCTGTCACTAGAGACAAATTTAGGAACCAGGAACTCCTGCCACCAATGTTGCACCCTTGTATTCTTGGGGCATTGTGCCCAGGAAGGGGCAGCTTACATACAGACCAGCTGCTGGCCTGCTCAAAAAGCAATCCCACCAGACCCATCACTACACTACCCACCCTCAAGCCTGGGTCCAAACACTGTCAGAAATCATTTCAATTACCTATCTGTTGATTGTTTTTGTCTGGCACAGCAGAACCAATTGTCTGTTCCCAAACATTTGTGTCCACGGTGTACAATACAATTATTGTATGATGAAGTGACTGTATAATAGTTATTGTGTAATTAAGTGACTGCGCCAGACCCCTCCCACCCCGGCCACAATCTCTCTGAACCCCTCTCCTCCAGCGGGAGGCAGCGGTCGATCAGGACCAAGACCTCACGCCACAAAAACAGCTTCTTCCCCACGGCCATCAACAAGGCTCGTGTACCCCTCTTGACTCTCCCCCCGACTCCTCTCCTCCCCCCCGATATTTGAGATATAAAACATTGCACACTCATTATACTCTGCACACTTCTGTACATACACTCATTGCACATTATGTATATCGTGTTTTCTATTTTGTACTGCTCATTTGCACTGTCCCGTCCTGTCTCTGAACCCTGTCTAATGTTATCTCCGTCCTTGTGATGCACCTTGGACCGAAGCAAATTCCTAGTATGTTGTAAACCACCCGGCAAAATAAACAGATTCTGATTCTGTATAATAAAGTTATTGTGTAATAAAGCGACTGTATAATAAAGTTATTGCATCATAACATGTCTGTAAAATGAAATGACTGTGTAGTAAAGAGATGATGAAGTGATCTCTGCTGGATCCAGACCTGAGGCTGCGCGAGCGGAGCCTGACAGGGGGCGGGGCCTGGCCCTGCTCGTCCACCACGCTCTCTGTGCTCCGGAAGTGCTTGAACAGGAAGTGGAGGTCGTCGGGGGTCGGCTGGTACGGCAGCTGGTGGAGCAGCTCCTGGGAGGAGGAGGAGGACTGGAGGAGAGGAGCAGGGGAGGAGGGAGGAGGGAGAGAAAGAGAGAGGTGAAAGAGAAAGAGAGGGGGTGAGAGAGAAACAAAGAGACAGAGAAATAAAAACAGTCATTATGTGGATGACTAACAGGCAGCAGTAGAGATAATAATAAACCTGTGATTGAAGGAGGGGGGAGCGTGTGAGGTCACTCTGGCTGGTGTCAACAAGGAACTGAGAAACATTTCCACCAGTCTGACCTGCCCCCTTTCCTTAAAGCGGCTCAATGTAGTTTTGTTTACTTTAAAATAAAAGCTTCAAAATCATTTTGATGGTACACACCTGTTGCCTCTTTCGTTCCCACCCCTCCCCCCAACTGCTTCTTCTTGAAATAATTAGTTTGGAGTAGAGGGACGCTTTTGCGGAAAAATCCATAACGCTTTACGGCATTACGTCACACACCAACTTCCTCTGGCTATTGCTATAATAATAAATTATAAATCACAGTATTAGGCTATACACATCGTGGTGGAGGGGAAAAGACCAAAGAGGAACATCACAGAAAAAGACAAGACCAGAAAAAGAGAAATTGACCAAGCCAGAAGCCAAACTAGAGTTAATATTGGATTGGCTTTTACTTGCTGGAGGGAGCTTCACAGTGAAAGGCTGCAAGCCCGACACAGGCCTGGCCTCTATGCTGTTTGAACTGAACTTGTACTGTAAGTACTGTACTAGTGTTAGCTAGCCTCATATTAGCTCACTTGCTATTTCTTACTGTATGTTAAAATTGCTTGATGTTTGGCTGTGTTAGCTGTGAATGTATGAGGATGCATGTAATCTAGCTAGCTTGGGCTATGTTCCCTAGGTAAGCTGCTGGTAGTGTAGTAACTTTTTAGACTGATTGCTAGCGAGTTAGCGTGCTCACAAAGTGTAATGAAAGGCTACGAGACTGACGCCGACCTGGCCTCTTTTGTAGCTACTGTAGTTAGCCTAATGTTAGCTGGCTAGCTATCTCTTATGTTAGAATCACTTGATGTTTGGCTGTGTTAGCTACGAATGTAGCTGGCCTCTTTTATAACGTCAGTTAGCCTAAGCTGGCTAGCCATCTCTTATGTTGTTAGAATTGCTTGACGTTTGGGTGTGTTAGCTATTAATGTCTGACGATGCATGCTAGTGACTATATTGCATGCTTTAGGCTGATGTTTGCTTGCTAGTGTAACTTAGTGGAGTTAGAGTTGGTGATCTGACAAAGTGTTGACAGAGTATGTGGAATTGAGTTAGTTTCGTTACGTAACTTATCATTGCAGAACTAGTTGGCTAGCCACACGATAGGATTGTCAGGAGCCAGGAAGTGCAGCATTGTATGATTTGAAACTACCGCATTTGGAGATGGATGCATATGCGTGTGTGTAATGTTGCAAGTTGGGCCAACGAGGCTGTCAGTAGACCGACATTAGTTGTGACTATCACAAACATTATATATCTGGGAATATACTAACTAGGCCCTTTTATTTCAGCTATCAAGTGTTCTCTGTTGTCTCATGTTGTGTTTGGGGACCGGTTTCAAAAATGCAGGCGTGCAGCTGTGCTGAACAAGCATAGTATTTACCATTTTACGACAGTTGTTCAAAAGTGAACCTGTAGGGGGGGCCAAATCGCAAAAATACCACATCCTACGTTGGGGTGCTTTAAAGTTCAAACCAGCTGAACAATCAGTCGTAGCATCTCTCCTCACATTAGCCGACTTCCTGTCCTTCTGAAGCCGACAGGAGCCCTAGCCCAGCTCTATGATGTCACTTCCCTTCAGCCTCCCTTGTGAGCTCCTCTGCCAGCCATCACCATGGTTACTGAATACATCATTACACCGGAAAACTTCCCTGACAACAGAGTCTTCTTCTCTCCTCCTCCCTCCCTCCAGCCACACAATGAGTCCGAGGATAAACACTTCTGGACTGAGAGGCAGAGAGATAGAGTAGAGAGAGGAGAGATAGGCAGAGAGAGAGAGAGAGAGAGAGAGAGAGAGAGAGACAGAGAGAGAGAGAAAGAGAGAGAGAGAGAGGCTGCTCACCGATACAGATGAACTGGGGGGGTTGCTGCAGTATCCAGACGAGGGAACAGACGCCACCGACCACCTCCGTCCATCCGCCCTGTCGGACAAACAGCAACGAGCGGAACAACAACAGTGAGCCGTCAAATCACTGACGCGACCAGGATCCACTGGGGGGCGCTACCTGCTGGTGGAGTGATAACCAAGGGTTTGCTTACCTTTCAGTGCGAGCCAGGTGGCTGGGAAGAGGAGAGAGAGGGAGAAAGAGGTGGGGGGGAGAGGGAGTGGACAGGATGAGAAGGAGAGAAAAAGTGAAACAAACACTATTCACCTGGGGCTGTCATTATGGTGCTTGTCGGTGTGTGTGTGCGTGTGTGTGTGTGTGTGTGTGTGTGTGTGTGTGTGTGTGATGAAGGTGCTTGACACCTTGCTATCATATCAGAGTAACACATGACCCACTGGCACCTACTCCATAAGTCACTCCACAGATACACACACGTTCATGCGCCCTCTCTCTCTCTCACACAAACACACACACACACACCGACTTAAACACACACAAACAAAGGCACACCTGTTTCACTAACCCTTTCAGTGCAGCAGCCCCTTAGCCAAATCTCAGTTTACCTGCCTCCCTCCCTCCCTCCCTGGGGCTGTGCTGTGGTTACCACGGTGAGGAATAATCTGATACAGTATTATGGGATGCCAACTCCAGAACTTCACATCCGATAGGTATCAATGTTATCAAAGTGAACACTGTGTTAAGATCTCATACAGCCCAAGGGGATGAGGCTGGTTAAAATGGCTCCATTCACAGCCTCACCGTGTTGGATCAGTCATGCTAACCTGTGCCAAGCTGAGCGTCCCATGTGATCTCCTGGGGCTTAGGACAGCACCACAAAACACCCCGCCACACGACCCCAATCACTGCTCTACTGTCCTGGTACGGGACTAGACCATCCCCCAGCATGCACTGCTCTGCTGTCCTAGTACAGGACTAGACCATCCCCCAGCATGCACTGCTCTGCTGTCCTGGTACAGGACTAGACCATCCCCCAGCATGCACTGCTCTGCTGTCCTAGTACAGGACTAGACCATCTCCCAGCATGCACTGCTCTGCTGTCCTAGTACAGGACTAGACCATCCCCCAGCATGCACTAGTACAGGACTAGACCATCCCCCAGCATGCACTAGTACAGGACTAGACCATCCCCCAGCATGCACTGCTCTGCTGCTCCTGCTGCCCCCACCCCCCCAGAACTGCTCGGCTGTCCTCAATTCAAGTCCAAAAACCAAAGAGAGGGAGAGAGAGACAATGGTAATAAACAATAAACAAAATAATAATAATAATAATAATAATACTAATACTACTATTACTAATAATAATAATAATACACCGAGTTGCAGCACTGGTACTGGAGTACTGGCAGCACCACAGGAGGACTGGACGCCCTGAACAGCCTCTTCATTCAGAAACGGCTCCTCATTCTCCCTAACTGTGGAAGCTGGAAGCCGCTCCACGCGAGACCCCGGCCTGGGTCTGGGCTGAGGGGGGCTGGGTAGGAGGCAGGGGGATGAGGCGGGGGGCCGGGGATGAGGCTGGGACTGGGCTGGGCCTGGAGGTAAGTCTGGGACTAGCGCTAGACAGACGGGTACTTTATTGATCCCCAATGGGAAATTATTGTTTTGCGGCAGTAAGGACAACGAAAAGGTGCGATCGGCCCCAGATATCTGACTGACTCCTGCGATGTGCGGACGGTGAGTGAAACGTTAGTGAGGAGGGAGAGACACCTGTGGGAGGGGCTGTTCAGAAGAGGCGGGTTCGGCTGCCGGGGTCTTACCTGCGGGCGAACTGGAAGTTGGCTGAGGTGGAGGAAGAGACATTTCTGGGGCTTTCAGAGGGACTGCTGCCGCCTGAAACAGATAACCAGCACCTGGGTCAGGGTTTCACTCACTCACTCACTCACTCACTCACTCACTCACTCACTCACTCACTCACTCACTCACTCACTCACTCACTCACTCACTCACTCACTCACTCACTCACTCACTCACTCACTCACTCTCACTCACTCACTCACTCACTCACTCACTCACTCACTCACTCACTCACTCACTCACTCACTCACTCACTCACTCACTCACTCACTCACTCCTCTAGTCAGCTTGCACTATTTGAGCAACTTGAACAACTTGTTTACTGAAGAGGAGCCCCGATGCTGCCTGGGGCCCAGGGCTCCCTGTGACAGTGAATAGCTCCATGCTGTCTGAGCGTCCATCCATCACACTCTCTCCACGCCCGGAGCGCGTCTCTCACACAACACATCCCTTTGACTTGGCTCATCATGTGATTGGCTTGGGCTGTGTGTTTGCATGTATGGTGCGTGAGTGTGTGTGTGTGTGTGTGTGCGTGTATCTACTTATGTATTTATGTGTGTGCTTGTGTGTGTGTGTGTGTGTGTGTGTGTGTGTGTGTGCATGTATTTATGTGTGTTTGTGTGTGTGTGTGTGTGTGTGTGTGTGTGTGTGTGTGTGTGTGTGCGCATATGTGTATATGTATGCACACGTGTTACTCTCAGCAGTGCTGCGGCAGACAGGGCAAACAGTCTGGTCTGCCGTGTGTTTACTTCCTGTGGGGCGCACGGCCGGGACTGGCAGCACCCTACCTGTGGTGAGAGGGAGGGGAGAGAGGGGCCGGGAGAGAGTGGGCGAGGGGGTCCCAACAGCCAGGCTCCGCCTCTTGTTGTTACGGCAACTGTGGGGGGGGGAACAAAATGGAGATATGAGCCACGAGAACGGCGGCGTTTTAGTACCGCGCATGATTCAGACAGCCTGACCTCTCCTGGTCTGGTCCAGATGACTCGACAATTTGATCAAACAGGAAAACTTTATTCAACCCAGGTGCGCATGCAGTAACAGTCCAGCTGTGAGGAAGTGGCTGTGATGACGGAACACCATGGTTTCTATGCCTGTCTGTCTGTCCGTCTGTCTCTGTCCACATGTCTGCCTGTCTGTCTGTCTCCCCTGTCTCTGTCCGCCTGCCTGCCTGCCTGTCCTGTCTGTCTGTCTGTCCTGCCTGTCTGTCCTGCCTGTCTGTCCTGCCTGTCTGTCTGTCCTGTCTTCCACCTCCCAGCCTGTCTCTCCTGTAGCCTCCAGGGAAGGCCGGCGCTACAGGGCGGAATCTCCAGAGCGTGTGTAATGACCATCCAATCAGGGCAGGCCCTCTGTGAGCTCACATCCTGGAGGAGTTCAGACGACGACAGGGCCTGACTGATCTGGGTCACAGTGACGACGTCACGCCCCCCAAAGCCAAGCCGCATCGACTTAGAGAGTCAGAAATACAGTTAGGCGAGGCGTGGAATTAGACCATCGGACCAATTGCCATGACCAAAAAATCGGGATACACGATAGCAACGTATTTTGGGGCTTTCAAAGTAGCTAAGGTGTCTAGTACAAAGAGATGTCTACAATAAATACACTCTGACAAGATCTGTAACAAAATTATGTAAGAATATGACAATGCATGCGTGAACAAAGACTTGCAGGATAGGGCATTCAGCTTTGCCAAGTATATCCATGTAATGGCGGCGGACGGGGCACTGAGAATGCCGCTTCTTAAAAATCTATTTTCTCCTGCGAAGGTTTTTTTTTCATCAATCTGTCTTTATGAATCGCTAGTTGTCCTTACATAGAGCGAGGGCTTGTTTGGTTTTTCACATGCCTCTGTAATATGATCTTTAGAAACGTCTTTAGAAACGAAATAGCTTCCCCACTTGCTCCAGCACGCATGCGCACAGCGCGCAAACTGGCTATTCTCCGTCTGTAGGCTACACTCGCGGCTCACATTCTCTACGCTACGATCGGCGTCCATCATATATTAAGTCATCTTCTATAACCTCAAAATCTGATAAATATTCAGGCATATTGCACACAATATTCCAGTCACCAACAAGCCGATGGTAGAGTAGAAAATGTGAGCCGCGAGTGTATCCTACAGACGTAACGGAGAATAGCCAGTCTGCGCGCTGTGCGCATGCGTGCTGGAGCAAGTGGGGAAGCTATTTCGTTTCGGTTTCTAAAGACGTTTCTAAAGATCATATTATAGAGGCATGTGAAAAACCACAACAAGCCCTCGCTCTATGTAAGCACAACTAGCGATTCATAAAGACAGATTGATGAAAACAACCGTTTCGTGGAAGAAAATAGATTTTTTAGAAGCTGCATTCTCACTGCCCCGTCCGCCGCCATTACATGGATATACTTGGCTCGCGCTGGATTTTAAATTTCTTCTACGGGTCTCCAAATTACACTAAAGTTATCTCGGTGAGTCAAACATCTTATAATATGCCGTAAATAAGGTCCAGGTTGTCAAAAACGAGCATTCTCCTTTAATGAGGGGGATTGAAATGGACATATCTAGACATGGGAAGGTCACAGAGACACAGGGTTTGGACTGGCATAAAGCTCTTGAACTAATGAATGCAGCAACACAAAACATATCCTGCTTGCATGCATGTCTTGCTCACACACACGTGCGTGCGCACAGAGCCACGAGAGGCATTCATGGTCGGAGGTCTGTGTTCTCTGAGCACCATTTCTAGTTCTTATGACGCGCCTGGTGAAATAAAAATACCAGTGTCCGTCACAAAAGGCATGTTCATATAGCGCAGCTTTGAGTCTAGTAGCACACTTTGATTCTTTCACTTGTCCACCACATACTTATTGAAATAGTCGATTGAAATCTGCAAATACGAGTAGGTATTTGGCACTTTCTGCCACCCTATTTTTGCGCTCACCGACTTTGCTCTACTATGCGGTGTCACTTAACTTCATATACGCTAGATCGTCTGTCACATCATGATGTCCTCCATCCTATGGTTGTCAATCATCATGGATGGACGATATCATCGTCCTATCGCCTAGTCAGAAATACACATAGGCAGGGGCTTCAAAAGATGATCTCCCTAACTCATACACAGTCCTTTCACCTTCAGAGCAGTGAGACTACAGAGCACCTGCCTGACCAGTCGAAGACGGAGGCAGGACACGGCCAGAGCTGCCTGGCGAAATCATAGCAGCTCATTCCAGCCAGTCTCGGACGTCAACATGCTGTCATTAAGAGTCCTCTGGGTCTAGAGGGACAGAAAGCCCCAGCATGTCCTTGTAAGGGGTCCTTGTAAGTAGGGCACACAGGCCACGAGCGGACAGAAGCAGTGGACAGTTGACGTTGAATGCACGTCGCTGTTTAGATAAAGGCGTCTGCGACTGCAGCGTAATGTAGCCTGAGGATGCGTTCACACTACCATCAGTCACAGACTAAACTAAACCATGATGCTGAGTCATAAACTGTGTAATGATGACAGAGAATCGTGTCTATATGTGTGCAGCCATCAACTCAGTGGCATGCTGTAAATAGCCTACACTATCTACTATCTGAGTAGAAGTTATTGCATATCTCTCTATGACTGTGTTACTAACAACCTAGGCTGAGTTGTGTTAGGACACTGTGTCCCTACAGGACAGCTGGCCCTATACAGTTGAGAGGCTCCGGCTACACAACAGTACAATACCCTCACAGTCTGCAATGGCCACGTTTCTCTGTAGGAAACAAAAAACTAGGGCGGATGTAACCGCCAGACTGCAACAGAGAGACCACAAGGCGAGACCAGACAAGGAAACAGTGAGTATGAAAACAAATGTTGTGCTTGTTGTAGATGTTGTAGCTGTGAGTGAAGGCGATCTCTGAGCTAAAGCGAATGTTAAACAAATAGCTGTTTTAGGGCGATGTCATCTCACTGGGTCCGACTGGAACCGCAGGGTCAACGAATGACAACTCCAGACACGCAGATCTTCACCACTCAGCGAAACCATGATTAGCCTAAAGTCCAACAACTCGGAATATTGTAACAAAATCGGACAGTACCTTTTGGATCTTTTCATCATAGCCCCAGTTACAAAACTAGTTTTGTAGCTGGGCAGGACAGTCCAGTAGTAATTCTGATCAGACATGATGAACGATGCGGAGTCAAACTTTGTCCATGAAGATAGGCTTACGTCTTCTATTTTGCAGAATCACAGCCACACCACATTACACAAAGCCAAATAGTAAACTGCATTTCCTCGGCAACGCTGCGGATACGACCGAGTCTAATATCAGTCACTCCGGGAGGCTTGGAACGAACTGCCCACACGGTGGAAGCCATCGCTGTATTATTCGATTCCTCTGACACACAAACATTCCGGAACGGCTTCCGCGGACAACATCTCGGAGTCCCTCAATCTCTATCGCCACAACAGTTCAAGTGATCCAAAGTTTCCAGCAGTGCGGTGCATTGTGTCAGCGGCGCACGCAGCAGTGGGAGGAGGGAGCGCCGCGGAGGGAGAAGGCATGGGCACGCAGGCAGGGAGGAAGTTGTCATTCGGATGAAATGGTTGCTCGTGTAGGGGTCGTCATGGGATGCTTGTGGGTTATTAGCCTACATTGATTAGGATGCCACATGGGATGCTTGTGGGTTATTAGCCTACATTGATTAGGATGCCACACTGATCACCTCAGACCATTTCACTAGCATCTTCTTGCACAGCTGTTCGGACTATAAAAGCTAGTAAAGTTCAAGTAAGCCACAGTTTAACAAGCTGCACAACCCTGTGACAGAAGCATAAAAACTGTCCCTGACCCACTGTGCCTGGCTCAAGGCTTTCTACTGGGGCCACAGCAGTAGCCTACAGGTATAGGCCCAGCTACAAGCTTCTACTGGGTTGTGGCCACGGCTAGGCCCATGTAACTAAAGGCCTGTTACTGGGGCTATCAGCACAGCTGGTGATAGTGTAACCAGGAGGATAAAGTAGAGTAGTCTAGTCTAGTGAAACTCACCCCCCTAGCATAAAGGATGTGCTAACGACCCTGCCAAGTGAGATATCTCTCTTGGCATAGTTGTGAGAACATCTGACTTTCAGGTTCACGCCCCGTCCTGGAACATCCTTAACATAGGAACAAGTGACACAGAAAACACAGCACAAAGCGAAACTAAGTCTGTCACAGTAGCACTAGGCCAGTTAAAGGCTGTGGCCCATGTCTCTCGCCAGAACCCGGCACTTTCTCCAAAACAGCCATACGTAGCAGGAAATGGCCAGAAGCTCCAGTCAACATCCTCCTATAATGTTCAGCTGCTTCCTGCTGGTCTCATTACTCATCCACAAACAGCACAGAGCTTCACAACATCAGATTGCTCTCGACCAAATATGGGTCTGATACTGATGAGTCTTCATTTGCCTTGTAGATTCTAGATGCCACTGTAAAGAGTATCCTACTTAATTCTAAATCAGTTGGCATCAGTGGTGCACTCTCCCAACCCGAAAATAGATCTCAGTAATGCAAAACACGGTGAAATAGAGACTGATCCTGGGCCCACACTATCAAATGGCTACAGGTAGACCACCAACACACCACAACAGAAAAGGAAGCTCCAACCTTAGCAATAACAGTGCACAGCGAACCTGTCGTCCCAAGACGCATGTCGTCAGTATGTGCAGTTGTTGAATGAATTGTGAAAAACAAATTCTCAGCTAATGATCGTGGATCTCCAGAAGATGAGTTGGACTTCAGAATGCCTGTACTATTAAGAGATCCTCATTGGCCTGTAGTTTAAGCACCTGAGGTATAGCCAATCAGTGATTGCAGAAGCAGAGAGTCTATGCCTCCCTCTGCTGTCCGTATAGTGTAACTGCGCCATGGTGGATCAATGTATTCTACAAGGTCTAACTACAGTAAGAAGCACCAAACGAGCTACTAAACACTTAAAGCTCTGGCCTCTGTGGATTTAGAAGATAGACAGCCTACTGAGCAGAATAGACTATACTTTAGCTGAGACAACAAGCATAGTTTTTATGTACAAAGCAAAATGTACTTGGAAATGGGAAAAACAAATTGTGGCGAGCGCCCCCCGGTGGTGAGCTCTGGTAGGCTACAGGTGTGCCGGACACACGTACGTCCCCAACTTGTGGGCTCGGCCTCCCAATGGGCAAAGGAGACGTTGCCTCCATTGGAGACCCTCCGATACATTAGCCAGTGGTGATGCTCTTGTACTGAGATCCAATTAAATATGTTGTTCGAGCAATAACTCATGAGAGGTTGTGGTACAATATCACCAATATACCATAGTGCTGCAGTCATAGGCACAAACTACCCATTGAATTGGGACAACAGATGAAAATTAGCCTGGTGGCTACATCTGGCATATTTACATTTTGATTTTAAATGTCCATTAACATGCACTGTCCCCATTTAAATAAATAAATTCAAATTCAAATAATGTGTGATCATCTTTTAAAAGGGCATATCAGTTAATGTCGCACACAGCCAGAGGGATCCACAGTGTATTTCTCACGGCCTCTAATGACATAAAGATATCACTCTCCTGACTTCTGCTCAGTCACAGTAAAACTGGTCCGGGCAGTAGAGCTGCGTTCACCTGGAAATCTACTCAAGCAGCTTTATAAGGTGTGGCCACTGCCAAAGGGTTAAGTAAACATCTTGAGACAGTGATAGATTGTGAGTACACACGCCAGATTAAAAGACCCCAGCCAGCTTCTTGTTGTTGTTGTTGTTGTTGGTGGTCTCTCCTCGCTGAGATGATAGAAGACATCTACAGACATGCTCAGTAATATTGCAATACTGTAATAGTGATACTGTAATACTACAACACTATAATACTGCAATACCCAGTAATAATACTGTACTAGTGATACTGTAATACTACAATACGCAGTAATAGTGTAGTACTAAGTGATACTGTAATACTCAGTAATACAGCACTATGTAGTAATAGGCCTACTGTAATATTCAGTGTTACTGTAATACTTACACATTTCCCCTGCGTGGAAGACTCAGCTCTTTCTGCAAAGGAACAAGAAGACAAATGAGTGTAATTAGTATTTATAGTAGATGGTATTTACAGTGAAAGCAGCACGTGACCAGATGCTCATTAAATAGACAGTAGGCTAAGAGTTCCTGGCTCCACCCTGGGGATGACAACACAGCTGCTATGGGACTTGTCATATCTCCACAACGTACACACACAGCATGTGTGGTTACGGCCGGTAGGCTACATGAAGTCTCTGTCAGTGATGCTCCCTCGTCCTCCTCTCCTCCTTCTCTATCATCACTAATCCCTCTCTGTCACTCACGCTACTCAACAGCCTAATGAGACAGATTTTTTGGACAGTTGGTGCTTCGGTTGCCATGGAGAGCAAGCTAAACACAATGAGCCATGGCAAGTCCTATACGGTATATTCCTCGTCTCCTCTTCCTCTATCCACAATCCATCCCTCCTCCATCCCTCGTGTCTGCTACTCTTCCTTCCTTCCTTCCTTCCTTCCTTCCTTCATCTCACTCTCATTCATATGGTGTGAGCATATCTTCAGCTTTGGCCTAATTCTATGACTGCTAAGTAGGCCTTGTCCTTCAGCTGTACATTATACTGCCAGTGCATGCCAGCCCTATGGGGTTTCATACAGGCAGGTCATTCTGCTGGGACTGGGACTGGGACTGGAGCTGGGAGTGGGACTGTGGGAATGGAGCTGGGACTGGGAATGGAGCTGGGACTGGGAATGGAGCTGGGAGTGGGACTGGGAATGGAGCTGGGACTGGGAATGGAGCTGGGAGTGGGACCGGGTGCGTCTACCTGATGGCATTGAAGCAGAAGCTCTATTCATGGCAAGCCAGCTATAATCAGTGTCACCCAGATCAAAATATTAGGTTTCTCTAAAAGAAAGGATGCATCTATTGTGTCTCAAAAAGAAAGGAAGCATCTATTGTGTGTGTGTGTGTGTGTGCGTGATCTCATAGCACCTCTTTCATAAATGTTGTTGGTACAACAGCTAAACAACTGGGTTGCAATGAAAACCAGAGAACACTTTGAACCCCCGGGACAACGTGCTTCAATATTAGGAATAAAACAATCTCTGTCATCAATATAGACAATATCACCACACAGCAACACCATGATGGCCGTGTAGGATAGCTGCCACATCAGCGGTCATCATAACAAACCTCAACAAGGCAGGGGGTTTGGTAGCCTATAGAAGAGGCAGACATCAAATGCACTGTAGACCTACAGTTTGATAGGTTAGCCTACATTCGATTTACATTGTTCCTACATGTAGTCTACATAGGCGGTGCGCTCGCTCCAGTTAGCCACCGCCTATAGTCAAAGGCGGATTCTGGGCAGATTTCCATTCATGACCGGACGGAGCGGATCGATACAATTTCATTATCATTTCAAAACAACACAGTGCCAGCAGAGGGTCGTTTGGTCATTGGATGATTTGGTTACAAGAGTGAATAGTTCAGTTCCATCCGGGAAGGGTGTAGCCCGGGGCTAGCTGCACCCAAGAATTAACATAATGACAATTTGACTTATCAGTGAGCATTATGATTGCATGGCACTCTGAGACAATACAGAGAGAAAAAGCTGCGCGAATGTGGGTCAGCGTTTGATGATTATTATCAGTTATGATTATCAACTATTTTCTTTTCAAAAATCTGCGAGGCATTCATTGTTGCACATGAATATTATTATTTCCAACAGATAGGCGATTCAGAAGTGGTGGGTGTCCTACCTGCAGCCCGCGGCGTCTCAAAATGTTGGGCTCATCCATCGTGAAGAGACGTGAGGCAGACAACGCGACCGACTCCTTTCCCCCGGGCTAGTTCAACCCATACTGCGTCCTGCCACCGTCAGACAAGACAGTAGTGTGTCGCGGACCCGGACCACCGTTTCACGATCACGCTAAAGACGACCGATCGACCACATCTATTTGCTCTGGTCACCTGATCCATTCAGAATTTGGAGAGCGCAGGGAGGGGCTTCGCGTGGCCCCCAGCGGTGGTCTGTGCCACACACACAGCGCCACACACTGCCAATACTCTCCATGCACTCAAGGACACAATCATTTATGCAACCGTATTTTGTTGAAACAAAATACAACTGTAGCCTATTATACAGTAGGCTATTTGTTTGCAATTACCAACCATTAGAAATAAAAGTCACAAACATAGTCCTTAATGCTTTTCATTGGCCCTGTTATGATGTGTATTTCTTTTATAAGGTAACAGACGTCATCGAAGATATAGAAGCATTCCGGTAGAATAGGGTGTATGCTAGGCTATTTGGATAAAAGTGCTGTGTAAGTGCAGTCCATTTACCATCTAGGCACACAGAGGCAGACATGGGGATAATTCACTAGCAGAAATCTAGGGGTCTGAGAACCCATCTGCATGTTTCAGATCCTCATTCGGAGCCCGATGTCAAACAGCATGTCTCTGAGCAGAGAGGAGTCTTCAGAGGGGGGGGGGGCAGAATGGGGGAAGGTGGGGGGGAGGCAGGAGACAGCACAGAGAGAGAGAGAGGGGGGCCGGAAAGGGGGCAGGCAGACCAAAAAGGGGGCCTGATAAATGGGCACCAGTCTCCAGAAGACACCACCATGGCCACTCGGGCAACAATAGTCGTGTCTTTCTCTGTCATGCGGCGTCACATGTCTGTTGATGTCAGACAGACCTCAGTCCTCCCTTGTTCTGCTGTGGCTCAGTTTGGCATCTGCCTCGGTCTCTGCCTCTGCTGCCTCGGTCTCTGCCTCTGCTGCCTCGGTCTCTGCCTCTGCTGCCTCGGTCTCTGCCTCTGCTGCCTCGGTCTCTGCCTCTGCTGCCTCGGTCTCTGCCTCTGCTGCCTCGGTCTCTGCCTCTGCCCCTGACTAACCCGGGCAAGATGGAAGATAAGATCTGGAATGAATAGTCACATCTGGTATTAGAAAAGTTTGACATTATTACTATTGACAAGACTACTACAGGACCTCCTTAGAGAAAAACCTTCCTTTCCTTATGTGCAGTCTATGGTTTGGTTAGTGTGTGTGTGTGTGTGTGTGTGTGTGTGTGTGTGTGTGTGTGTGTGTGTGTGTGTGTGTGTGTGTGTGTGTGCGTGCGTGTGTGTGTGTGTGCATGTGCGTGTGCGTGTGTGTGTGTGTGTGTGTGTGTGTGTGCTGGCTACATTCCCGTCTCTGTTATGCTCTCTACTATGCTGAAGGGCAGGTTAATCACAGCGGATGAGCTTGTTAAAGAAACCAATCACTCACTCACTCACTCACTCACTCACTCACTCACTCACTCACTCACTCACTCACTCACTCACTCACTCACTCAATCAATCAATCAATCAATCAATCAATCAATTGAAAGTCTCTCTCTCTATATATATATATACAGTATATATACAGTATGACCCCTCAAAATGTCTCGACAATACATTACTCATTATTATACTCTCTGTCTCTGTCTCTCTCTCTATATATATATATATGTACAGTATAGTAATGTATTGTCGAGACATTTGGAGGGGTCAACAACAACAAGAAAGATGAATTCCTGAAAGACGCATGAGATTTGTTTGACCCTTAAATGGATAATTCTGCAGTATGTAAACAAGAAATCGCTCAGTGGCTCTGGAGATAACAAGCGCAGGCTGTTAGCCAGCAGACATGAACAGACATGCTGTGTGTACTGAAGCCTGTCTGCTCTAGCTCAGCCCCCAGCCCAACACGCGCTCTGCGGGGTCAGGGTGCAGCTCACCTGCAGGACCACTAGAGGGAAGCAGAGAGCCATTCTGTCCCCCCAAGATAGGAGCAGAGACGACCTACATGTAAAATATATAAGAAACCCATGCACTCTGTCCTGTCACAGCTTTTACACGTGCGCATGTGCCTGTCGGTGTGTGGTACTGGATCAGGTTGACCTTGGGGCAGGTGAACAGCTGGTCTCTGTTCCTCTGCCACCAGGCCAGGATGACCCAGCTTTGCTCTGCCTGGGACAGGAGCAAGAGAGCAGTTAGTCAGCCAGTCAACTAGTCAGTCAGTCAACCAACCAGCCAGCAACCATCAGTCAGCCGGTCAGCTACCCAGCCAACCAGTCAGCCAGCCAACTAGTCAGTCAATCAACCAACCAGCCAACCAGGAACCATCAGTCAGCCGGTCAGCTACCCAGCCAGCCAGTCAGCCAGCCAGCCAGCCAGTCAGTCAGCCAGCCAGTCAGTCAGTCAGTCAGTCAGTCAGTCAGTCAGTCAGCCAGCCAGTCAGCCAGTCAGTCAGTCAGTCAGTCAGTCAGCCAGCCAGTCAGTCAGTCAGTCAGTCAGTCAGTCAGTCAGTCAGTCAGTCAGCATGAATCATACCTACACCTTTCACACACTTTCCATGTAGGAATAAACCCCTCAGGTCACGTGGCTGTTTCAAGAGAGCCAATCTGTGAGCCAACCAGCAAGCCAGCCAGCCAGGCATACAGCCAGTCAATCAACCAGCCAGCCAGTCAACCAGCCAGCCAGTCAGTCAAAGTCCATTTTAAAGTCAAAGTCAATTTTATTTATATAGCACATGTTCATGCGAGCAAATGTAGCACACAGTGCTTTACAGAATAAGAAAAGATAAATAAAAAAGTTAATTAGTAAATGGTACAAAAATAGAGCAGGACGATAAAAGGGAATAGAAAATAAGATGAAAGAGAATAGAAAAAAATAAGATAAAAGAGAATAGAAAATAAGAAACAGTTAAAAAAAGAAAAAGTCTGTGAGTCAGTATGAATCAGAGCTTAACACCTTTCACACACTTTCCTTGCAGGAAGAAATCCCTCAGGTCACATGACTGTTTCATCAGCTCAGTGACTCATCCCTGCACAGCATTGACAACATCCACACTGGCAAATCACAGCTGAAGCCCAGAAATGTGTTAAACAAACACACACAAACACTTTTATGGCTGTATAATGTTTAATTATGGCTTGACTACATTAAATTGAAATTGTTTCACAATGAAAAGTGATGTATAAATGAATGAATAAATAAAAATAATAATAATAGTAATAATAAGAATAACAATAATAGTGATAATTATTTGTGTTATTGTTATCATTATTGTTATTGTTGTTATTATTACTATTATTATTACTTTTATTATTATTATTATTAATATTAGGCTATCTATTGTCTGTGGCCAGCTCATGTCTGCGACCTAGAAGACATGGTGAGTTTATGGTTTCATCTCTGCCAGGACCTCCCGTAAGTTTCCATGACTGGTGGGCAGCAGATGTGGCCCCCTCCAGCTCCACACTGTCAACATCACGCCATTCCTCCATGTGAAGGCCAGGAGAAGACCTCAGAGGTAATAAGGTCAGATCCGGCAGATACGTCACAGGGTGGGGAAGAACCATAAACAGGCTGGGTTTATATCCCATAGTTGATACTGCTAGCTGCCTGGCACACACACACACACACACTTCACTTCCTGTGGAATATCTGTTCCTCCATTTGTGAAGGTAGCTCATGTGTGATGAGTATGTACAGTATAACTATAATGTTAGGCTGATCAGTAATGTTGTGTATGATCAGTATTGTTCCTGTATTTGTGGTCAGTTATGTTAAGTTTGAGAATAGATGACATAATACAAGTTGTACATGTGAATCGCATGATGTAATCCGTTATACATGTGAATCTCATATGTTACGTTACACAAGTAAGACATGCTACATAACAGCTCGTCTTGAAGACGTGTGGAGGAGTTCACCTGACACAGGGTGTGGGCGTGGCCATGCGGCTATATAAATGAAGCCATGTCAGGAATTTCATTCATCCCATTGACAAGCCCATCAGAGAGCACCACTCACTCACAACCAGACCTGGCAACCATGCTCGGATCACTCGCCCTACACTCCCTCATCGCTGGGCTGGCTCTCTTCCTCTCCTCCTGCAGACCAGGGGAGAGCCGGTCGCACCTGCCCCAGAAAAGGGCACCCAGGCTGGGCAGGGAGGGCAGGGAGAGGGCCCTAGTCCTGGAGACGCTGAAGGCAGGTCTGCTGAGCTCCATGGGGCTGGAGAGGGAACCTGAGGCTTGGGATGGGGAGAGGGGTGGGGGGAGGGAGAGGGACTGGGAGGGGGGGAGGATGCAGCAGCTGTACAGGGAGACTCTGAGGCAGCTGGAAGGGAACTCCAGCCGAACCTCAGGGGAATCCCAGCGCCCCACTCAGAAAATCTCTACTGTGCTTCACCCAGACACAGGTTAGTCTCTCTCTCTCTCTCTTTCTCTCTCTCTCTCTCTCTCTCTCTCTCTCTCTCTCTCTTTTGTATCTAGACTAAGACAATCGCTACTGTACTGGTTTTGCTAAAAATACCAACCTTGTCCTGATGGTTGTAATTCCAGCTGGAGACTCTTTCGGGTAGAGATGTGATGTCACAGAATCATATATTCTATAGAAGTTTATGAATAGCTTTCTTCCAAAGCAAAAGCCTGTCTTGTTTCTTTTAGATTTCACCATCGCCGATTGTCTCAATCTCAGTGGCGAGAACTAGAATGCTGTTTTTGACAAGACAAGAGAGAAACATTCCAAAGCTGCTTTCAGCTGAGGCGTTATCAGTCTGTTAAAGTGCCGTGAGGAGCAAAAAAAACGAGAACAGATTGAAAGTGCTCTTAAGAAATCTTCATTACTGTTACGGAAAGCCCTGCCTATTCTACGAATCGCGACAGAATCTTGACCGCTTGTGTTCTGTTCCCTAGTGGACCCGGTGTCGGGGAGGGAGGAGGATCAGGCCGAACCGGACCTGCGCTGGTACCGAGCCGTGTTCCGCCAGAGACCCAACCTCAGGAGGGAGCTGGTGCTGACCAGGGCCCAGCTCAGACTCTATAGGAAGCTGCTGGACACTTCTGGGTCACCTGGGTCTGGGTCTCTGACCCCCGGGTCTGGTCTGGAGGTCCGGGTACGGGTGTATGAGAGCGGACAGCTGAACTCTACAGCAGCCGGACGCCCGGATCACCTGCTTCCCATCCGGGCCTCCGGCGCCGGGGCCGTGAGTGCGGACGTCCGAGCCGCGGTGGAGAGGTGGAGGGCCCGACCGCGGGGCCAGGCTCTGGTGGTGGAGGTGGGGCTGCCGACGGCCGGGAAAGAGGGTGTCGGAACCGGGGAGGCTGCCCCCAGAGCAGCCCTGGAGCTGGGCCTGGTCTCGGGCCGCCGTGGCGGAAGGAGAAGGGGGAGGAGCAGGGGGAGGCGCTCTAATGAGGAGGGGGGCTGCGAGGAGGAGGGGTTCTGTTGCAGGAGGTCCCTCAGCGTGTCCTTCAAGGAGATCGGCTGGTCCGACTGGGTGATGGCGCCCGCGGGGTACACTATGCACTACTGTGACGGCTCCTGCCCCCACAACTACCGGCCGGCTAGCATGCATGCGCAGGTCAAGTCCCGGCTGCACCACCTGACCGGAGCTACGCCCAAACCGTGCTGTGTGCCATCGGGATTCGAGCCGCTGGTGCTGATGCACTACGACAGTCGCGGCAAACTGAAACTCACAACCTTCGACGACCTGGTGGTCAGCGGCTGCCACTGTGCCTGAGAGGCTCAGATGGACTACAGATGTAACATGCAATTACACAGATACATGTAACACATTATACACAGCAGGACTACAGTTAGATGTAAAATGCATACATGCAGATAGCTGTAACCAGTGTTGGGCTCATTACTCAAAAAATGTAATATATTACTTATTACTCATTACCCTTTTTAAAAGTAATATCGTTACTTTACTTATTACTCCCAGCCAAAAGTAACTAGTTACTTATGTAATATATTACTTTCCATATTGACTACCTTTTGCAGCGTGCTCATCACGGTCCGGTTCTCTTTCCACCAACTTCATGTTGCTGTGTTGGCGTAGCAAATGTTTCAGGAGATTTGAGGTGGTGTTTCTGGCACAAGAAAGAGTCTTAGTAGAACTTACATTCTTGTTGTCTTTCAGTTCCAGGAAATCGAAATAGTGTGCGTATTTCCAGCCATGGAATGTTAACGTCATCATGTTCAAATAGCTCCGCTCGCTCGCTGCTTGCCTGGTAATGTGACGGGACGTGATATGAGCGGAACGTTCTTCAATCTGAAATCAAAACTTTATTTCACCCTTTGTAAAACGAAAATAAATAAACAGAGCAGGCCTATGACAAAAGTAATGCAGTAGCGAGCTTTCTGGGGGCAAGTAACTGTAATATTATTACTGAAATGTGATTAGTAACTCGCTACACCCCTCGTTACTGGAAAAAGTAATATTATTACTGTAGCGCGTTACTAGTAACGCGTTACTGCCCAACACTGGCTGTAACACATACACAGCTGGACCACAGATAAATGTAACACATACACACAGATGTAACACATGCAGAGATGGACTACAGATAGATGTAACACACATACACACAGATGTAACACATACAGAGATGGACTACAGATAGATGTAACACATATACACACAGATGTAACACATACAGAGATGGACTACAGATAGATGTAACACGCATACACACAGATAAATGTAACACATACAGAGATGGACTACAGATAGATGTAACACGCATACACACAGATAAATGTAACACGTACACAGGTGGACTACAGTTAGATGTAAAACGCATACACACAGATAGATGTAACACGCATACACACAGATAGATGTAACACGCATACACACAGTTAGATGTAAAACGCATACACACAGATAGATGTAACACATACACAGATGGACCACAGATAGATGTAACACATACACAGATGGACTGGGGAGGTGGGAGAGTTAGGGAATGTAGATACTGCTGTAACACAGATTCAGTCAGACACAGTCAGACTGACAGACACACAGACACACACAGACGGACACACACACACACACACACACACACACACACACACACACACACAGACTAACATGCAGACCGGTTGTTCTCATCAGTCTCTAAGATCAGGCGGGACCAGAGCAGACCGGTCAGCAGGTCAGCGGAGGACAGACCGAGGTGTAGACAGATGCAGTTTAATGCACAATATCAGTCTCTGAAAGAAAATAACCTTTGTCACACTTTGTCACACATTCTTGTCGCACTTTTCTTCGGTTACACCAACCGTCTACCCCCCATATACATTATCAGCTGCAGGTGAGAACAATGGTTCATGCTGTTCCACTAGAACAGGTCACTGTACAAGAATGTGGGACTCTGTTTGTTCTCGAAGATTAAATTCTATAGGCGCTCCAAACTGTTTTACCCTTCATATGCTTACAATGTGTTACAATTGTATTATTTACATTCTTATTACAATTATATTATTTATTGTAACTTCTCATTTATTTATAGTTAAAAGAAATGTATATGTGTGTTTTTATTTTGTTTAACCTGCTGTGTTACGTTGTGTGTTTAGTCTGCATGGCTGCACTGGTGCACTCTGGGAGCTGAGGAGGGAGACCTCCTGCTCTGAAAAACACATTTCAAATACCACGGCTGGAATGTTACTGTTGATGTTGAGCTTGAGCACAATGCATTTGTATTTTGTGATTAAAATTTTTAAACACTGTACCATGATTTCTTGTTTTACTTCTTAAAAGCGTTTCGACTCTATCGTAACAATATCCGTTATCTGAGAGGAATGAAGTTGCAAAGTTGCTTTAGAATGAACCATATGGACAGATAATGTTTCAAGGTTAGGGTGTGCCTGTCGGGAAAGACCTGTGAAGATCTGATTGCCTGTTTCTCCAGCAATGGCCTTGGAGCCTGGTGGCCTCCATACCCTGGCCTTGACTGGGAGGGGGGGGGGGGTGCTCCCAGTTTAGCAGGCTGGGAGACAGAATCCAGCTATTACAGAAGCAGGTCTGATGTGCCATATCCAGCGCGCACCTGTACGCTCTGTAAACTCTGATGAGGGCACAGATTACTTATCCTGTTACAATATTGTAAATGCCATTTCATTAGAGATTATCAAAGATTATCAGACTATTATTATTATTACTATCAGAAACTATGGGAGACTATCAGTGTCCAGTGCTGCTCTGATCCAGTGTGAAGCACAGGGAGAACAAACAACGCTTTAGATAGTGAGTGATAACCAGAGGCTTTGTAATCACACTTTCTTTCTACTTTAATAATCTTCATCAGTTTTAACCAGTTGACAAGCAGAACAAACAATAAAACATTTAGCAAAATGCAGCTGAACAACCATCTGGTACAGGACCGTAGAAACGAAAGCCTGATTCATACCCTTTGTTTTCATTAGAGCCCCACACTAGTGGAGTCTCAGGCTGAGTCCCCAGAGCGGTGAAGAAATTAAACAATGAAACCCGTTCGGAATTATGCAAACACAGCTGAGAGTGCATGGTGTGTGTGAGACCCGGGTCTGGTTTCAATAAGTGAGAGAGGTGTTTCATTAATCCATTAATCTAGGTAGGGCGGGCTCCCCTAGAAGGGTGAGTATAAATGGATCTATGATGACAATCAATCTGTGCTTGCACAGAAAAATATTGACTAACATAGCGACCTCATAGCGAACTTGTGATGGTAAATAATAGTTACCAGTCTGGTTGCGCCCCGTATTTCTTTGTTCATTAAAGGACATCCTCTTGGCCTTCCTCGGCCAGGACCTGATAGAAACCTTCTCAATCTCCCAGGCTGAAAGGTCTCGTTGCCACCCAGCCTGTCCAGCCAGAATGGAGGCCGACTCAGCTATTGTTGAGAGCTGGAAGGAGCCAGCGGGCGCGACAGGTATCCCTGGTGACCATACAATAAGACCAGGCTGTTAGGATGTTTACTTCCTGTTCGATTAAACGTACTGGGAGGAAGTTGAAAGAAGACATACCTGAACTATCTCTGTCTTTCTGTCTGCCTTTATTTATTTATTAATTTATTCATTTTTATCTGTCTCTCTTTCTTTCAGGAGCTTGAAAATGGTTCTTATCTTATCCTGGAATACGTGGAGGCCAGTTCTGAGTGTATGATAATAATAGTATGTGATGTTTAGGGCCGTTGAACTCTCAGGGGCTCCAGTCTACTGAACACCACACTTCTCAACACCAGATGAATCACAGTAAGCCTATTCCCCTCTGCTGTACGCTGTGTTCAGTGTTCTCTACTCAGGGGACCGCAGAACCTGATCCGAGTCACTAGCAGCTCCGAGGCCACATAGAGAGAAAGAGAGAGGAAGGAAAAGAAGGAATTCACCCCTATAAGTTGCAATTCTAACCCGTACACCCAGCACAGCAACAACACACTTCCTCATCTATTTTAAGGTCCATGTTGTGTCTCTGGTGTTCGTCCCCTCCACCATCAGATGAGTGGTGTTGGCCAGCGGGCCAGAGCAGCCAGCCGGTCAGGGAGCGGCTGTTCACATAGCCTTTGGCACGATGTACAAGTCCTCTTCCTCGTCAGGGGTGTCCGGCGGCAGGAGGGTCAGGTTGCAGGACGGCTCGTTGCAGTAGATGGCCTCATCAAGAGGGTCACACTGCAGGTACAGGTCCTCCTCCCGCTCTCCCAGAGACCTGGGGACAGGGACGGACAGGGAAAGACAGGTAGTGGGACAGGAGGACGTGGACAGACACCACAAACAGCGCGGGTGAAACCTACGTTTTGTTTTTGGCTTAGTTTACCATGTTTATACTGTAGCATTCTTGTGAATGTCTATATGTCTTCTGGTCTCACTGATATCTTGATGTGTCTCTTGGGCTTGGCGCTATTTGTTCTATTTTGCGACTCTGAGTGCCTTCCTTCCTGGCAGAAACTGAATTTTGTTTCCTTATTACTGTTGCCGTTTTGGATGTAAGCCAGCCCACCTAGTATAGCGTTTGTCCGCTTATCACTCCCTCCCTCCCTCCCTCCCTCCCTCCCTCCCTCCCTCCCTCCCTCCCTCCCTCCCTCCCTCACTCCCTCACTCCCTCCGTTGAATGTTGACCTGCATTTCTCTGTTGGCACCACAAGAGGCAGTAGTCCCAGCACACCTAAATAAACAAGGACACCAAAAATAAACCCGCCGATCTCCACTGCACAAGTAGAGTAGCGGTGAAAGCAATGGATCGGGGTTCAAGGCCCCAGTAGGGATGACTTTATGGGACTATACCCCAAACCTCCACATGTTCATCCTTTCACTCCAACCTTCACCCCTTGCTATAGGTCAGGCCCTGTCTCAAATCCAACCCTTATTCTAACCTCAACCCTTATTCTAACCCCAACCTACACTAGGGACTGGAAGAAGGACATCAAAACCAACCCACCGATCTCCACTGCACAAGTAGAGCAGTGGTGAGAGCATAGGACTCCCACTCAGGAATGTAACTGCTTTAGCCACTGACTGCTTCCATTAATGTTATGGAAGCTGCTGCTAGTTGTTGTGAGCCCATGAGCTTACTGGCTATCCTGCTTTTATTGTGCTGGATTAGCATTGGAAGCATTGGAACTGATGTGTCCAGACGACAAGACCTATCTTAATTTATCAGACATTATTTCATGTCATGTCAATTCACAGCTATTTCAATGGCATGACTAGCTTCCGTTCTACCAGTCCTGAACATAAACAAGCCAGCCACGCACATAAGCCAGGCTGGACCTGGCCTGGTTTGTTTTGTATTATATCGCTGGGGAATTCATCATTTGAATATAATATAATGGAGATCCAATTTAACAAATAAACATGCAGACCATGCAACATTTTCTCTAGGCGGACCCCCCTAGAGAGCCCCCCCCAAATCCCTTCCTATTTGAGGCCACCTAACCCCTACTGTCGCCCCTGGGTACGGAAGCATTCCGTTAGGCCACATAGAAATGATCTAAAATGACCTAATATCAGTGTAAATGGGGAAGGAACCACAGAACATTAATTGCTGAGCCTAGACAAATCCAAAAAAAAAGAAAGAAAAAAAAGCACATCACTGTACTTTCATCTGACTGTACAGTGTTACATTATGATATGAGAATAGAGCATTGCGTTATCTGAGAATACAGCGTTGTGTATCAGGTGACTGTAGAAATATCTGGAACTTACACTGTAACGCAATAATGAAAAGTGGAACCTTCGCTATTACCCAACGTTACTGAGACAGCTTCTGTCTGCCGCCTCCTAATGATCATCACCAGTCTGGTTGTGCCCCATATTTCTTTGTTCATTAAAGGACATCCTCTTGGCCTTCCTCGGCCAGGACCTGATAGAAACCTTCTCAATCTCCCAGGCTGAAAGGTCTCGTTGCCACCCAGCCTGTCCAGCCAGAATGGAGGCCGACTCAGCTATTGTTGAGAGCTGGAAGGAGCCAGCGGGCGCGACAGGTATCCCTGGTGACCTCACAATAAGACCAGGCTGTTAGGATGTTTACTTCCTGTTCGATTAAACCTACTGGGAGGAAGTTGAAAGAAGACATACCTGAACTATCTCTGTCTTTCTGTCTGCCTTTAGTTATTTACCTGCCTTTATTTAGTTCACCATTCTCTCTGTACTCCCCCTGACACATATAGTCCTCATGTCTACCACCTCCTCCTCCTCCTCCTGCCTCCTGCCTCCTGCCCCCCCCCCACCCAAGATCCAGTCCTCATGTCTCCCACCTCCTCCTCCTCCCACCTCCCCCCAGGTAAATGGTAAATGGTACAGTCCGCTGGTCTCCTACCTGCTCATGTCCAGGTCTGTGTGTCTTCTCTCAGATGCTGTGAAGTTCTGGTAGATGGGGCAGTGGTCAGCAGGCGTAGGCGCAGTTGCCAGGCCCCGGTAGCCCGTCTCCTCCGGCGTGCGAGGGCGTTCCGGGTCCGGGCCAGAGGAGGTCAGCAGGCCACGGAGCCTCCGGCGCTGGGTGTAGAGCAGAGCTGCCATGCCGGCGGCCAGCAGCAGGCAGAGGAAGGTCAGACCCACAGACAGACCCACAGACGAGCTAGCAGGATCCCCCGTACACCCCAGAGTGGAGTTGCCATGGGGACAGGACATATTTGAACTCATGGCCTGCGGACAGAAGGGAACGTGGAGGAGTCGTTAAACATGGAAACCCTACTGAGATAGCAAGTGGCCCGATATCTGGCCCTTGTGGCTTAGTTCCGGCCCATATATGGCCCAGAATTATTACACATCCGCTGAGCTTACTGCAACCTGAACAGGATTATGGTGTTCATACTAAATACGCCCTGCCCTCCCTCTGGGACCTGCTTGACTCCAGGGCGCTGAAGCGGACCAGAAAGATCATGGCTGACCCCTCCCACCCGGGCTATAGCCCCTTCACACCGCTCCCCTCTGGTAGGAGGCTGCGGTCATCAAAGACCAGGACACAGGAATAGCTTTTTCCCCACGGCCATCGGCCTTATCAACAAGGTTCCCCTCTGACTCTCTCCTGTCCTGTCCTTGCACTTGTCCATTGTTGTATTGTAGTAAGCACCACGGTGTCGCAAAGAAATCCTAGTACAAATGGCAATAAACTAATTCTGATTCTGAATAACTTACTGTACTAATTAGATTTTTTAAGTACCTTTGGATTGGTTCAATGTTTAAAATGTACAATATTACAGAGTCATTTTCCAGCTTCCAGTTTTATCTGAAGGGTGTTCTAGAGAGAGAGAAAGAGAGAGAAAGAGAGAGAGAGAGAGAGAACAGATGAGAGTCTTACCATGTCCGGTGACAGCTGTGTGTTCTTCACGTCTTTACCTCTGTCTGCATGACCACTGGTATAATAGTCCTTCTTCTGAGGCAACTCTGCACTTCCCTTTTTATACACTGAAATAGTGGAACTTGGTAAAAAGAAAAAAAAATAACGTGTTGCAAATTAAGATTTCCTGTAAATGACTGAACCACAACGGCTTCCGATCAGCTGTGTTGAGTAGAGATGCGTTAACCTGGGCTACATGTGTTTATGGACTACAGTACAGACTGGGGGGGCTACAGACCAGGGAGACTGGGAAGACTACAGACTGGGAGGGCCAGACTGGGGGGTGCTGTAGACTGGGATGGCTACAAACAGGGAAGACTACAGAGAGACTGGGAGGATTACAGACTGGGAGAAGTAGAAACGGAGAGGACTACAGACTGGAAGGACTAGACTCTGCTACTGCCTACTGCAGTAAACCCAGTCTGGAGAGAGAGAGAGAGAGAGAGAGAGAGAGAGAGAGAGCTAACCCATAGCAGCTGCTCTACCTCCCCCTGCTGTCTGTGACCCTGTGGGAGACCAACATCCCCCTCCAGCAGACTGCTCTCTCTCTCAGCTGTACCTCCCTCTCGCCCGCCCACCACACCTGGGCCACTCATCAGACATTTTGAAGATGTTTTACATTTATACTGTGTCTTCTCAACTGGCCACAAACACACTTCATATAAAAGGTGGGGCATGAACAATATCTGAAGGACAGGACACAGGTATCCACTACAGCCTCCAGTTAACCCAGGTATTCCAACAAGGCTTAGCTGCCAGCAACAGCAAAACCCCTCACACAAACACATTATAACCACACACACACACACATACACACACACACATACACACACACTTGCATTGTGCTAGTATCCCAGCCTTTCAGTGGTCTCCTTGGTTACCTAACAGCAGTGTATTCCTGGTCTTGTGAAAGGAGCAGTGGAACAGCAGTGGGAACAACAGTGGAACAGCAGTGGAACAGCAGTGGGAACCTAAGCACTTATTGTATTTTATTGTATTGCACTGTACTTTAGATTGCTATTCTTGCACTTTGCCTTCAGCACTAGATTAGGCTATGCTCTTAGTCACTTGTTTTAGAAAGAAGATGCACTTGTGAGTTCTGGCAAGTAGTAGTATCCTACATTGGCTTGTCCTACATTAAATGCGATTATTGTTAGTCGCTTTGGATAAAAGCGTCTGCTAAATGACTGTAATGTAAAAAATGTAATGGAACAGCACTACCTGGGAGAAACTTACAGAATGTGTGGGTGTGTCCCTGTAGCCTATTGATAGGATACTAGTATCTAGCCAGATTACGTGAGGGTACAGTTAGGGCTATGTCTCTCTCTGTCTGATTCTTTGCTGAATGAAAGCAGGTATCCAGAATCCTCTTATACTGATGCGGCCTTCTCTAGACGTTATAGGCTTATGTGTTCACTGATAGCCTGCGGTTGCTCAAAATGAGGCGAATAGTAGCAATTCAAAACATTGAGTGACCTATAGAATATACAGATATTGTATATTTACGCCGCAGTCAAACTCAGGGTAAAAATCACTGTAAAAACAATGTTGGCGTTGTAAACTGTGAGGATGGAGCTAGTCTCCACGGGGTCGCCAGGCTGACCATCCCACGAGAAGAAGCCGCAGAATGTGGGAGATCCAGATGTGAGCGTGGACTGACTGCGCCCACGCGCAAGGACGTGGGCACGCAGCGCCGAGGGAAAGCGGAGCAGAAGAGCGAAACATGGCGACATCGAACAATCCACGGAAATTTAGCGAGAAAATCGCTTTGCACAACCAGAAGCAAGCGGAGGAGACGGCAGCGTTCGACGAAGTGATGAAAGATCTCAGCATAACCCGAGCAGCGAGGGTAAGCCTCGCTGTTTTCATCCCGTTTGCTGTTTAGTGCGAGCGAGCTGTCAAATCTGGAAAAATGCGCGGTGGGCGCGTATAGTCTATGGCCATAGAGGTAAACAATAACAAACGTTTCCAGTGCTAGCGATGATTCCTCTGGCATTGATATCAACAAGGACTGTACACATATTGGTTTAAATTAGAGATTATATCACTGGGCCCGTCATTGCTGAAAGTTGCACCATATCAGCATAGACCACCAGTCAGCCTTCTGATATTGAGGGGCGTGCACGCATATGTTTGACAGTGCGCGTCAAAATACAGCGTTGGTTTTTCCGCCAGTGCTCTGCGAAGCCGACAGATCTGATTATAGTCAGTTTATGAGTTTCGGAGAAAACGGGGCTGTTTGAGTGCGAAATAAACATCATGGGGGGATATGTGTAGTCATAATATGAAACTGGACGGACAGGCAGGCTGTGTAATGGGAATGACAGCAGATCAAAGATAAAGACGACCGCGCGCAGATTATGTTGATAAACCGCATGTCGCAATCGTTTAAATCTGGCAAAATGTAGGCCTCTGAGTCAGTAGGCTATGCTGACAGCCGACATATAGTAGGCTATGTTATTTTTTATGTATGTTATTTAAGTAGTAATACAACTAAACAAATTGATTTACACAGAGCCGACCACAAACACGCAGAGCTGAAACCCATTCCAAACAGACTGCCATCGAGAGTCTAGTGATGTTTATTTCTAACCTCAGCCTGGTAGGAGTTGTTGTGTGGTGGTAGCAGTGGTTGTCTAGTAGCAGTGATTGTCTAGTAGGAGTGGTTGTGTAGTAGGAGTGGTTGTATGGGTTGTGTGGTGAGACCCCAGACTCCCTTGGTAACATCTTCATTAAAGCCCAGACTTGGCCCCCTGGGTCCAATCACTTCTCATCAGCAGCACTTGCATACAGAGGTCAGAAGGTGAACTGTGTAACCTGCAGGATGTGTATGTGTGCGTGTGTCTGTGAGAGAGAGAGAGAGAGAGAGAGAGCAAGCAAGCATGCGCGTGTGTCTTGGCAAGGCACTCCCTGATGATGGTGAGCTGAATAGCAGGGTGTTCCCAGCAGTGGGAACAGACTGTTTGTCCACAACTCAATCCTCCCCAGGCTCTTCCAGCCCCAACAGCATGAGGACTAGGGCTGGGAACCGCAGCGTAACTCACCATACCATACTGTCACGATAAGCTACTTTGCCCTCGATAACGATGTTATCACAATACAGCGATAATTGATTGCAAAACAATTTGTCTACGATACATCATGATATCTGTGTAACTGAAGGAAAAAATACAATAAGGCAAAAAGCAGGAATAATGTACAGCTGGCCTGCCCCCTGAAAGTCGATAAGTCAAATTATTAGTCAGAGGCCCTTAAATCGACTGAGACGACTCACCTGCCTTGTGATTTATATAGGACAGGCCAATCATTTGTTTTAGACCTAGGCTATTACTGTAGCTATTTGTGCAGTAAAAGGAGACTTAAGACTGATATATCCCCTCCGCTATGAGCCTATACCCTACTTGCACCAATCACGTGCATTTCCCAAACAGAATATCACAACACAAAACTGCTTTCCTAGATCAATCATCTTGTATTAACTAAGATATCCGCTGGAGAGAAAAAAAGTTTCCCCATGGACAGATTGAACTCTAACATCCGCTAAAAACATTTCCTTATTGACTGCTGCCCAACACATGAGCCTGTTCATGCATGCTTTCAAGTGCGCAGTTGAGGAGACTATCGTCAAATCGCCCAAGCCTAATGTAGGCTATAGGAAACACTGCATAAAAACATGGGGGCATCTGAAGTAGATGGACGATTTGGGCTAGATGATTCATGTTTAGCAAGAAAAATATGCATCTTTTATTGTGCTGCCTGTGAGTTTGATTTAGTTTGACAGCTTTCCCGACTCCCGCGGTCTCCCCTCAGCTAGACATAATGGTGTAAAAAGCAGGAACGAATCGTTGAATCTCTGGTTTGAACAGGCAAATTGGATTTGACAAAATTCAGGTAGGGTAGGGTACAGCCCTAAGGTATTCACTGCAATGGTCATGGTGTCATTTTCACAGAATGGTCTGAGATTAAACAATGTAGCAAAGTGCATAGTCTTAGTTTAGTGCCACTTTAACAATTAATTTACACACACACTGACACACACACACACACACACACTGACTGCAACATGTCCATGTGCCGTCATTACAGTGTAAATAAACTGCAAAAAGGCCAAAGGTGAAGTCTGCAGTTTGTGACTTCCTGTTAGACTTGGGAATGTTTTTGTGCAACAGACAAAATCTCTGCTCCTTCCAAACTGGGGGAAAACAAATGTCAGTCACTAGGCAGGTAGGTTGACAGACCATCCAGTCATTTCAAGCTGGCAACTCAAAATGATTGGACGCACTTATTACAGCTGCGATTTCCACAGATTACGGATTTATTTCAGGGTCAGAGCACTTTATTTATTGATTGCTGTCGGGATGTAATGAGAATTACAAAAAATATTGCAAAAAGTGCTTCTGAGCCAAACCGCATACTGCACCTTTAAAAACGAAGGATAAGCAAGCACCACCACAAGGAGTCATAGTAGTACTGACTTTGGTAAATCTGAATGCTAGGCTTAATGCTGCCGCATGTTTTAATAAAAATAGCGATATTCGGTGCCAGTGTAATGATAACACATCACAAAACGATGTATGACAATATATTGCCGTATCAATATTTTGTCCCACCCCTAGGTAGGAGATCACAGGTATGTAGTAGTAGTAGTAGTAGTAGTAGTAGTTGTAGTAAGACAGGATTAGTTGACCCCACCTGACAACTCCTGTCTCGTGCATATGTGTGTGTGTGTGTGTGTGTGTGTGTGTGTGTGCATATCTGCATCCGGCACACATATACCAGATTCCAGCACTAGAGGGCGCTGGCCACGATTCTTTTTCCCATTGCCAAGTACATTTGCTTAAAACTATACTTGGTGTCTCAGTAAAAGTATAGTCTATTCTACTCAGTAGGGCTACTACTTTCTAAATCCACAGAGTTCAGAGTAGCTCTTTTGGTGCTGGTTTCTTATTACACCCTGTAGAATGCAGTGCATTGAGCAGATATGGCCGCAGTAACACTATACGGACAGCAGAGGGAGGCATAAACTGAGTAGAAATATTGACAGCACATGGGATGTACTCAAAATGACTAGACAACACGCAAGAAATGCATTGAAAATAATTGTATACTTTTTCTCTAACCTTAACATATTTGCTTTACAGTGCAATTGATGATTGCAAAATGGTCAGAAGTTACATATGATATCTGTCATACTACACCGAATCCTTTCATTTAGCTGCAAACGGTCGGACACGTAATAAAGCTTGCAGTGCATTGAGCAGTGATATGCATGAGGCACGGGTGAATAAAACAGGCTTGTAGTCTGACATAAGACCGATATGGGCTGCAGGTTCTGAATATAAATGAAATACATACATGCTCACAGTGTACAACCACCAGTTAAAATAATGATCCCCCCCCAGCTCCAGCCAGAACCCGAGCCCCTGACCACCATAGAGAATGAATGTGGGCGATATTCTCCGCAGCAATAGCAACACTATTCCAACGTCTCCTGACTGCTCAAAACAAGGCTAACTAGATTCTGCAGGCCGAGAGGAATCCAATGATGTCCACCTCTTGACATTTGGTTGATTTTACTGACCGCTAGATCTATCAATGAGAAGACAACCAATTTCATTCAACAACTGTACATGATGAGATGTATCAGGGGGGGCAGACACAGGTTCACTGTGAACTTGTTAAAGGATGTGTAAATGTCCATTTCACACATCATTGGCTACTCTCTCTTTCGCTTCTCTTCTTTTTTCTTTGCTGCATGGAAAGAGTTATTTGGGACCAGTCAGCATTTTTGTACTTTCTGTTACATTTTCATTTTCACTCTATTTCTTGCTTTCCTTGCATCCACGTCATTATGGTGTTGCTGCACTATGCGTATTCACTATGGGTTCACTGTATTGTAATGTGGAGTGTTTTGCTTGTGACAGTTGCAGCTGCAGAAGACCCAGTACCTCCAGCTGGGTCAGAACCGAGGGCAGTACTACGGAGGATCCCTGCCCAACGTCAACCAGATCAGCAGCAGCAACATCAACCTGCCCTTCCAGGTCAGAACCTGCCCTAGAACCCAGTCACCCAGACCTGAGTTCAGTATACCCAGACCTGGGTAAAGTACACCCTCAAATACTTGATTTAGTTCACCCTATACAATGAAACTAGTGGGACAGTCCCCAAAAGTAGCAAACTCTAGCATATATCGATGTACCTCATATATTGTCCAGTGTTTGATGTATGTATGTGAGGCCGGACTGCTGTTGGTCTACGTCGTGTCTCCTGTCTCTTCCAGACGCCCTTCCAGACTTCGGGTCATGACACAAGCAGAACCACACGGCACCATGGCCTGGTGGAGCGCGTTTACCGGGACCGGACCCGCATCACGTCTCCCCACCAGCGGCCGCTGGCGGTGGACAAACACGGACGCCAGATATCCTTCCTGCTACGGCGTACTGGAGACCAACGCTGCTTCCCGTGGTCTTTAACTTCAGCTTTCTGAAGTCTAGTTTCAACTTCCTGTTGTCTAGTTTCAGCTTCCTGTGGTCTCTAGCTTCAGCTTCCTGCGGGCTGTAACATCAGCCTCCTGTGGTCTGTAACATCTCATCTCATCCGTCTCAGTTTGTTCCTCCTTAACTAGGGGGGGTCTCACATCGACAGCTGTCCCTATGGCTCCGTCTACCTGTCCCCCCCACCAGACACCAGCTGGAGGAGGTGAGAAATCAATCAGTAAATCAGTTCAATAATTCATCAAAATACGTCAGCCGCTAAATAACGACCTGAACCTAACGTTTCTGGAGGTTTCTGTGTAGTATGATTGGTTGATGATCTGTCAGCAAGCCTCGCTGTCCTGTCCTGATTGGCTGACTGTCCATCCTGTCCTGCTGCAGGGCCAACTCTGACTCAGCGTTGCATCAGAGCACCCTAAGCCCCGCCCAGCAGGCCGCGTTTACCGGGGGGTCGCAAGAGCTGCAACCCAAACGAGGTGCGGCTCAGTCTAAAGTTTATATAAGATCCAAAGTTGTATATAAGATCCTAAATACAGTGGGTTGATAGAGCAGTGTATTGTTTAGAGTCTGAATGATACACTGCTCTATCAACCCACTGTATATAGGATCTTATATACAAACTGTTTATGTTGCAGTTCAATCTGAAATCCTCTATCTTCTACCATTCTATCTCCTCTAACATGCTATCAACTCTACCATTCTATATCCTCTACCATCTTATCTCCTCGACCATTCTATAACCTCTACCACCCTATTGGTACAGTCACACACGGGCAAAATTAATATTTGCCAGGCGAATGACCATCCCCTGCCGAGCCAAAATTAGTGTCAAAGTTCACTAAAGTCAAACTCCACGTGAAGGAACAATGCCAATTTATTTCGCCCGCCAGAAGCGAATGTTTTATTCGCCCCTTCCCACGCATAGAATGGAAGTGAACGGGAGGCGAATATGAATTTCTCTCATGTGCGATCGCACCGTAACTCCTCTACAGTTCCCCTCTATCTATCTATTCTTCTCTACCATCCTTAGGAGGCTGCTCTGTCTGTCGAAAGCCTCTTTGAAGAAAGAGTCATTTTCGCTCATCTTTAGAATGAATTTTAGATATAATTTTTTCATTCACCTCAATGGCATTGACTTATTCTGAGTCACTGTAATGAACAGGAGTAATTATTCTGCATCAGGACATTAGAATGTTAGATACAGTAGATACATTATGTTAGATAGTTACATGGATACATAGATACATGTGCCCTGTGTTGGCCTGCAGTGCTTCTGCTCACGGTCCCCGGGTCGGAGGAGAAGGCAGATGAAGACAAGAATGGACAGAACCATGTCTGGGAGGACAGGAAGGTGAGCTGCTTTGATGACTGATACCCAGTAAACAGTATATACTGCCATGTCTAACACACTGATATCCAGTATCTGTCTGTTCTCTCACAGAATGGCTCTCGCTCCAAGCCCTGCAAAGTTCCAGGGATCAAGTGAGTACTGTACCGTCCTAACTCCTAACTCCTAACACCTCTCTACCATCCTAACTCCTAATTCCTCTGTATCATTCTAACTCCTAACTCCCGTCCTAACTCCTCCAGCTCTCCCAGTAGACATGATGTGATTGGTTAACTGTCTCCTGCTCTCCCAGTAGACATGATGTGATTGGTTAACTGTCTCCTGCTCTCCCAGTAGACATGGTGTGATTGGTTAACTGTCTCTTTCTCTCCCAGTAGACATGGTGTGATTGGTTAACCGTCTTCCTCTGTTCTCCCTAGTATCTTTCTCTCCCCAGACCAGGAGATGAGCTCCTCTCCGGTCCCGTCGACGGCCCACAACACCGGCGGCTCTCTACCAGACCTCACCAACATCCAGTTCCCCCCGCCCCTCTCCACCCCGCTGGACCCGGACGACCACAACAGCCTCAGTGCCTCCAACAGCGCCGGCAACCTAGCGGGCACACACACACACACACCCAGCAGCCAAGGTGCCTGAGATCTGCCAAAGGGAGCTGTGCTGTTATTGATCTAGACGGGTGTTTCTGCTTGTGATCTAGACGGGTGTTTCTGCCTGTGATCTAGACGGGTGTTCCTGCTTGTGATCTAGATGGCTGTTTCTGCTTGTGAATATAGTTCGGAAACGTTATTTCGGTCGATTATTTCTCCCCTTTAATATTTGTGGAATGAGCAACAGCTAAACGTGTGGGTTGCACCCCCCAAAAAAGTGCCAAAATCCCCTGCAAGATTCTTCTGTTGGTATTCACTCTTGTTTTGAGTTGCTAGGTGGATTGGATCATTGCACTCTCCTACAGAAATAAGGAAAAAACAGCACATATTGGACATTTTTACACTCCATTCATTTTACACTGCCAGGGACCTCAGTAGCGTGTGGAAGATCCATATGCAGCCAACAGAAGAACATTGCAGGGGATTTTGGCACATTTTTGGGGGCTGTGTGGCTCATTCCACGAATGCACAATCCTTACAAGTTGTACCTCGTTGTAAAGGTGACTAATCAGGCTTTCCAACAATAGAACATACAATACGAATTGGTATTATTAAAGGGGAGAAATAAACAACTGAAATGTTTCCGAACGGTTTTTGAGGAGTTTTAGATGGGTGATACCGTTTATGATCTACATGGGTGTTTCTGTGTCTGCAGGCGTGACCATGACCATGCAAGCCAGGCAGGACAACATGGTGCCTCTGATCATCAATGCAGACGCCAACCAGCTCTCCCCCTCCCTGTCCCCCCCAGACTCCCTTGCACAGGTAGTCTCCATCCCCCACTCCTCCCTGTCACCCTTTGGCATCCTGGGTCCACTGTGAATGAAATATCAACCATGTGTGTGTGTCTCCCAGGCAGTGGCCATGGACACCATGACTCTGGAGCAGCAGTTGTCCCAGTACGCCTTCTTCAACCTGCCCTTCTCCCAGAACCAGGACCAGAACCAGGACCAGGAACAGTGCCAGGACCAGTGCCAGGACCAGGACCAGTGCCAGACACCTCCAGGACTGACCCAGCTGCTCCAGCAGCTCCCCTGCCTCAGCTCCGGCTCAGACTCCCAGATGCAGACTGTAAGCATGGACATCATTACTACCCTGTACTCATGACCTGGGTGTACCACTGCCCTATACCCAACATTAGGGCTGGATATTGGCCAGGACCTCACTATACGATACGTATCATGATACGATACATACTACGATACATTGCAATACGATAGGATACAGGACATATTGTGATACATTGCGATACACTACATAGCTTACTGTAAATGTTAAACTCCACCCCCGCTCCTTGGAGGTGATCCTGAGGGCGGAGGGAATGTAAGGACATTTTAAACCCATTTAAAACATGAATAATATATCTATGACTGGATTCTATCCTTCATTTTCTCTTTTTTCTATATCTATTCCCTGTTCTGTATATTTTCCTTGTGCAAAAAAAGGTATTTTTTGTAACTGTATCAATACTGTACCGCAAAAAATCGATACAGTATCGCAGAAAAAAGTATTGTGATGTATTGCTGTATCGATTTTATTGCACAGTCCTACCCAACATGGCCTGAGTATACCACTACCCGGTACTCAACATGGCCTGAGTATACCACTACCCTGTACCCAACATGGCCGGGGTATACCACTACCCTGTACTCAACATGGCCTGAGTATACCACTACCCTGTACTCAACATGGCCGGGGTATACCACTACCCTGTACCCAACATGGCCTGAGTATACCACTACCCTGTACCCAACATGGCCGGGGTATACCACTACCCTGTACCCAACATGGCCTGAGTATACGACTACCCTGTACTCAACATGGCCGGGGTATACCACTACCCTGTACCCAACATGATCTGGGTATACCACTATCCTGTACCCAACATGGCCTGGGTATACCACTATCCTGTACCCAACATGGCCTGGGTATACCACTATCCTACAGTATACCCATCGCCTGGGTATGTCTATAGCCTGTACCCGGTACCCAGCATGACCTGGATATATCACTGCCATGTACCCAGCATGACCTGGGTATATCGCTACTCTATACCCGACAACTTGGGTGTCTTATAGTACACTAATAATAGCTGACAAGTCAGAGTTCAGCAGCTGTACTCTTCTTTGTATTTCACCTCTGATGTTGTCATAGCGTATCTGACAGTAGATCGAGCGGCAACCTGGTAGTATCTCCACCACGAAACTGACTTAAACTCAAGCTACAGTAAATTGTGAAATACTTGTGTATTTCGAGGACACAAGTAAACAGCATATAATTGTAGTAGTAAATAGTAGTGTTAATAGTATTGTAGTATTGTAGTGTAAATAGCATTTCCTGTCTGATGCACAACTAGAGATATGTGCTTGCTTGTACATATATGGGCTTGTCATGTGGTGCTTTGATTCATTTTCTGGTACCAGGGAGCTTTGTTTACACAGGCCCAGTCCACATGAGTGGCTGCTCTGGTTCTGTTGAGGCTGGCTGCGTCTCAGAGTTGATCATGCATTTTGTGCATAATGTAACTAGAAATGGTGCTCGGAGAGCACAGACCTCCGCCCATGTGCGTGCACATGCGTGCAAGCAGGACTTCTTTGGTATTGCGGCATTCATTAGGTCGAGAGCTTTATGCTTGT
The DNA here is from genome assembly GCF_949987555.1 of Borostomias antarcticus. Classification (NCBI taxonomy): domain Eukaryota; kingdom Metazoa; phylum Chordata; class Actinopteri; order Stomiiformes; family Stomiidae; genus Borostomias; species Borostomias antarcticus. The sequence continues at coordinate 5,676,572 of NC_140245.1, forward strand.
GTCTCTAACGCCCATCACGTGGGGAGCTGGCTTCGCTCAAAGTTGTGTTTTAATTCATGGGTCCTCCCTGAGATTCAGATCCACTCCAAAATTGTAAGGGTTCTTCCTTGGCCCATGCTACACCCCTCAACTGAGTTTCAGGAAAATCGGTCTGGTACTTTTTGCGTAAACCTGCTAACAAACCAATGAACAAACAAACATGAAAACATTCCCTCTCACCCTGCGCTGTCACAGAAGTAATTAGTAATTACTTTATAGTTAAGAATGTAGTAGTTTATTGCTTTATAATTAATAAGTAATTATTACACTATAAGGTGGTTATTACATTATCAATGGGTAACAACATTTTCATGACATGCTGCCTCTTTTGCAAAGGAGTCCTGATTCTGTTGAGGGTGTACCTCACAGTTGAACAGAACGTACGCTTAGGTGCCGGAGGCGACCTAAGCTAAGGAAATGAAGAGCATCCACACACAGCATGCAGCATATTTATTGCTGAGCTTCAGGTCCTCAGTCAGAAGAACCAATTCATGGAGTAGAAATGCAGCACACACACAGTGAGTCTAACCTGTAGTGTTATACCCTTTGTCAGTACCGCTCTAGGATCGGATCCTCGGCCAATCAGTCTCCAACCTCTCCAGTCTCCAATCAAGGCTTTTCTCCTGGCGGCTCACCTCAAGTAAGGGGTGTGACCTGGCTGTCTGGCTGGCTGTCTGGCTAGCTGTCTGGTTCGTTGGCTGGCTGGCTAGCTGGCTGGTTGGCTGTCTGTTTGGCTAGCTGTCTGGCTAGCTATCTGGCTGGTTGGCTAGCTAGTTGGCTAGCTGTCAGGCTAGCTATCTGGCTGGTTGGCTAGCTAGTTGGCTAACTGTCTGGCTAGCTATCTGGCTGGTTGGCTAGCTAGTTGGCTGTCTGTCTGGCTAGCTGTCTGGTTGGTTGGCTGGCTAGCTGGCTGGTTGGCTGTCTGTTTGGTTAGCTATCTGGCTGGTGAGCTGGCTGTCTGGTTGGCTGTCTGGCTGGCTGGCTAGCTAGCTGGCTATCTGGCTGGCTGGTTGGTTGGCTGGCTGGTTGGATAGCTGGCTGGTTGGCTGGCTGACTGGCTAGCTGTTTGGTTGGTCGGCTGGCTGGCTGGTTAGCTGGCTGACTGGCTGGCTGGCTAGCTGTTCATTCTGTTCCCCCATTGTAGTTCTGTTTCTTCGCCGGCTAGTTCCCCTCACTCTGCTGCCCTTCTTTATCGCCTCCCCCCCTTCACCCCCCTTTGTTGTGTCCCAGCCCCTCCTCCTCACCTCCTGCTGTGTGTGTCTGCTGCTGCCTCACCGCCCTGCTGCTCCGCCTCCCCTCCTGCTGCTCCGCCTCCCCCGCTGCTCCGCCTCCCCTCATGCTGCTCCGCCCCCCTGCGGCTCCGCCTCCCCTGCGGCTCCGCCTCCCCTCCTGCTGCTCCGCCTCCCCTGCGGCTCCGCCTCCCCTGCGGCTTCGCCTCTCTTCTTGCCTCATCGGTCCGGCTGGCTGCAGCTGTTGGAAGCATGGAGAGGTCCTCAGGTCAACATAACAGACCTCGGCATAACCAAATTCACTAGACCAACGCAAATACTGGGAGTGTTTATTTAGTTTACCCAGTTCAATTTAGTTTATTTAGTTTAGGGTATACAGAGGTGTACGGAGTATACTCACTTCTTTATCTATGGACCCACAATATACCCACTTCTTTCAACACCACTAATGTAAAAACTGTAACATTTCTGCTACAGCACACCCACTTCTTGAGTCACCACTACACCACTGCCCAGGACAATGACAAAATGAAAGACCCCAAAGTGAGCCAGGTGACACTTTGAGCCAGGTGTGACACACATTTAGAGGAGGGAAACACAACCACATGCTTTGTGTGGCCAGTCTCATATTTGCCCGAGCACATTGCACCAGAGTACTAGAATCCCACTCAGTACTTGTAGTGTGTGTTTGTGTTTGTTCATTTGTTGCTTCAGTCCATCGATTCTCTCCCTGACCTCAGCACTGTAGGAGTTGGTAAACAAACCAGTCCTTTTCTCCTCTCCACTCTTATTCTCCCTCTCCTCGCCTCCTCTCCTTTCCTCCTTTCCACTGCTCTTCTCTCCTTCACTCCTCTCCACCTCTCCTCTCCTGCTCTCCTTGTGCTTGTGTGAAATAGCAGGCCTCAGGCAATGCTGGCCAGGCCTGATCAGGAGCTGATACTGATAGCTTACATGAGGAGAGGACTTCTCTGTGGGCTTAATGAGGACATAATATGGTTTCTTTTCATTTAACTTCAAGTCTACTGCGAGGCATACATGGTAACAGCTGCAGACATTTGAAACAGAATCCCTCCAACTGCATTCTTTGTGGGAGAGATCGACTGTGTAGCTCACAACAACACTCAGTGCTTCTAGAACATGTTGTGCTGGAGCCACCCTGCAAGTCAGTCACATGTCTCTCCATGATAGAGGCTGTCATCCCCCCCGTTCACATGTTTATCCTCTGCAATCCGTTTTATGAACCTGTGTACACATCTCTCCCCTCCCCCCTCTCTCTCCCTCTCTCTCTCGCTCCCTCTCTCTTTGTGGAGTTTGTATTGTAGTGCTAAGATAATGGGCATGTCTACAGTCTTGTGTAGCTGTAATCATGCTTCATATGTAGATGCTTCGGTGAAGGGTGTGTCTGTGAATGTCTGTTTGATGACAGGTTTGTTGACTTCTGCAGGCATATCTGTGTCGTCCCGAGTTCCCCGACAGCAGGACCCAGTCTGATAGGAGAACTCAGTTGCTCTGTATGAGTTCTCTGACAGCAGAACCCAGTTGTTTTATATAAATGTTTCATGAATGGTGAATGGTCTGTCAGATCCAACACTTCTCAGTACTGTGATGTATCTGTAGTTCCTCCCCGTGTATATCACCTGAAAATCAGTACTGTGTATTTTTGACCTGTGTGTGTGTGTGTGTGTGTGTTACAGCATAGCTCCATCCTGGGCAGTGTGTTCTCAGACTTCTACGACCAGCATCTGAGCTCCAGACAGACCAGCGCGCTCTCCCAGCAGGTCAGCAGATCCTATCCCGCCCACTGCACCAGGATGGTCTGGGTTCTAGTGCCTGGTCGTCACCCAAACTCACAATAAGCCTTTCACTACTATGTCAATGGAACCTCTCAATTGAAATGGATTCATAGTTTTACACTAGGTTTTATCTGTGTTTGGGAATATGTATATTATATTTTCTTTTATTAGTGGTGGAGAAATGACACTCAGTAGACTCTGAGACCGGTGGCTGAACGGATTCAGCAACAGTAGACAACTGCCAGCTTATACAGGCTGTTGTTGGGATGTTGTCTGCTGTTATCTGTTTGTAGGAGGTCCTATGTACATCCCTGGTTTGGAGCCAAAACAGCAGAAAGCAGACATTCAGTATTTGAAAAAGGGGCTTGCCACACAAGTGTAATGCTCCCTTTATTTCAAGTAAACAAACAACGTTTCGATCTGTCAAGATCTTCTTCAGGTTTTCTGGGCATGCCAGGGGCCATCTGCATGCACACACACACACACATAATTGGCCAATCAGACATTTTGGCTGTTATCTGCCCTCGAGTGGACAGTTTCTCTGATTGAGCTATCTGAGACAGGAACCAGACACCTGCACCAGGTCACTTGGTGATGTTGTTCCCTCCGTCGGCAGCTGGAGCAGTTCAACATGGACAGCTCTCTGGGATCTGCCCCCCTCTACAGCCCCACCTCCACCCTCAACTACGCGCAGGCTGCCATGATGGGTCTGACCAGTAGCCATGGGAACCTGCAGGACTCCATGCAGCTGGGCTACAGTAGCCATGGCAACATCCCCAACATAATACTAACAGGTGGGGCTCTGCTTATTAGACCAGCTGGTGATAACAAGTAAAGCTACACACACACACACACACACACACACACACACACACACACACACATACACACTCGCTATCTTGTTTAGTAGCAGAGAAGGAGGAGTCTGCCACAGCCTGGCCAAGGAGCTCTCTGTTCTTTTCCTCCTCATTTCTCCTCCTCATATCTCCTAGAGAATGAGCCCTCCTTCAGACCCTGACCACCTCTCCTCCCACTCTCTCTCTCCTGTAGTGACGGAGGAGTCAGCCAGCAGCCTTGCCAAGGAGCTCTCCAGCTCTCTCTCCTCTGATGTCAGCTTTGACGTCGACGCCGCCTTCCCATTGGATGAGCTGAAGATCGACCCTCTGACGCTGGACGGTCTGCACATGCTCAACGACCCTGACATGGTGTTGGCCGACCCCGCAACGGAGGACGCCTTCCGCCTGGACCGGCTGTAGCTAGCGCCCCGCTGGCACCACAACCCTGGAGTTCCCTGGGCCTGAGGGGAGAGGCTGAGGGCGCTCATCCCAGGAGAGAGGACTGTTTTTGGGGTGGGGGAGTCAGTCAAGGCCCTGGCTGAGCAGAAGATCCCAGATCCCAGGCCGCACTCCCTCCTCCCTCACCAGCTGCTACAAGCTGCAAGGATAAACTAGGAAAAGAAGGATGATGGTGGAGGATGGTTAACTTAGCCCCCCCCCTCCCCCCTCTCTCTCTCTCTCTCTCTCTCTCTCTCTCTCTCTCTGGTGACGTGATGGTGGTGTTGTCAGGTGATCAGACTGTGGCCTGGCAGTGGTCAGTTTGGACAAAACATGGCCGCGTCCCTGGCTTGTTATTGTTGTCTTTGTTGTACTGTAGCTGTAGATATTTTTTGTTTTTTTTAACGGATTCCCTACTGGCCTTGTTGTTGCCCCTGGTTGTAAAGACGAGTCAGGGCTGCATCACACGGCCATGGCTTTCACTGATGGGAACCATGGTTACAGAGCAAACTGTTCCCTCCGCCTTCTGCAGTAGTTGACCAGTATAGCCTGTCTTATCCAATCAGCATTCTGCTTCTCATCTCTTCATCTAAGCTGTAGCTCTCTGTTCCCTGGCTTCATAGTTCCAACCACAGGTCTGTAGTGTGTCATCATCATCATCATCATCATCATCGTCATCATAATCATCATCATCACTATAATCACCTGAGCTAACATAATCACTATCATCATCATCATCATCACCTGAGCTAACATCTTCACCACTATCGTTATCACCTGAGCATATATCATGATCATTACCTAGCTAATAAATACCTGGGCTGGGGGATCTTGTTCCTATTGCCATGCATGGAAGATAATGTTTCAATATTAGTTTTGTTTGATGTTTTCAGTACGTATTGGATTGGATTTTGCGTAATGATGTCTATGCAAAATTAAATCAATTGAAGCTTGTGGAGGTTGGAGAGTTTGAAGAGGTCCTTTGTCCGTGGGTGTGAAGAGAAAGCAGATTAGGGTCATCTGGACTGATGACCTTTTCTTCAGCCACATGTATGGTTCTTACACTCAGAGGAGAGAAGAAAGCTTATCACATTATGCAGAGTAATTAAGAGTTCACCAGCGGACTGTGTTGGACCTGAGGCAGCTGCATGTGTTGGATGTGGGGCAGCTAGATGTGTTGGACCTGCTCTAGGGTTGGCTTCTTGCTGAAATCTGATAACCGGACTTCAGCTGTTTCTCTATCAGAGCAGCATTGATGTCAGAATGTATTTCTTCACATCTTTATAGAGTTGTATAACCCTGACTCTTTAATTATACTTGTGGTTGACACCTTTTGAATTGGCCCGTATTTGTTTCTCTTTAAAACCGAAAGGGAAGTGGCATAGTCGCAGGTTTAGTTCAGCAGTGTGTGTGTGTGTGTTTGTGTGTGTGTTTGTGTGTGTGTGTGTGTGTCACATTAGCTTTTCCCCGCGTTGACATTCTACCTGTCCTCAGGACAGCAGTGGTGTTTGTGTGAGTTGTCCAGTCCCCTTCCCTAGGCGACTGTTACAGTATGTGTGCTGGACCAGGGTTCCCTTCTCTAGTATCTGGTCAACCTTGCCTTGTTGATGAAGAAAAAAAATACAAAAGTGTATTTTTAGAAAACATGTGTATAGTCTATTAAAAAAGAGTGACTATTTTTTTCTGAAGTGTCTGATATTGTTGATTAAATTATGCTCCGGTTTTGGGGTGCTGGTGTAATGCTGGTACTGTATGTTGGGTCGTAAGTGGGAAGATGGGGTGAAGGTTGCGCTGGTGCTTCTCAGCTGCTGGTGCTCTGTTGGTGCCATGTTGTCAGAGGGCCGCCCTGGTGTGCAGAAACCAACATACCGACAGTCCAGAGCAGCCTGTCGTAGTTCCTGTTCCACCCTGCAGTCCGTTAGCTTCGGCTGTCGTTCTGCTTAGGGACCAGGAACCAGACGTGGGAGAATATTAGGTCAATATCAGTGATGGTTTCTCCAGAGAAGTAGAAGAGACCTCTTTGGGAACTCCTCCTGGTGACTGTGACTAGTGTGTCACTAAGAGAGAGTGAACCGTCCCAGCCCTCCTCCTTCCCAGGTATCTCCAGCAGGTTTGCAGCAGGACTGGTGTACAGACATTGTGACTGACAAGTCACATCTGGATGGCATATGGAGCACTAAGGGAATTCTGTGCAAATCGTTCTTGAAGTCAGATCCAAAAACAATTACTTTACTGTCCCTGCATCTATACAAGGCTCCTTCTCATGTTTCTTGGTTTGTTCTGTTTTTTTTTTCAGTTTAGTGAGTATGTGTGTGTGTGTGTGTGTGTGTGTGTGTGCTTGTGAGCGTATGTTTGTGTGTTTGTGTGTGTGTGTGTGTGTGTGTGTGTATGTTTGTGTGTGTGTGTATGTTTGTGTGTGTGTGTGCGCACACGTGCATGTATGCATGTGGACAAGCACCATGCAGCAGTGTGTGTGTGTGCTTATATTTCTCTGCGTCAGTGATGATGGCTGTTTGTGTCCAAATCTTTTGAATTCCTATTTTGTGACTGCATGAATTTCCAGACGTATACTTTCTCCTAATTTGGACTTGGCTTGTGCTTCTTTTTACTATGTCAAAACAAACAGACTAAGGCTGGAGAGGGTGAGTGAACCTTGTTGAAATGTGGTGTTTCTGTTATGTTTTCCTTGTTTGGTAACTTGTCTTTGCCTGAGATTAAGACTCGCTTATAACTGGCCTGATACTGTAAGTCAAACCCAAAAGCAACAGAAATATGTTTTGTCAGCCTTTTATGCACATGTAGATGCAGTTCTTTGGTAGGTACTTTGGTATGTGCTGGATGCCATGACAGCCACATAGCTCCTATTATATTTGGTGACTGTATAGACTAGCTGTTTATATTGCTTTTTAAATATAAGTAATGTATTCTGTGCTCTGTGATAAGATGTCAACGTGAGAAATGTTGTTAAATGCACTGAAAATGTACGTGCTGCAATATATCACTGTAGCTTTGTTCTCCTTCATCTGCCTCACTGGTACCGTTAATCTACTGTAACTCCATGTTGTTCAACTACAGACCTTTTTACAGTCCGTTGGTTTTCAACATCTTGTGTAGATCCCACTGATGTGTTCGATTTCTTGTTATGCTGCCACCCCAGGTTTTCAGGTGATGTCTGCCAGGCAGCAGTGTTCAGCAGTGTTCTGGTGGAGCCCGCCATGCAGTGGTGCTCAGGTAGCAGTGTTCTGCAGTGTTCAGGAAGCAGCTTGACAAGCAGAAGTGTTCAGGCAGCAGTATTTAGGTGGGGCCTGCCGGGCAGCAGTGTTCAGGGGGGGAGCTGGTTTTACCGCTACGTTTACAGAGACACACGTTTACCATTTACACCCATTAGGACTGATCTGATATGAACTGCTACAGTGTAGAGAAATAAGAGCCTGGATAGGAAATTCTAAAGAGAGTACATACATGTATCCTGTATGAAGAACATGCATATATCAGTTCAGATGAAGGACTGTTTTGTTCTCTTATCGACCAGTCATCATGACCAAACCACTAAGGAGGTCTCTTATTGGTAGCCTCTACACTGTTTGAGACACGACCCCTCCCTATTCACACGCCAGCGTAGCTTGTCTACACTGCGGCAGGCAGGTCCAGGCCTTGTGGCATGGATTGATCAGATAGCAGAAGAAGTACTCACTGTTTACTATAGGATATTGGTAGTTGATAGCCTTTAAGAGCAGTACACTCCTCGTAGTGATGCCTGGGACGAGACTCTGAAAGTTGTGTTCTTACAAGCCACAGTCACCCACTAGTCTGGAACCATGAGGACATGTTACCTTCCCCCTAAAGGGATTGTTTTCCTATCATGAATACTGTGTATGTTTTCCCACTTGCCATGGCAATGGGTGATGCATTTCAAAGAAGCCAAAGTTTATAAATGGTCCCTTTAACTCTGATTTAAAGTTGAAGAAATGCACTTAGGGGGGAACCTGTAGAACCATCTCCACTTGGTCCCGATGTGTCAATTAGTGAAACACTCAAGTTTCCTGTTGTATCTCAAAGTTTTATTAGGAGTACACACTAGTTTTGTTAAGAGTACAGATTACATGTGAGCAAAGTAGATATGTGCACTTGTTTTGTTAATATGTTTACATCAGACGGAGTAGGCTATTATGAGGAAGATGTTGTCATCATTGACTGTTTTCCTCCATCTCTGTGTGTTACTGAGTACCACTCCTCTCAACAACCCTGGCTGAGTTTACTTGTTTTACTTTACCTCTGACAAAACAGGTCAGTTTAATCTGATGCAGAAATAGTTGGTATCTAGGTAAACTAGACTAATTTAATGCAAACTGTCTGAAGACATACAACAACATAAGAGAATATAAGTTTGATTTGTTACAGTTGCATGATGTAAAAGGGAAACTCAACTAGACTTGTCTGTGGCTCAGTCACTACTGGTGTGACTATGAATCCTGATATGTGCATTTGAGGACAGTGCCCTCTAATGGTGCAGTCCTCCAACTACGGCAGCTAAATTGTAATATATTGTATTTTATTTGAGTACAACTTCTCAAACGTTGCAAACGCATTGACTGCAATGTCTGGATACTACATAGCACCAGGACACAGTTATGATCTTCAAATATGCAAAATCTAGAATTTCAGCAGCACAGCTTGGCAATCCTGTATGTTTATGGAGCTAACCCTTTAAATTGAAGGGATCAAAACTCTTGTTCTTTCAATTGTCCTTTTATATAATAATGCAGAAAATTGACCAAAAAATCAAAGTTGGCTACAGTATACACACACACGCACACATACACGCACGCACGCACACACAAACTAACGTGTGTGTGTGCATGTGTTTACAACTGAGAAAGATGTTAAGCTTCTACTCAAATCGTATAGTTATGTATTTTTCTTGTGTGAAGGCTTCTGTCTTTGTATCTTTGCATTACTATTTGTAAATGATAAATGAAATAAATGAGATCAAATATAAATCTAAGCAAACCAATGTGACTTTTTGTTTTATGCAGTAGCCTATTTGTGTTCAAATGTCTCCACCTGCTGGTGAAAATGTAATCTGTATGTAAAAAGAGGGACCCAACGTTAAAATATAGACCTAACCCATAGGTCCCTAGGTTCTTATAATAGCTCCATGATAGATCCACAAAATGATAAGGTCGTGAATATGAGTGGTGATATCAGTTGGCATGGACATGTGTCGTAATGTCTTATGTTTGGCGAATGAAAGCAGCCTTCTGATTCGGTTCAGCGTGGTGCCGGTGGCGATGGACCCAACTAATTTATTTCACCATGAAGCGCACGGGTTTCGTAAGAATGGAAACAATGATGTAAACGAATCGATTATGCTACATTCATTAGCCTCGATCAAGTTTCGCGTCATAAAGCATCAACGCTTTTACGTGTATGCTTTACAGGTCATTCATCCTGCCCTCTCTCCCGTCCGAGCTGCATTGCTCCTGTAGCTGTCTGATAACGTGCGGCAATGTCTTTCTGCAGAGCGGCCTGGCCTTTGGCTAGGAAATCTGCCTATGGGTTGTGAGATGTGGCAGATGTCGTCGGTCGCGGGGGGATCTGGGGAGAACATCGTCTGCGCCCTCCTGTGTACCGGTGCATTCGCCGCATCAGTCACCTACGCCTATAAGACTGTGACCGCAGACCACGAAAGATATACCGCCCGCATGACTGAAATCCAAGGCAGACCCAAGGCAGAGTGGCAGCCCCGACCATGGCCCCCCCAGGCATGATGATGATGATGATGATGATGAGGAAGAGTAAAGTGAGACGTCAGGGGAACAGGCTTGACTCTTTGGATGAATCTGAAAATGGGGGAAATTATCTCTTCGTCATTCCTCCTCTCGTACTGCTTAAGATAGGCTACTACTTAAATATCAATGTCTGAATAAAGTTTCTCATCTGGAATGCTTTTCACTGCTCTCTCAGCTTTTATTCATTTGATTATACGGTCTTATATTTGGTGTCTTGCTGGTGTAATGCTAATGTTTAGAGATTTAAGAAAAAGTTTCCCCCACTTTGAGATTAAAACAAACACCCCCCCCCCCCCCAAATAAATAAATAAAAATAAAAATTCTCCATTGTGAATGATTGGAAGTTCCCGCAGGTGGGTGAGAGTGGAAACCACCCGCTTTACCTAGCCGCTTCTGTCACACCCATATGTCGAATTTAACATATCTAGTAGCCTACTGTAAACTGCCAACAGTCAGCTCCTTCGATTCGCTACAATTAAAGAGAATGCTAGCAGCTGACAAATAACTAATACATTTCAGCCAAGGATCCATGTGTTTACATTATAGCTACATTTTTATCTTTTCAGTTTAGTAACAGTCTGTTTTGAAGACATTGGAGATTATGCGAAAGCAGGTGAATGGCTCTACATGCAGACGTCAGTGTACCCATACATCCCGACATGCACTGGGCGTCCGTGGTGATCAGACAGTTGTGAGTTACCAGAGGAAGCAACAGTAGTGGACGGCTAACAACCAACATAGAACTCACACTCCATGTGACACTAGCGGACCTTAAAGCGCACAGATGTCAGATAAATATGCAGCTCGGTTGTATTGTGTATTCTCTTAGAGGCCTTTGAGTGTCTACGAGTCAGGCGTCATTTTGGAGGATTCCTCCCCCGTCCGCCCGATCGTACCGAACAGGCAATGACAACGGCTTCAGCAACTCCGCAGCAGATGAGAGACCGGCTGCTGCAGGCCATCGATAGCCAGAGCAATGTAAGGGACGTTAACGTTAGCTATGTCTAGCTAACGTTGGGTAGCTAACCCACTGGAAGGCTTGATTTCATGTTGTCTTGGCAAGCGACTATTTTCATCAGACCTGGACAATATGCGAAATACCTCGCTTTATATTATACGTATCCAGCTAGCCACGTAACAGTTAGCTATCGTTAGTTATTGATAGACTAACGTTAGCTAGCCTAGCTAACTAACGTTGACGTTACACGTTTGTGAGTTGACACCTCTTTAGCCAGTGGCTTGAACCGCAAAGCAGCTAACGTAGCTAGCTCGTGGTGGGTGGATGTAAGTTAGCTAGCTAACGTTATTGGCGTAATGTTCACATTACCCTTGTGTTGGTAGGGTAGTGCCAGCTAGGTAGTGCCAGCTAAGATGACATACGAAGCTAGCTACTGTTTTTCTCACTCGAAGGTTGCTCAAATAGACCTGTTAGCTTGGTGGCCTATAGCTCGCTGACATAGTTTCTGTTATTATGGTTAACTAATTACACAAGCGAAACAATCACAATTCAAGTCAGAAACACGTTAAGCTATCGGTTAGAATATTTACTACTAAGGGTAGCTTAATTAACGTATACAGTTAGAGTTAGCAATGCATTGCTAGCTAGCCCACCCCGAGTTGACACTTCACTTTTCCCTGTCATGCACATTGCATTGCAAGCTGGAGGAGGGTGTATCCAGCTAGCTAACATTAGCCAAGTAGGCTACGTTAGTAAACTTTGTAGCTAACGTGAATTGCCGTAGATAGCTAGCTAACGTTGCCTCACCAACGTTGACGACAGAAATTGTTTATTTCCTGCATTTTCAGTTACGCTAGCCAAGGATATATCTAACGTTAAATCGGGATAAACATGCCAGAAACGTTCTGGTAGCACTATCTAGCTAACCAGCTAACTACCTAGCTTTATGGGTCACAGTAATCTCTTCAGCAAGTCAAGGAAGTGGTCAATGTTCTCTGTCAGGCCTCGTGATATCTGTCAGGAATCAGGATGTTGGTCGATGCCAAATGAAAACAAATGGGTAGTTTAGGTATCTGGCGAGGTTAGTTGCTTTCAGGCCAGTTGCCAGCTCAGCATAGCCATTAGCCACTCAAGAACGTTAGCTAGCTAACGTTAGCATCATTAGATGAACTGTTGCGTGGTAAAAGGTGTATGTAGCTAGTAACTTCACCTAAGTATCAGAAAATACTATGCAAGTGATCCAGATAGACCTGTCTGATTATGTAAAATGCTTGTTTAATGTCCTCCTACAGATTCGCAATATGGTGGCAGTATTAGAAGTGATTACCTATTTGGAGAAGTACCCCATCACCAAAGAAGCACTAGAGGTGAGATGTGAAGTCTTTTTGAGTCTTTCCAGTCATGACTGGCCAGATGAACATCTCTTAATTTCTCTCCTCTGTCTCTCTTCATCCTCTAACCCCCCTCCCCCTCAGGAAACTCGTCTGGGGAAGCTGATAAACGATGTGAGGAAGAAGAGCCGAGATGAAGACCTCGCCAAGCGGGCTAAGAAGCTGCTGCGCAGCTGGCAGAAGCTCATCGAACCAGGCCAAGCTGAGACGCCGGCGCGCGGGGGTGGAGTCAGCGTCCCTGCGTCAGCCAATGGCGGGGCCCACCCCTGCAGGACGGACGCCCCAGCCCCACAGGTGTCCCTGGCAGGGAAGGGCGTTCCCGAGGGCAGGGTCAGACACGACGTCCACAACACCTACTCCCCGAAGGCCGAGAAGTCGAGCAGCCGCAAGCGGCGTGGGGAACCCAGGGACAACGTGCCTCCCGCCAAGCTCCCCAAGGTGGCGGCCTACGAGCACACGCACAACTGCACCTCGCCGCCCACCAATGGGATCGAGTGCAGTCCCGAGGCCCCCCCGGAACAGGACACCGTCCTGGCGCCGGACCGGCCCCGGACAGAACCACACCTGGACAACGACAAACACAGCAGGATCCCCGTCAACGCGGTGAAGCCCCACCCCAGCTCGCCGGGCATGCCCCGGCCGCCCAGCACCTCCTCCCTGCTTAAGACATCCGTGCAGCAACAGCAGGCCAGACTGGACGAGGGGGGCGGGGGTTACCAGGCCCGCAGCCCCCGCTGCCTCTCCTCCAGCCCCCGCGGTGGGAGGCAGGAGACGCTGTCCAAGCGCTCCGCAACGAATGCACCTAGAGGGACTGTCCCCAGCCCCTCCCCCGGCTCGCCCCTGCATTCCTCCCAGCCCTCGGCCTCCCCGGCCCGGGACCCCTGCCTGGACGGTGCCCCTCTTCCCCCTGCTACTCCCCCGACCCACAAAGCTTCAATGCACTGGTCTAGCTCCTCAGACCTTACCCCGCCCCCCTCACACAGCACTGCTACGCTAGATCCTCCTTCTGTCTCTGTGTCCCCCCCCTCCTTACAGACCCCAGAGGGCTGCCTTCTCCTAAGACCCTCCCCTCCCCCCTCCTCCGGGGGCCCCACCCCCCCCTTGGAGAGGAAGAGGAGGAAGAACCGGTCCAGAGACTACTCTGTGAACCTGGGGGGCCAGAACTCGGACGACGCCACGAAACCTGTCAGGTTAAAGGAGCGCAGGATCACCTTTGACCCTGTGACGGGTCAGATCAAGCCCATGGTACATAAAGAGCCCTCTCCCACAGAACCATCCCCCAGCCCACCCCCCCCTGAGCCCCAGCAGAGGACTGAGCTGCCCCGGCCTCTGCCTCAGCCTCATACCCCTGTCCCCGCCCCTAACCCCAGCCCCTTCCAACAGACAAACTGGAAAGAGCTGTCGCGTAACGAGATCATCCAGTCCTATCTGAACCTCCAGAGCAGCGTGCTCACCTCCTCCGGGGTCCAGGGCCCCAGCGCTCACTCCTTCATGTCGGATTTCCTGAGACGGGAGGAGAGCAGCGTCCGGGAGGCCAGGAAGACCCACGTCCTGCAGACTGACAGCCCCGTCCTGGGGGTGGCCCCGGGGGAGGGCCGGGAGGTGACGGGGGAGGATCTGAGCAGGTTACACACTCAGCACTGGCCCGGTGTCAACGGGTGCTATGACACACAGGGGGTATGGTATGACTGGACCCAGGGCATCTCTCTGGACCCACATGGGGACGACAGCAGACTGAACATCCTACCGTACATCTGCCTGGACTGAGCACCGAGGACCTGGTCTGCTCTGTGCTCTGGCTTGGTCTGGCCTGGCCTGGCCTGGCCTGGCCTGGCCTGGCCTGGCCTGGCCTGGCCTGTTCTGGCCTGGCCTGGCCTGGCCTGGCCTGTTCTGGCCTCTCCTGTCTCTCCTCTGGCTGGTTGTTGGCCCGGTGTGAGCTGAAGGCCAGAGCAGCCCCCCCCCCCCACACACACACACCACTGCTGCCTTCTCAGATGATTTCAAGAGGTTTTGGTGAAAAGAATAAAGAGGAAATGTTCAGTTTGTCAAATAAGGGCTGTTTTCATTTTATTTATTTCCAGAAGTAAAAGTTATTGCTGTAGGAATGATGTGCCCTGTTTGCGGAGTGCTGCTATTAGTGAGGAGTGTCAGACCAGGGTGGAGGGTAGACTTGGTCCAGGGTGGTACTGTATACTGGGGTATCGCCCTGAATAGGAACCATTCATTGCGCTGACTTTTTGTCACTCGGTCTGCACTATTGTATCTACAGATATTATTTTGTTGCTCACCAAAGTGAAGACAGTTTTTGAATTATAAAAGTCTTTTCTCCAAGGTGGTTACACTTGCAGCTCCCCACCTTTTATATCAAAAGCACTTTTTTGTGTATTTGAATTTCTGTATCTGTATATTTAAAAAAAAAAAAAGAAAAAAAGTTGGATTTAGTCTGGATTGTTACTTAATTGTCCTTTTGATGCTGTAACAGTGCAACCTTCTACAACCCCCATATTTTATATAAAAAGCACTTTATATAAAATATACTTTATTATATTTTGCACTTAAATAGCACATATCCACCAATATCCTCTAGCCTGGCTTCGTGATTCAGATCACATGATCTCTCTCCATGATAGAGAAACGGCATGTGAGATTACGTCATTAGGGTTGCCAAACCAGGCTAGTGGATATTGGTGGATAAGTGCTAAAAAGTGCTTTTTATATGAAAGGCGGGGCTGCAAGTGAAGCCACCTCAGAAAAGGCTTTCATCTTTTGAAAACTGTCTTCACTTCGGTGAATAACGAAATAATATCTGTAGATACGGTAGTGCCGACCGAGTGACAAAAGTCAATGGGGCAATGAATGGTTCCTGGCAGAGCGGTATACCAGAGTATAGTCCCGAATAGTGTAGCACCCTGGACCGGGTCTAGTTGGAGGGGAAGCCCAGCCTGGCTGAGCCAGTCCTGGTCAAGGCTCTGAGAGGGAACAGCTGGACCTGGGGAAGGTCCAGCAGGAAGGATACTGCAGCTCTTAAGCTTTATGTGAGAAATAACTTATACATTTCTTCTCATGTATCATCTATTTATTTGATCTTTTCTGTTTTTTGGGGGGGAAGTTATATAGAAACAGATGTTCAAACCTGTCGTTCTGTTTGCAACGTTACACATGTTGACCTGTTCTGCAATGCTAGAGACCTTGATTGAGAGTGCTCCCTTTTTCTCCCTGGTTGGCTGCTGTGTTCGCTAGCAACATTCCAGACTCCAGCCCCTCCCTCTCTCTATCACCCGTCTCTCCGCTCGCTCTCACCCCTTTCTCCCTCCCTCGCCACACCCCTCTTGCTCTAGTGCCGGCTATGTGCTCTTCTATGAGGCGATTCCACCAACCTGTGTCTATTTCTGAACATGATCAATCATGAAATGGGGCTTTATTTCACCAATCTGTTTGCTGAACCAGGAGCTGCTGGTCGATGTACATCGCTCTGTCGTACTCCAGCCTTTCCTGAGCTGAGACGTTGGAGGAAAGAGAAACCTGTTGTCAGAGTTTATGTTGAAACTAGAACACAATCATAGAGAGAGCATCTGCCGCTTCACTATGTTTTTCATGTGATCAACACATGCAAGTGTATTTTCTTTTGGTCAGAACCCTCTGTAGCCACTTCTCCCTGAGTCCCACGCCTGAGTCAGGCGTCAGGGTAGACCGCCGCTATCTTCATCCCTACCAATGTGCCTTCCATGTCAACCCTGGAGCTGCTTCCACAGAACAGCCCTGTCTTTGGAGCTAGGTGTCTGTGTGATGATGCCTAATTCCTTGTCTGGTAAGCTGGAGTATGCACGATCCTTCTCTGAGCTCTGCGTCCTGGTGAAGCCAGGTCCTGTTGGAGCTCACCTTCAGACTGAGACAGCTGACAATAAAGCACTGCTACTGGGGACTGTGGAGCTGCTTATCTGTTCAGTGTTCAGCATCTCAGTTGTTTGACAAATAAAGTGATCTAAAATAGTGTCTGGAGTGATTGGTTCTGTATTGCTCTGACACATTCTCTGACACAAGTGTTGTTTCTGAGATTCTGGGTCCGCCGGGCCAGGTGACTTGGTACAGATGTAGGGAGGCAGACGGAGAGCCGGCGACCCTAGCCTGGGCAGAGACCCAAGAGGTTAAATGGGTACACCCAACACACCCTGTCCAGTTCACATATATACCAGTACTGCAGATGACCACAGGGGGGAGCTCCTTGACAACTTTTCGTGGTATATAGTAGGTTAAAATAAGACTTTATTGATCCCCCCCCAGGGAGAAATTTGGCATTTCAGCATTGAAAATTACAGAAAGGTTGGAAAGAAGAGAAACACTAAATACAGAGTAACAAAAAATACACTAGATAACGGGGGGGGGGGGGGCAGCAGCATAAAAAAAGGTATATCAGGGACTATGTACATCCATGTACAGTAACTGCAGTATAGAATAGTATAAGATATATATATATATACCTGCATACATTAAATCTGTATAAATATATATAACTACAAGTATAAGTCTAGGAGTAGCCTATACATATACATACATCCAGGCTTTCTAGGTATATCTAGTAATACACATGTATACATACATTCGCGCACATCTCTATGACACACCGAACGCTCAGGCACTGTTGTCTAGTCTGATGGCCGCTGGCACAAAGGAATGTCTGAACCGCTCCGTATTGCACCAGGGTGGGATGAGCCTGTGGCTGAAGGTGCTCCCCATCTGCCACAGCTTGCCATGGAGGGGATGGGAGGGTTTGTCTAGGATAGACTTCAGTTTGTCCCTCATCCTCCTCTCTGCCACAGACTCCAGGCTGTCCAGTTGTTGCCCCACAACGGAGCCAGCCCTCCTCAGCAGCTTGTTCAGCTTGTTTGACTCCCCAGACTTGATGTTGCCTCCCCAGCAGGTGACGGCAAAGAACAGTGTGCTGGCAACCACAGACTGGTAGAACATCCTCAGTAACCTGCTACACACATTGAAGGACCTGAGCCTCCTGAGGAAGAACAGTACAGCCTTTCCTGTAGAGGGCCTCAGTGTTGTCATACCAGTTTGTTGTCCAGGTGCACTCCCAGGAACTTGTATGAGTCCACCATTTCATTCTCCTACCCCTTGATGGTGATGGGGGTTTGTGGCCTCCTGTTCTTTCTGAAGTCCACCACCACTTCCTTGGTCTTGCTGATGTTGAGTTGGAGCTGGTTCTCCTCCGACCATTCAATGAATCTCCTGACCACATCCCTGTACTCTTCCTCATCATCTGCCCTAATGCAGCTCACAATAGAGGAGTCGTCCGAGAAGTCCTGGAGGTGGCACGCTCCAGAGTTGTAGTTCAAGTTGGAGGTGTAGAGGGTGAACAGGGAAGGAGTCAGGACTGTTCCTTGGGGGGCAACTATGTTTCTAACCACCACGTCGGACAGGCAGCCCTGCAGGTGGACATACTGTGGCCTAAACGTGAGGTGGTATATGATCCAGGCCACAGAGTCGGGGTCTACCCGCATGGCTGGGAGCTTCTCCGCAAGCTGGAGGGTTAAAAGCACTGGAGAAGTCAAAGAACAACACTGAACTTCATGGCCCCTCCAGGTGTGAAGAGGCTTTGTGGAGTAGGTAGATGATGGCGTCGTCCATGCTGATTCGGGCCTGGTACGCAGACTGCAGGGGGTCCAGGAAGTCACTCACCATGGGCCTCATGCGCTGCAGAACCAGTCTCTTGAATACCTTCATGACATGAGATGTCAGTGGCACTGGCCTTCAGGGGAGAGGGTGACCTGCTCGCCTCACAGGGAAGGAGGGGGGCAGGCGTTGGGCTGCCTTCTAGCATCACAGGGGTGGGGGTTGTGACGGTTAAGGTTGCACTGTTACAGCATCAAAGAAGCAATCCAGACTAAATGCAATTGTAAAACATATACAGATACAGAAATCCAAATAGGCTATACAAGCGTGCAAATAAGTATATATAATTAGGTAAGATTCCTAGCGTGTTTAGATTGTGTAAAGTGTAAGATGTGCAAGATTGTCAAGTAAGTAGGCTAAGCATAAAGTTCAATATGACCCGCACTCATGGAAAATGTTTAACTCCTTTATTAAATCCTGAAACATGATATTTAATGCAGCCAGATGTTTTGGCGTTTGTCTTCCTCAGTGGCTACATGCCACCAGTTTGGCCTCAAGGCCTATTTCTGTCTCAGGCCACTCCCATGAGTTACTCCCATGATTGTCTCACACCTGAAACTCATCTCTCAATTAACAGTAGAATCACCGTCCATAAACTCAAGTAGGTAAGTATGCCAAGTAGGTAAGTATGCCATGTTTATCAAGTCCATAGGACCCTCTGAGCAGTTGATGAGGTCCATAGTGTCCAGCCAGTCTTGATAGCGGCTGGTAAGAAGGACCTCAGAAGTGCTCCGTTGAGCGCCGTGGATCAGGATCAGTCTACTGAAGGTACCCTTGGGAGCCTTGTTCCTCCTGAAGTCCACCACCATCTCCCTTTTCTTCCCAGGTCAGAGTGGGCCTGTCTGTTAGCTGCGCTACCAGCCTAACCTGGTGTGTATTCTAGTTCGACCACCCTAACCTGGTGTGTATTCTAGTTCGACCACCCTAACCTGGTGTGTATTCTAGTATGACCACCCTAACCTGGTGTGTATTGTAGTACCTAACCTATGTGTTCTAGTACGACAAATACCCTAACCTGGCATGTATTCTAGCACTACTACCCTAAACCAGGTGTTGGGTTGGTGATTTTCCATGCTGTCACCCAAAGGTGTGTTATACGGTAACACATTAATAGCCTGTAGTTATTATATCATGTCTGTCTCTGCTTGGACAGTTTATAAACCTAAACCATCTGCTTGGACAGTTAATAAACCTGAAACCACGCTCTCGTTTTCTTATGCAATGCTTTTCACATAATTCTTATCATTCCAAAGTGGATAGAGGGTTTTATGTACTATTTGGCTCCGATGAAGTATCATTACGTCATGCAGTAGCTCATTGTAGTTCTTCCAGACTTCTCCCGGCGGTGACTCAAACCCCCGGCTACTGCCCGTCTGGCATGCGGGGTGGGACCGGTGGATACTCCCACCATTCAGGAATTTGGGACTTTCCTTCCATATAAGGAGTTTTTGATATCAATCACAGCCCGCGGAGAGAGGGGAAGGTGGAGCCTAGAATCGATACAACTCCGGTAGGCGCTTTAATTGGTGGAACGAAAAAATAAAGGAAGTATTTAGTTCCCTCAGCGGAGTTTCATCCGAAGAGAAAGGAAAGTAAAAGTTTGCCACCGCCTTAGCTCCAAGCGGTTACATTTTGCATAATAATCTGAATATTAAAGAGAAGTTTATACAATGTCGGGCTTTAATAGAGGACCTGCCTATGGCTTTTCCGCGGAAGTCAAAAACAAGGTAAGTTGGAGAACAAAGTAGCCCATAAATGCAATAGGATATTGTGTAGGCTAGGCTATTCGTCTATTGACCATAATGACAGTGCTCGTGTATTCGTTTGTTTTTTATATTTAAATGAAGAGTAAATAAAGAATACAT
Organism: Borostomias antarcticus; assembly: GCF_949987555.1. Classification (NCBI taxonomy): domain Eukaryota; kingdom Metazoa; phylum Chordata; class Actinopteri; order Stomiiformes; family Stomiidae; genus Borostomias; species Borostomias antarcticus. The sequence goes on from NC_140245.1 coordinate 5,696,592, forward strand.
TTAAAATTGACTGGTTTTCAACGAGATGCCGACGTGAATGCAATAATTTGACTATAAATTGCGTCAAGACATGAGCCCACTGAATTAGGCCTACGTGAACAATTACGCATGTTAAATAATAAACGTGTCTGTAAATATATGGAGAAAGGTGACCTTGTTAGTTAGGGTTAGTTTTCGGAGAGTTATGGCCTTGCAAAGAACTCATGGGCGTTGTCCTTATTGGCGGTTACGCCTGAATGTCGCTGCGCATAACTGCAATTGGATTCTCTAGCTGGTGTTCAAGAGAGAAGTGTTTAGGTAGCCTATGTTATTCGCCGGCGCTATAAGGAAGTGACGGTTTCCACCCTGCGCACTTATTCTTCCTAGATGACAGTAGAATAGATGGGCTAGGCCCATACCAGATCAGGACGAGGAGATAGGCTATGCCAGCTCGAGGTGAACTTAGCGGACTGGGCCCTGTACTACGTGATATCTCAGGAAAAATAGATCTTCACAAAAACACTATGCGTATGAATATTAAATAATCTTTAGATTGTTGTCTTGGAGCACTGATCCTGAGCACACGCCGCACAACCGTAACTCAGACAGCTGTGCCACGGGCTATCTGGGGTTATTGACTCCTCGGACAACGTCCCTCTCAGCGACCCCTTGGTGCATGATAACAGTGACGATCTTGAAAGTGAAGGATGTAGTTGGCTTGACACTGGTGGGGGGTCTCATGCCTCCATCACATTCCAGCAGTCCTTGGCCATAAGCTGATTTATAGAGTACATTCCTGGGCAGTGTGTCCCAATAGGGGGTCTATAGGTCGTCAGAACACACTGTCCTGGATAGAGCCCCGGTCTCAGCATGATGCCTGTGAGCAGAACAGAGTAGCACGAGTAGAACAGAGCAGAGAGATGTCTGGTATTTCCTGCCATTGACGTAGGGAGCTCTGTGTAACGTGTGGTATTTTAGGATTATGATACCCCCCCGCCAAACACACACACACTCCCCTTTGTCCTTTCCCACCTGTGAGGAGGACAGGCAACATTCTGATGAAGTGAGCGAGCCAAGAAGTTGAGACACCTCATGTTCCATCATGTTCATTGTTCAGACATAAGACTCATTCAGGCCAGAGTGCAAACAGGCCTGGCTACCCAGAAAGCACTGCAAGAGGAAGTCGGCTTGTCTCTCTAAATTACATCCTTCACTGCCCTGTGGTCAGACTCAAGCAGCCAGTGTTGTTTTAATTCATGGACAATGAATCAGAAGCAAATGTAATTACAGGCCTCAAATTCCTCAGGAAGTCTGGCCGGCCAAGCTGCTCATACACATTAACAGAGTCTGTGTTGTTGTGACTTGTTATCCATTTACATGTGTTTGCGTACCAGCCTGCAGCTCTGGATCAGCAGCAAGGATAGACCATGTTCATCTCCAGCAGAGACGTGTTCATCTCCAGCAGCATAACAACAACAACAACAACAACAACAACAATAATAATAATAATAATAACAACAACAACAACAATAATAATATTATTGTTGTTGTTATTGTTATTGTTAATATAATTGTTGTTATTAATCAATCATGTCATATGTACATAATACAGGTAACATGTACAGTGCTTAGCTGTGGCCAATTTGGGCTCGAGCCTAATTAAGATTGAGTTTCATGCTATCCAGAGCAGACTGCAGATCGCCAGCAGCTAGCCTCTGTGGTTCTTGAAGCCTCTGCAAATCAGGGTAACGGCTTAATCACACACTTAAGAGTTTATCTTACATGAAATCAGCTAATGAGCCCCCTGTCGTCACTCCTCAGAACTGGGGCTGCTTGAGTTGATTCTGATGTTCTAGAAGTGGAACGTCAGGTATCTGATTCAGGAGTGTTCTGAATTCCGATATAAGCTCTCAGTATAAGCTGCTATGATAATACTGTATCCCAATGCCTTCATAAAATTGAAGGATGTCCCCGGTGCCTTCATAAGCTCTTATGACACCTCCTGGGACTTCCCACCTGGAGGTAGCACTGCAGGTGAAAATTGAAGTGGTTTAGCAGCTTTAGGAGATTAAAGACCCCATGTCTACAAGACTATAAGCATCGGGACAGCCCATCCAGAGCAATCACACCAGGCACACTAAATTTGTTCTGGCCAGTGTACCGTTGCAAAAGTTTCCAAACACAATAAAAGCACCAGCAGCTAACAAGGTGATCACTCACCAACCGTGCAATCAAAGCAGGCATATAAAATTCTTGGAACAGTAACACCTCACCCACCAGCCAGCTACCTGCTACCATAACGTCCTTCCTGCTATAAGCACAGAGGAGAAGCATGAAGGAGTTTACCAAACAGGATGTGTGTGTGTGTGTGTGTTTGTGTGCGGGGGGGGGGGGGGGGGGGTGTGGGTGGGCAGTGTTGACTCTTTGACACAATAAAAGCACCAGCAGCTAACAAGGTGATCGCTCACTAACCGTGCAATCAAAGCAGGCATATAAAATTCTTGGAATAGTAACACCTCACCCACCAGCCAGCTACCTGCTACCATAACGTCCTTCTTGCTATAAGCACAGAGGAGGAGCATGAAGGGGTTTACCAAACAGGATGTGTGTGTGTGTTTGTGTCTTGGGGGGGGGGCAGTGTTGCCTCTTTGACTGCTGTAATAAATTAGGGGCACAGCCTCCGTTTGTCTCCTTGAATGTGTTCCGAATCACGTACTTCCATACTATGCCTTAAATTGATGTAGTATGCCACATGCAGTATAGTAAAAAATACCAGGATGTCCTACTACATCCGGTCGTATTTTGCAGTATACAAGCCAGCACACTTTTCTGGCTATTCTGACCCACAATTCTTTGCTCAGCGGAAATTATGTCACGTGCGAGTCGCGCCAGAGGCGTTTTGATGAATCCTAGCTGTGGAAGAATGTCGCTTTATGGATAGTGACGGATGTGGTAAATTTTCATGTTATGACATGGTAGTATATCCCAATTGGATGCATACAGCGTGCAAAGTACGTACTTTCTAGGGGCAGCTGTAGTACGTACTGGTAGTAAAAAGTAGGAGTATGCGACTTGGAATGCAGCCTCTAGCTGGATGTCCTAGAACACTCTGGTTCCCGGAAATGGATTATTCTCTGCTGCCCCAGTCTCTCCCTATAGAGTGACTAACCCCTGACCTCTTACCCTCAGATTGCTCAGAAGTATGACCCTCAGAGGGAGGAGGAGCTGAGGATCTGGATCGAGGATGTGACTGGCTGCTCCATCGGAGACGACTTCCAGAAAGGCCTGAAGAATGGAGTCATCCTGTGCGAGTAAGTGATGTCACGCCACATCTGGCAACAGACGCTCTCGTGTTGCATCACACCCCACTGCATCACTGCTGAGTCAGCACACTCTCAACTTACAGAGGGTAGGGCCTCTGTCTAAGTACGCAAACTCTCAAGGCTACAAATTTAAACAATCTCTATCCTAATTCCCTCTCTCCTTCTCTTCTAGACTGATCAACAAACTTCAACCTGGCTCTGTGAAAAAGATCAACCAGTCTTCTATGAACTGGCACCAGGTGAGGTGTGTGTGTGTGTGTGTGTGTGTGTGTGTGTGTGTGTGTGTGTGTGTGTGTGTGTGTGTGTGTGTGTGTGTGTGTGTGTGTGTGTGTGTGTGTGTGTGTGTGTGTGAGTGTGCGCGCGCACGCGCGTGCCCATAGTATGTGCCTGTTTATCAGGAGATGCATTATCTATTATGCCCACAATAGCAAGATCCAGTCATTTGTGTGTGCTGAGTTCTTCTGTATCTTCACTGTGTCCTAGAAACACTAGAGTTAGTCCTAGACCTAGAGCTCTTTATTTGTATTTGGTCTTGTACGCTTGCCGGAAGCAGAAGTGGTCTAAGTGGTCTTGTCTGGTTGCAGTTGGAGAACCTGACCACCTTCACCAAAGCCATCACGACATACGGCCTCAAGCCTCATGACATCTTCGAGGCCAACGACTTGTTTGAGAGCGGGAACATGACTCAGGTCCAGTCCACCCTACTGGCCCTGGCTGGCATGGTGAGACACACTGCTACACACACACATACTCCGCTACATGTACACGCACATACACTGGCACACACACACACACACACACACACACACTACTATATACAGCACACTGCTACAAACACTGCAACACACACACACATACATACTCCGCTACATGTACACGCACAGGGCCGGACTGGGTGAATATTTCCTGCCGGGAAATGTAGCCCCAGTCAGGCCACGAGCCGAGCCGACGCGGTGAGATGGAACACCTTCGGTTTCGTTTTGTTGACGGGGGGGTCTCCGCCCCTGTACACGCACATACACAAACACACACACACACACACACACACACACTACACTACTATACACAGCACACTGCTATTCACACACTGCTACCCATGTGGAGCTGCTACTGAGACAGAAGGCTGCTTCCTCCATGGCGGTACTGAAACTACTAGGCCTAGTAGTAGTAGCAGAACCAGAGCACATGAGTGTGATGACTAACCTCCTGGGTTTCCTCAGGCCAAGACCAAGGGTCAGCAGTCCAGCATGGACATCGGGGTGAAGTACGCTGACAAACAGGAGAGGGCCTTCGACGAGGAGAAGATGAAGGCGGGACAGTGTGTGATTGGACTACAGGTAGAAACAGCGTGTGATTGGAGGACAGGTTCAGAGACAGTGTGTGATTGGACTACACAGCATTAGAGACTGACTGTACAAGGTTAAAGAACTTTTTACTGAATCAAAGCTGAAGATAGATAGATTTGATTATCTTTTAAGCCTAATGTCTGTCTGTCTGTAGATGGGCACCAACAAATGTGCCAGTCAGGCAGGCATGAACGCCTACGGCACCAGGAGGCACCTGTATGACCCCAAAGCCCAAATCCTGGCACCCATGGACAACTCCACCATCAGCCTGCAGATGGGCACCAACAAGGGTGCCAGCCAGGTACACCAGCCTTCCCTCCCCGGGGTCATTTCTGATCTAACATGACTGACGAGGTAGAAGCAAAGCATGCCTCCTCCTCAACACGGCTGATGTTTTCCCACCTCAGTCTACCAATGTTCTCTCTCTTCCTCAACACGGCTGATGTTCTCCCACCTCAGTCTACCAATGTTCTCTCTCTTCCTCAACACGGCTGATGTTCTCCCACCTCACTCTACCAATGTTCTCTCTCTTCCTCAACACAGCTGATGTTCTCCCACCTCAGTCTACCAATGTTCTCTCTCTTCCTCAACACAGCTGATGTTCTCCCACCTCACTCTACCAATGTTCTCTCTCTTCCTCAAGACAGCTGATGTTCTCTCTACTCCTCAACACAGCTGATGTTCCCTCTCTTCCTCAACACAGCTGATGTTCTCTCTACTCCTCAACACAGCTGATGTTCTCTACTCCTCAAGACAGCTGATGTTCTCTCTACTCCTCAACACAGCTGATGTTCTCTCTACTCCTCAACACAGCTGATGTTCCCTCTCTTCCTCAACACAGCTGATGTTCTCTCTCTTTCTCAACACAGATGATGTTCTCTCTACTCCTCAACACAGCTGATGTTCTCTCTCTTTCTCAACACTGCTGATGTTCTCTACTCCTCAACACAGCTGATGTTCTCTCTACTCCTCAACACTGATGTTCTCTTTCCTCAACTCTACTGATGTTCGCTCTCTCCTCAACTAAGCTGATCTCTCTCTTCCCCAGGCTGGTATGACCGCCCCCGGAACCCGGCGGGCCATCTACGACCAGAAGCTGGGCACCGACAAGTGTGACAACAGCACCATGTCGCTGCAGATGGGCTCCAACCAGGGAGCCAACCAGAGCGGCCAGAACTTCGGCCTGGGCCGGCAGATCTACGACGCCAAGTACTGCCCCAAGAACGAGGGCGGGGAGGAGGAGAACGGGGCCGGGGTGAGGGAGCATGTCCCCGACTTCCACGACGAGGGTTACCAGGGCTACCAGGAGGAAGAGCCGGTGTACCAGGAGGAAGGGCAGGAGTATTAGAAGGTTCCGGAATGCTGAACGCCAACACAGGCATTTTGAATACGTTTAGTTTTTCGATTGGTTCTGGCATCTATTTCGATGATGTCCCTTTTTGTATTGAACTTTTAAATGCCTGGAGTGGCTAGCATGGCTGGCACTTGCCTGGCTTTTAAATGTCATGCGAATGTTTTCAGGACCAATTTCATACATATCACAAATACATGTATTGCCTTACAAGAGTTTTATTTTGATTTTTATATTACTGTTGATATGGTCATTCCAGTATGTTTGTAATGCCAGTCCTGGTATCCGTGTAGCTCTGACTTCCCAGGGAGATTAGCAAAGTGCCAAAGCCCTCTCCCAGGCCACCTCCCCAGGACTGCCCAACTGCGTCTGGACAGTGGTTCTGCTTGTTTTAAAGGGATTGATTTACTGTCTGGGGAAACATTATCTCATGGAATCTAGTGAGCCGTTCAGCTGTGATCCAACACCTGGGCTTTCTTTAGAATGAGGAAGTTGCTTGTTCTAACAGACGGGTTTATTGCTGGAACAGATACTCCCATCCTTGTATTTAAGTCAGAAACTATACACCTTTTATATTTTTCATAATTCATGTGAATACAAATGTGAATTTGTGTCCATTCAGTATTGTAGTTGATGATATGAATGGCATTTCTTTGCTAAGACTGAGGGAACAAACCGTGTTTGTGGGAACAAGCCACCGTCTCTCACTGCGTACTCTTTCACTGTCTCTCACCCGTACTCTTTCACTGTCTTACTCCATACACTTTTACTTGTCTCTCTCTCTCTCTCCTTTCTCCTAATCCCTCATTATTTCTGAGGCCATATTTCCTCTGCTTGCATAACCAGTACAACTGGAGCCTGAGGCTCGTTGACTTTGGATCGGGTGATCTGGAGAGCCCATCAACATTCCAATCTGAATACTGGAGTCAGTCAGTGATTCTCCTCTGTAGGATTTTTCATGGAATTAAGATGATAAGCGGACCACATCTGCATTTAAATCTGAAGCCTCACAATCATGACTATTTATATGTATTATATTAGTTGTTGTTTTTTTGTTTTTTTTTGTTTGTTTTTTTTACAATATAATTGTAAAGGGGAATCCGCTTTCGCGATGCTTAGTTTGACTAACTAAGACTATTATGATCCAATCTTTAATTCCCTTTGGATTCATCTGTTAATTTAGTAATTAAAACATCTGTTAAAGTTGGAAAATTTTGGAAAAGTATGTTTGTGAATAAAGTGTAATAAAAAATTGCGTTGTGATCCGAGTTCTCTTCCATATGGTTGCCATGACATGGACGACTGGTTAAGTTGTCTTCTGAACAGAGCATCCAACATAAGATGACCTCTCTGCTTTGGAATGTGAGGAATGCAGTGTTCGGAGTTCTGGGTTCTAGAATTACTGTAGGTCTACGTGGGCCTGTAGGCCTAGGAGGTTCCAGAAGGTAAAAGAGATAGGGTGGGTTCTATAAGACATGTAGAAACAATAAACAACTTAGATTCAATGATGTTTCAAGGGTAGGCTGCAAGAATGTTTAAGATTCAAGATTCCTTACGGTGTGCAGTCACAGTAAAATGTTGCTGCCGGCTCCAAGATTATGCTTGATACAGATAAACTCTATTACAATCTTTTTATTTTTACAAAGTTAACAAATTAACACTAATTGCACAATAAGTAGCCTACTCTTTCTATACACAGTAGGCTACCTGCTGTATAGATATGTATAAATATATATGTATAAATAATAAATAAATAACCTGGGGGGCATGGGTGAGTTATGTACATGCTATAGCTATAATAAGTAGTCCCCCAGGGCAAGGGGGATTATTTATTATAGCTATAGCTTATGCTCCATTTTATGCTGTTCCCATACCAGGCGGTGATATTCCCACTCAACTCGATCGTGGATGAGTAGCAGCTCCGTCGGATCTGATGGGACGCTCTGAATTTCCTCAGTTGTCTGACGTGGTTCAGTCTCTGACCTGCTTTCCTCACCAGTGTCTACAGTATGTGTGTTGCGTGCTGAGGTGTAACACAACTGTTGAAAACTGCTAAAAGACAACATGGATATAAACAAACAAAAGACGTTATTGAAATGATTATGAAAGCTACAGAGGAGAATGTAGCCAAACAGTCCGTCAAAAACTACCCAAACCAGAAACCCTGGATTAATGATCAAACATGTGATGCCTTAAAAAGCTCACCACTGCCTACAAACTAGGACTAGAAACAGGCAACATGGATGATTATAAGGCAGCAGGACACAACGTAAGGAGAACAGTGAAGGAAGCCAAGAGGGAATATGGTGAGAAAATTGAATTGAAATTCAAGCAAGGTGACCTTAGAAGTGTGTGGCAGGGATTAAACACCATGACTGAATAGAAGGGGTTCTCCATCCTCCTCAGGAGGTGTTGACGCTGCTCTCGTGAACAGCCTCAACACTTTCTATGCACGATTTAAGACCAGCAACGATCGGACGGCCGTCGTACCTGAGGGGGAGGAGAGCGGAGGAGCACTCATTCTCTCTGAACACGACGTGAGAACGGTGTTTAAACAGGAAAGCCACGGGACCAGACGGTATCGCAGGGCGGGTCCTTGAGGCGTGTGCCGACCAACTGACTCCTGTGTTCACAGTGATACTCAACCTGTCCCTGTCCATCGTCCCCACATGCTTCAAGAAGTCCTCAATCATCCCTGTACCAAAGAAGCCAAGACCAGTCTGCCTCAATGACTACTGCCCGGTAGCTCTCACCTTCATCGTGGTGATGAAGTGCTTTGAGAAGCTGGTCAAGGAACACATCTGCTCCTCACAGCCCAGCACACTAGACCCCCTACAGTTTGCATACAAACCCAACAGATCCACAGAAGATGCAATAGCTCACATCCTCCACACCACCCTATCCCACCTAGACAAGGGGAACGTGTTGGGTTATGTGAGACTGCTGTTCATTACCTACAGTAGGCTACAGTTCAGATTTCAACACTATAACCCCACCCGGACTCGACACCAAGCTCAGGGTCCTGGGGATAAAACGATACCCTCTGCAAGTGGATCCTGGACTTCCTGTCAGACAGAATCACACACTTAAGAGTTTATCTTACATGAAATCAGCTAATGAGCCCCCTGTCGTCACTCCTCAGAACTGGGGCTGCTCGAGTGATTCTAATGTTCTAGAAGTGGAACGTCAGGTATCTGATTCAGGAGTGTTCTGAATTCCGATATAATCTCTCGGTATAAGCTGCTATGATAATACTGTATCCCAATGCCTTCATAAAGTTGAAGGATGTCCCCGGTGCCTTCATAAGCTCTTATGACACCTCCTGGGGCGTCCCACCTGGAGGTAGCACTGCAGGTGAACATTGAAGTGGTTTAGCAGCTTTAGGAAATTAAAGACCCCCATGTCTACAAGACTATAAGCATCGGGACAGCCCATCCAGAGCAATCACACCAGGCACAAAAAAATTGTTCAATAAAACATTTGGCGCTTATAGTAGACACAAGAACGAGGGCCTTCAATGTGGAAAATAGATACCTATTGGCCCCATGCCTGGTGGGCACAAATCAAGTGGGGGTTTGAGATATGCCACTTAATTTCCTGCATTGTAGTTAATTTGCACCAATTTGTGTTTTATGCATCAATTTAAAAGTCATCTGCTATTCTCATCATGAATAAAGGAAATAAATAGTCAATAAGAGTAAAGCATAGTTCAATTATTAACAGTCAAATGTTTGGTCTGATGAACTGGTAAACCAGAGACCAGATATAATGGTTGTTTATGGTTGGATTAAGTCTGATCATCACGTTATCAGCGGCAAGTTTAAAGTCCAGCAATAGACTGCCTTCAATTATGCCGCCAATTAACGTCCTATAACTGTAATAGCCTACCGGCGTAGGCGCTCTCGCATATTTCTTGGTTTTGTCATTCCTCGTATCATTCCAAGCATGTGAAGACATAGAACTACATGTAGTGCATTAGAGTAGGTGTGCACGAAAATACGGTAAAAATCTCGTCCCGTATTGATTCAGTAAGGGTCAGTGCATTTTATTTCTCAATTGAGGACGACCCCTTATTATACGGGACGGGTGGTAACCTTATTCTACACCGACCGCCTTTGCCCCATCTAGCCAGTAGCCGCGACCGTGTATATTGTCCAACACCGCCATCTACTGTTCATTCTCAAACCGAACTGTTCAACTCAAACCGGAAGAATATGGCAACATACCGGACATAGCTGTAGCTCACGCGATATTAGAATCAACGAGACTTCCGCTAGTTCTTTTCCCCGGAATATCAGGCAAGATGGTAGGTGGCTGAATTTTCATACGATCCATAGATGTAAATCTATGTTCATCTAAGTCAAATCAGGACACTCACATTCATTGAAACCACTTAATGTAACGTTTAGGCCCTCAACACCCGAACTGCCACTGTATTTTAGGACGAAACTGTACATATGCTCTTTATTCTTTGCTTTGGTTTGTGGTGGATCCGACGGGAGCTAGTTGGCTAACTAGCCTCTTCTCTGCGATGCCCCACGCGCTTATTTCCACTAAAGCCAGACGTTATTTTCACTACCACACGAGTCACTACATTAAACAGTACTTGCTCCGGTTTGGCGGCACTGTCAGATAATTCGCGTTATTGTGTTGTGCTCAAAGTGCGCATTGTTGTGCTGTGCTCTGTGTTACAATGTACTCCGTTGACCCCGTGTTCTGTCCATTCACAGGCGGAGACCGAGATCAAGAAGAAGCGTACTTTCAGGAAGTTCACCTTCAGAGGTGTTGATCTGGACCAGCTCCTGGACATGTCCCAGTGAGTATTGCTGAATTTCCACCATCCGATAGGCTACGTCACTATCCAGCTGCACACAAAATACTGAAGAGGAAAGCGCAGATGCTAGCTGTTCTCAGTCCCACTCCTGTGTGATGCATTTCTTTGGACTTTTACTTTAGCATTGGTTAAGCTCTTATGCTTGGTTATGCCAGGTTCACTGTGCATTGTTTTCTTAATAAGCAAGCAGTACAACAACTAATGGCATAAATTCGCCATCTGCGTGGAGTATTTTCACAGAAATATGTGGGGTAGTTTAGTGCAGGGCTCCTTCCAGCTAGCCTACCTGGGTTATGGCTATGAAGAATGAACAAGTACAATGGAGACAAGGCTGCACGAGCTATAACAACACACACAAGCAGTCAGTCCGCCCAAATACAGTGATAGAGATGTGAAAAGTACATTTACAAAGTTTCTGTGGTCGCCAATATCAAAATGACTACATATTTTTACACTACTCCTTCCAATAAAGAATTTACATTTTGACACTACATGTAATTGTACACAAGTAATGAGAAACACTGCATACCTGCTATTTTCACTGAAATATGTGGGTTAGTTCAGTGTAGGGCTCTTTACAGCTACCCTACCAGCCAACGTAACAACTTCGACAGATCACTCATGCTTCATGCAAAAATACAAAATAGACATTTACATTATGTACACATTCAGAAACATACACAACTTAGCTGGGACTACAAATAATATACACATACGGACAATATCAGCTTTTAAGGACAAGCTGTACATTGAGCTCTGGTAATTGCTAACCTGGCACATCCACATGCTTATGGGGAAAGAATGACACCTGGATGTGCACTAGCTTGACCCCCCCATAGAGACACGGCCCTTCCAGAGTGCCCTCCCATGTACCCCCAAAATCAATCCCTCGGCCATGTCAAAATAAATCAACCAATTAAAATAAATAGGTGAGCAGAAACGGACGCAGAGAAAGAAATGATGGCAAAACTAGACAAAAATCTAGTGAAACGTAGGCTATATTAATTCAGTTACACTTGTTTAGAAAGGAGGTTCACTTATGATTTCTGGCCACTAGTAGTTCTCTTGACGACCTACGTTGAATGCACTCACTAAGTTACTTCGGATGAAAGCGTCTACTAAATGACTAACCAGACCAGCTGAATGTTGAATATTTTAATGTTCTCATTCTCTCGTCAATTATCACCAGGTTGTTAGGTTTACACGGTCGTCTGTCCAGTGCTCTCGACTGCTTGTATGTAGCTAGTGTCCCGTCTATGCAGTGTCCTGGCGTGAGTTTAAACTGCCCCCCCCTCCTGTCGGCAGTGAGCAGCTGATGCAGCTGTACTGCGCCCGCCAGCGGAGGAGGCTGAACCGCGGCCTGCGCCGCAAGCAGCAGTCCCTCCTGAAGCGCCTGCGCAAGGCTAAGAAGGAGGCCCCCCCCATGGAGAAGCCTGAGGTGGTGAAGACCCATCTGAGAGACATGGTCATCCTGCCTGAGATGGTGGGGTCCATGGTCGGAGTCTACAACGGAAAGACCTTCAACCAGGTGGAGATCAAGGTGAGCTGAGGTTTGGCGATTGACGTTTGGCGATTGACGTAAGACCTATGTGGACTCCCACTGGTGTGCAACCATTCAATTTTGAAGATGGGTACTTCAATTATGAAGATGAATACTGGGTCGGTAGTCACATTGAGTCTTTAGACATTGTAGTGTGTCTGTGCTGGTTGAAATGTATGTTCATGACTGAAGGTTTGTCCTGCCTGGTGGCAACACTAAACACCTCTCACCTTCCCTCCCTCCCCCCAGCCTGAGATGTGCGGCCACTACCTGGGAGAGTTCTCCATCACCTACAAGCCAGTGAAGCACGGTCGCCCTGGTATCGGAGCCACACACTCTTCCCGCTTCATCCCCCTGAAGTAGAATGGCTGTTCTCTTTGTATAAATAAAATGTTGGCTTTCCCCACATCGTGTCCGTCTTGTTTCAGTTTTGATGCCTTGTCTGTACAGTTGCTTACAGAGTCTGAAGAATTATAGTCCCCATATGTGTGATCTACAGCGTATGGCACTTGTTCTAGGAACTTGTGATACTGTCAAATGGTGCTTTGAGCTGGGGAAGGCATTTCCTGTTTTCAGAGGAACATAAGATTCTGATGCACTAAGTCCAGAGGGTGGGACATTGTGGAAGTACTGAACATACCCCTACCTGTCATTGGTAGTGGGCAGGATGCCAATATGCACAGACATGTAGCTTTTATTCTGGGGACTGATCACTGTCTGTCCCTTTGGAGACTAATAACTCCTAATTCCATGGTCACAGTCGACAAAGTGTTTAACATACGACCAACCGTCCACCCATAGTTTGACTGGGCTTGGGGAGAATTATATTATTTCAGTTGGACATGACTTGGAAGTTAATCTACCAAGGCTGTGCGCTGGTCCGGGCTGCGCATCATACACCCATCACGATTTCTGCGAACATATCAGCAGAGCCGTGGTGCGCCCTGTAATAGCGCCGAGTCATACTCCCCGCCCCTAGTGAAAGGTTCCTGTGCTCTTCCCTATCTTTTAGTAAGCTACGTTGACTGTCCATTCTGGGCCATGGACGCAACCTCAAGCTCTAAGAATATTTATGTTTTGATAACATAGCTAGTATAACCAAGGATCGTTGGTAGAAGACGTGGCCAGATTGGTAAGTATTCGATCTGTAGCTTGTTCTTTCATGGATGTATAAATGGTGTCAGGCTTGCCAGGAACGTTAGCTTGCCAGCTAGCCAGCTAGCATTAGGTGGAAACCCCGAGATGACTAGGGGAGCTGTCAAGTCACAATGTATCCGACTGAGTCCTGTGTCAAGCCGTGTGTGGTTACACTGTGCCCGTGATGCAACGCGTGCGCTAACTGATACAATTTATCCAGCAAACGTTACATTGTTGCCAACTTTTAAACAAGTGACCGTGCGTTTCCTTCCTTGGCTAGCTAGCTAGCTAAATCATGAACAAAGATAGCCAGCTAGCTCGCTAATGTTACTACCAGTCATTAAATCTTACAACCCTTTGTTACTTGTTTACCTGCCTGTCATTGTGTTTAGCTATTATACTATCGGATATATTATATAATATGATTCCTGTATGATGTGAACTAAGGAGTTTGGGGAAGGAAATGTTAGTTGATGTCTCAGACAAAGCTGATGACAGTCAGCCAGCTGGCTTGCCATACAGTAGAGGACTTCCTGCTTTTGAGATGCAGAAGTACAACTCCTTGGCATTCCTGGCAACGGTGTTTCTATACATGAACTATAACTGCGGTGTGGTGTTCTGGTGGCCTCTGTTGCTCCAGTCAGCCCAGAGACTGGTGTAGTAGTTCCACATAATTGCCTTCATGCACTATGCAGGGCTGTGTTGGCTAGGCCATGTCTCCTGTAACATCCTGACCACTGTAAAGTGCCACATTCCCCATTACTCCGCGGTCTCCCTCCCCCTCACCCAGACAGATACCACAGCTACACGCGTTCATGTCTGTCTGTCTGTCTACCAAGGACACACACACAAACACACACACACACACACACACACTAGTGATTGAGACAGAGGTGTTTGATGGTGTCGTGTTCGATCGTGACAGTGAACATGGCTGTTTTGAGACCCTCATATCCTCCCTCATATGGGTCATTCTGTCTCTAGGTGTCCCAGGCTGGCTGAGGCTTGGTGGCCAGTGAATGCAGAGAGCCAAGAGGGCCAAACTTGGTGATAATACAGAAGGTATCTGGAAAAGGTAGCGCTTCTCTCCACAGTGTAACCCACAGATATGGAAACTTGTCCAAGGATCCTTAACGACCTTATGTATGCTTGTGTACCTCCTTCATGAAGAGCATAAAAACCTCTGTATGTTTAACTTTTTGTTTGTTTGTGTGTGTGTGTGTGCGTGCACATGTGCGCTGTATACATGTGTATACTTGTTTGTGTGTGTGTGTGTGTGTGTGTGTTCATTCATTCCCTCCAGCTGTGTGAGGGTGAGCATGTCGGTGGTGGACGGACTGACAGACAGTACGGAGGTGGTGGAGATGGAGGACGTTCCCTCCCAGTTCTATGTGGAGAAGCACTCCTGGGACGGCCTGCGTGACATCATCCACTGCAGCAGGAAGTATTCTGGCATGATCGGCAGCAAAGCACCGCACGACTTCCAGTTCATCCAGAAGAAGGACGAGTCGGGACCCCACTCTCACCGGCTATACTATCTAGGTCAGTGACTATGTATGTAGGAGGTTTATTGAAAGGAGATGCACTCTGCGTTCTGGCGAGTAGTAGTACACTGACAACCTACGTTAAATGCAATTATTGTAAGTTGCTTTAGATAAAAGTGTCTGCTAAATGACTGTAATGTAATTATTACTTAAATCAGTTAGTATGTAAGTAGTAGTACTACCTAGATCAGTTAGTATGTGCCTGTATGTAATAGTGCTACCTAGGTCTATGAGAATGTATGTATGCGTCTATTTAATTGGGGAAATGCAACGCACCTGAGAGAATCCTAGTGAGAAGGGGTGTGAAACAGCTTTTTGCCCACTCTAAGCCTCATACACTCTGAAACTATCACTAAACTACCGCAAACCATGATAAGGTATTATCATTTGTCAACTAAAAGGATATAAATTGTAAATTGAAGAGCCGTGGGGGATGTTTTTGTTTAACGTTAATGCATAATAATTGCCATTTTTGTTTGAATTCTAACTCTGGATCTCCGAGGTTGGTCTATATTGGATTGTGCGTGCGTCATTAACCCCACTTCCTTGGACAGTGGCTATTGGAAACGAGTATGCCTACTTGTTGTTGAAAGAAGGCTATCTAGGTCATTGAGTCTATACTGTATATGGTACTACCTAGGTCAGTTAGGATATATGTAGGCTTGAGACTCTTTATTTATCCCTTGCATCTCCCACTTGTTCTTGTATCAACACCCCCTCCTCCCTCTGCTGGTCTCCCTGGCAGGCATGCCCTATGGAAGCAGGGAGAACTCCCTCCTCTACTCTGAAATCCCCAAGAAGATCCGGAAAGAGGCCCTCCTAGTGTTGTCATGGAAACAGATGCTGGATCACTTCCAGGTGAGTGTTCTTGTCCCCAGGATCTCCCATCCCCACAGACACACTCATACCCTGCTATACTGTATTCTGACTAGCCTGTGTATTCGATGTAGTCTGTAAACAACGCTGTCTGTCCTACAGGCCACTCCCCACCAGGGGGCGTACTCCCGGGAGGAGGAGCTGCTGAGGGAGAGGAAGAGGCTTGGGGCATTTGGCATCACGTCCTACGACTACCACGCCCCCTCTGGCCTCTTCCTGTTCCAGGCCAGCAACAGCCTGTTCTATTGCCGCGACGGGGGAGGCAATGGTTTCATTGTGAGTCCCAGCCAGGCCCCGGGCCGAAATCCTCAACATGACCCCTCCATTCCTCTCTTCCATCCCTCCATCTGTCCTGCATGCTGTGTGTGTGTGTGTGTGCGCTCTGGGTCTGATAATGTGTGTGCTGTGTGTGCTGTTTCTCAGTGTGTGCTGGGTCTTAGGTGTGTGTGTGTGTGTGTGCGTGCGTGCGTGCCGGGTCTGAGTGCGTGCCGGGTCTGAGTGTGTGTGTGCTGCTGAGACTGCATGTGTGCTGGGTCTGAGAGTGTGTGTGTCTGTGTGGGCGCGTCTGTGCGCTGCTGAGACTGCGTGTGTGCTGGACCTGAGTGTGTGCGCTCTGCTTTAGCAGTCTGCTCCAGTGAAGCCGCTGGAGATAAAGACCCAGTGCTCGGGGACGCGGATGGACCCAAAGATCTGCCCCGGGGAGCCTGACTTCATCGCCTTCATCAACAGCAACGACCTGTGGCTGGCCAGCATCAAGACCGGCCACGAGAGGAGGCTCACCTACTGCCACAAAGGTCAGGAGGAGGACGAGGAGAAGGGGGTGGAGGAGGAGGAAGAGGAAGAGGGGGTGGAGGAGGAGGAAGAGGAGGAGGAGGAGGGGACAGTGTAGTATAGTCCACCCATTCATGGATTTCCTGTGATGTCATGATGAACACCTTGCACCCTGACCTTCTGCGACAGGTCTGGACAATGTGAAGGAGGACCCCAAGTCAGCGGGCGTGGCCACCTTCGTCATCCAGGAAGAGTTTGACCGCTTCACAGGGTACTGGTGGAGCCCCTCGGCAGTGGAAGGTGAACCCTAGACCCCCCTCCAATCCCATCCCGTACCTAGACCCTAACCCCTACACCCCCCGTAACTACATCGTCATAAACCCAGAAATGATACTTAATCTGCCTACTGTGTACTCTGTTCTGTTTTTTTCTCCCCTCCCTCTCTCCCTCTGTCAGATGAGGAGGGAGGGAAGACCCTGTACCTGCTGTATGAAGAGGTGGATGAG
>NC_140245.1:5718798-5741298 GCF_949987555.1 Borostomias antarcticus
TTGGTGACATGGTCCAGAGCCAGTCAGGGAACAGGAAAGCCCTCCTGCAATATAACAGGCTTCCTTTGAGCACGAGGAAAACAATAAACCCATAAACATCTATTCCAGTCGCTCAATAGCTTCTCCAAGGGTTTTTACAATCTGGGAAGTCATTGAGTTCCTTGGGCACAGTGGGGACAGCAGGTCCTTAGATTTGAGCTCAGACATGTCCTGACTAGAAACAAAAGGCCAAACAGAAGATGGAGACAGATTGGTTGATTTTTTTCTCTCCCACCATTAATTTCTGTCTGTCCATCTCTCCATCTGACCATGTAATGTGTCCTGACTTCTGCCAGCTCCGGAATGTTCCCTGGCTTCTGCCTGATGAAGGGTGTGTAGACGTTAATCCCCCCTCCCCACACACCCTCTCCCTCTCTCTCTCTCTCTCTCTCTCTCTCTCTCTCCCTCTCTCTCCCCCTCCCTCTCTCTCTCTCTCCCTCTCTGCAGAACTTTGACATGTTTGTGAGCCACTACAGCAGCGTGAGCACCCCCCCCTGTGTTCACGTGTACCAGCTCACCGGTCCGGAGGGAGGAGATCCGCTCCACATGGTGCCGGAGTTCTGGGCCAGCATGATGGAGGCTCCAGGTATGGACGTGCTTCAGTACTCTCACACACATCCTTCCTGAGATAGATAGAGGGCTCCAGGTATGGACGTGCTTCAATACTCACACACACATCCTTCCTGAGATGGATGGGTAGATAGATAGATAGATAGATAGATAGAATACAATACTTTTAATAATCCCCAATGGTTTACGGACAGACTACGGTACTCGCACACATACTAAACATAACAAAATATTCTATCTTTCCGTGTGTGTGATTGTGTGTGTTTCTGTCTCTTCATCTCAGGTTGTCCAGGAGACTACAAGCCTCCTGAGATATTTGACTTCCCGGGCCGGTCAGGATTCCAGCTGTATGGGATGGTCTACAAGCCACACAACCTGCAGCCCGCCCGCAAACATCCCACAATCCTCTTTGTCTACGGTGGCCCGCAGGTCTGTCTCAGCTCCGCCACCTTGCTGCTTTTCCTGTTACCTGTTCGCTGTCAGGTCAAGAACACCTAAGTCACTGTGTGTGTGTGTGTGTGTGTGTGTGTCTGTGTGTGTCTGTGTGTGTCTGTGTGTGTCTGTGTGTGTCTGTGTGTGTCTGTGTGTGTGTGTGTGTGTGTGTGTGTGTGTGTGCGCCCGTGTGTCCTCAGGTCCAACTGGTCAACAACTCGTTCAAAGGGATGAAGTACCTGCGCCTGAACACGCTGGCGTCCCTAGGCTACGCTGTGGTGGTCATCGATGGGCGGGGCTCCTGCCAGAGGGGGCTGGAGTTCGAGGGAGCGCTCAAAAACAAGATGGTAACAGTAGAACACGTCTCCATGACAACAGACATGTGCCATTAGTTGAGTGAAAAGCTTCAAATCAAGACTCTAAACTGGACCCCGCTAGTTCAACAAGTGATGCGGGTTAGAAATTACACATTTGACATGAATCTTTCTTCATCTCTCTCTCTCTCTCTCTCTCCTCCTCTCTCTCTCCTCCTCTCTCTCTCATCGTCTGTCTCTCGTTCTCAGGGCCAGGTGGAGATAGAGGACCAGGTGGAGGGGCTGCAGTATGTAGCTGAGAGGTTTAACTTTGTGGACCTGAGTCGTGTGGCGATCCACGGCTGGTCCTACGGCGGCTTCCTGTCCCTCATGGGCCTCATCCAGAGACCCAACGTCTTCAAGGTGACGCCACAGCCCCTCTGGACCTGAGCTGCATCCCCCATGCTCCCACTAACCCTGAGCCCAGGCCCCAACTTCCCCAACACCCCAACATCAGTCCCCAACTCCCCCAACACCCCAACATCAGTCCCCAACTCCCCCAACACCCCAACATCAGTCCCCAACTCCCCCTACACCCCAACATCAGTCCCCAACTTTCCCTACACCCCAACATCAGTCCCCAACTTCCCCTACACCCCAACATCAGTCCCCAACTTTCCCTACACCCCAACATCAGTCCCCAACTCCCCCTACACCCCAACATCAGTCCCCAACTTTCCCTACACCCCAACATCAGTCCCCAACTTCCCCTACACCCCAACATCAGTCCCCAACTCCCCCTACACCCCAACATCAGTCCCCAACTTTCCCTACACCCCAACATCAGTCCCCAACTCCCCCTACACCCCAACATCAGTCCCCAACTCCCCCAACACCCCAACATCAGTCCCCAACTCCCCCAACACCCCAACATCAGTCCCCAACTTCCCCTACACCCCAACATCAGTCCCTAACTCCCCCAACACCCCAACATCAGTCCCCAACTCCCCCTACACCCCAACATCAGTCCCCCACATCTCAAATACAATGCAATGTAGTTCCCTCATTTGACCTCCTGGTGGCAGTGCTGGATTGTCCAGGAGGTCTGGTCTAGAGGAAAGATTGGGGTCTGAACCCTGCCTAGTGTCTACCACTCAGATTAACAAGAGGCCTGCCTATTGTTTACTACAGTGGAGACAGTAATAATAAAGGATTGGTATTTATATAATTTCAATTCAAAGAGTACGTGTAAACAAAGCTGTATACCTGTATACAGGTATGTACAAATAAGTAAAGATAGCGTAAAATATAAATAGAATAACGTGGAATGTGGTTTATGTTTGGAAATATAAACACATAAGTGAGCACAAATTGTGTAAACACTGGAACATTTTTTTTAAATGGACAAATGTGTTTAAAGTTATCTGTTCTATTTGAATGTACAGTGTGTCTGTACAGAGATCCATACGGTGCAGATAGTGCAGGAATGCACAGATGATTGATGTCTTTACGGTGGTTGTATTCCATTATCTTTTTCCTGTCATAACTGCTCACAAATCTCGCTGCTGTGTTTGCACATTGCTGTACAGTACATCACCCAGCAGATAAGTCTTGCTACAGTTGGCAGGTAGTTAAAAGTGCAGCTTGTTTTCCACCTCATTTTGTGTGCAGCAGGTGCACAGTCTGTCTTCTCTTGGAATTATATAATGGCATCACTGTTCACGATGCCAGTGCAGTCCTGTTACATTATTGTTAGTGTTATTGTGCTTCTCATTCTGACCAGCCCTGTCTGTGCTCCTCCCGGTCTGTAGGTGGCGATAGCGGGCGCTCCGGTGACCGTGTGGATGGCTTATGACACGGGCTACACGGAGCGCTACATGGATGTCCCCGAGAACAACCAGCAGGGCTACGAAGAGGGCTCAGTGGCTCTGCATGTCGACAAGCTGCCCAGCGAGTAAATACTATACTCCACTCTGCTGTACCCTACTGTACTATACTATACTTTGCTATACTATACTTTTCTATACAGTACTATACTATTACATAAGCAATAACTTATGGGAGGGAGTGCTTGATGGTGTTTATTGGCACAGCTGTACAGACGCGGAGCGGAGTGCTGTCACCTTGCACCTGTGCCAATAACCATAAAGCTCGACCTTGAGTCTGTTATTGCTTTTATACAAACAGAACTGTACTGTCAATTCTTTTGTTTTTGTTCTTTTTATATGGGTCGGTAGTGTTCAATTTCGCTAAACTGTGTTGCTTCAGCCCTCTGCAGTCCGAAATAGTTCCCCATTGTTTATCGTTGCTTTAGGCAGCTTTACGCCAGCTGGACTGTTCAACAACATAAACAGAGCAAGCAAGCGAGGTAGCGGCTAAGAGAAACTTCATATGTGACGATTGATGTACTGCATCAAACGTGAATCACTCCGCTTGGATACATTGTATCACCGAGTTGAATACACCCATGGTATCATGTCGTGATACAAGTTTCAAAGCGGAGTGATACTTTCACCAGTGATTTACCTCTGTGCGTATATTATTGTTATTGGCACGGCCCCGAATGCCTCTTGGCCAATCACAATGCGCGGTTGGAACTAGCTGTTTTATAATGTACTGCATTCATTTGTATCTGATATGGTGGTGATGTGGTAGTGGTATGAACCAGCTACAGCCCACTCTCCTCTGGTCTCCTCACCACCTCCTCCTTCTCCCCTCACCACCTCCTCATTCTCTCCTCCTCCTCTCCTCCCAGGCCCAACAGGCTGCTGATTCTCCACGGGTTCCTAGATGAGAACGTGCACTTTTTCCACACCAACTTCCTGGTGTCGCAGATCATCCGCGCCGGGAAGCCCTACCAGCTGCAGGTCAGTATTGACCTCAACACTGTTCATTTCTCTAGAACTGATATTGTGATCATTCCTGGCTGTGGGAGGCACAGTCTGAACTATGGGGATTCAGGTTATTGTTTACTTAGCCTAGGCCTATATAAGATACAGTATATACCAATAATATACAGTTTATACCAATAATATACATATACCAGCAACATACTATACACCAATAATATACATACACCAGTAATATACTGTACAGTAAATAGCTTTACTGTGCAGTATATAAGGTGGTTGGCTGTTCTCTCTAGATGGAGGGTGGTGGTGTTCAGGGTGGGTTGGTGGTTGGTGTGCAGTGGGTGTGTGGAGCGTCAGAGAGCAGGACCTCAGGTGGCGTAGCAGCTGATCCTCTCCCCTCCCCCCGCAGGTGTACCCTAACGAGCGCCACAGCATCCGCTGTCCCGAGTCTGGAGAGCACTATGAGATCATGCTGCTGCACTTTCTACAACAATACCTCTGAACCGGGGGGGCCGGGCCCGAGCCTGAACCCCCCCAACACCACCACCACCACCACCCACCAGGGCAACACAGCCACCCCAACACTGTCCCTAATACACCCAGCCCCATTTTATCATGGACTAGACATCTCATTTCCAACACATACCCCCCTATCTCGCCCTCCCTCCATCTCCCTCCCTCTCTCTCTCCCTCCCTCCCTCCCTCCTGTGCTGGGTGGGGCTCTGGTGGAGCAGGGGGTGCAGCATCCTGGTGCTCTAGAGGGAGGCTGTCATCCACACGCCCCCTCATCCAGAACCATGATTGTTTTTGCCAAATGTTTTTGTGTCTCCTCCCTTTTATTCACTTCTGTCAGTGGTAGGAGTGGGAATGGTGAAATATGAAATGGAAATACACACAGACGCGCACATGCACGCACACGCGCACACACACACACACACACACACACACACACAATATGAATACACATACTACATACACGCAGTACATACATGTGAACTCACTCACACAGACACGCCTCATTCATAGCCCACTGTGAGTTCATCCCTTAAAGGTGTAGTAATGCTTAATGGAAGACAACCTGACTGCTATCACTGACTATTTTAACTATGTATTGTTAAAAGATAAAATATTTTTATGGATTCTTATTCTTTTATAATGAGTGTCAAGATAAACGTCGCTCATTGACATAATAAAGTTATTTCTCCTCACCTCCCGCCCCGCCCTGGTCCGTCTGCCCTTGGAAGACCAGATATTTGCCAAAGTACCTCTTGACTCGATCATGCTGGTATTTCTTTTTTACTGCAATAGAGACATGAGTGGGAGCAGAGGAGTCAAACCGCTTTCTATCACCTGAAGACAATTTGTACATGACGATGAATAAAATGTATGACGAAATCTGCCTCCTGTAATGCGTTGACTGATGTCGGGTGATAAGTGGTTGGTGGGTTGATAATACAGTAACTGACTGTTGTGATCTATTACAGTTTGATACCTTTTGGTGCAGAGATAGAGTGAATGCGGTACCGTCGTACACAGTGAGCAGGTCCTCAGATCTGAGCCTCCCTTCATCCAGACAGATCTATTTTTAGTATCCAGCGTGGGTGCAAGCGCCACGAAGGCGGCGATTCTGGCCTTGAAGCCTCTTTAGAACAGAGAACAGAGCAGAGAGCGCTTTCTACCACTCCAGGGCTCGCGCAGATGCAGGGGAAGTGTTGCCGTGGTAACCAGTGATTGATGGCGGCGTTTTGTATGGGTGTTATGCGCCGTTTGCGAGTGAGTGATGTTGCTGCCCTGCTATCCCCTAGATCACTATAGAGGAGCAGCACTCTGGCAGCCATTTTGAGCACATAGCTTTGACAGTAGACATCCAATGCAAAATAAGATTGAATCCGATCCTCACAAGAATCAGATTAACATGGTCTGTTACTGGTCCGTCTGAGCCCCAGAGGCCTTCCAGTGCAGATGCATTAGTGAGTCAATCAGCAACACCCCGGTTGCATCCCTGTCCCCCACTGTCCTCACTGTCCCCACTGTCCCTGTCCCCTTGAATAAGATTGGGGCTACAAATGTGTCTGTAACAATTATGTTCTTTGCTGCATAGAATTGACAGGGGCCTGTAATAGTTAAAATAATAGTCAGTCACAGAAATGTCCATCCATCCATCCATCCATCCATCCATCCATCTTCATCCGTTTATCCGGAGCAGGATCACGGAGGCAGCACTTCCAGCAGGGGGCCCCAGACATCCCTTTCCCTAGCAACATCAACCAGCTCTGCCCGGGGATCTTTAGCCGCACACAGGCCAGGCCATCACCTGGTCTTAGGTCTACCCCGCAGCCTCCTCCCAGCTGGACACGCCTGGAACACTTCCCTAGGGAGGCGTCCAGGAGTTATCCTCACTAGATGCCCGAACCACCTCAACTGGCTCCTTTCGACGCAAAGGAGCAGCAGCTCTACTCCAGTCTCACAGATGACTGAACTTCTCACATGGTCTCTAAGGGAGACACCAGCCACCCCCCTGAGAAAACTCATCTCAGCCGCTTGTATCCTTGATCATGTTCTTTCGGTCATGACCCACACAGAAATGTCACGTACAAAACAGATAGAAATAGAAGTGTGTTAGGGAGGAAGTGGTGGACTGGAAGCAGGGTTTGAGTTGGGAGCAGAATACCACAGATATGTTTAATGAGCAGGGAGGCAAAGTTGGCAGAAGAACCAGAAATATGTGAATGGGATGTTTATTCACCAAGATTAGGCAATGCATGAGCTCACACTGTTTTTGGCTAGTATAAAGGAAACTTTCTGAAATATGTATTTTGGCTCTCCAGTTCTCTGGGGATTAGACTTCCTGCAAGAACTTGCATTAAGGTCACTCAAAAGTGATTTTGAGCCCACCAAACCCACAGGGACATCTTGAGGTCCGGAATGATGATCTTCACCCCACTGTCCTCCCAGTACCTCACTGTCCTTCCTGTCCCTCTCATTTCCTCAGAGAAAGTGTATTGTTAGTCCAAATGCTCGGAATATGTGCTCAGGAAGGCCATCGGTGGTCGGGAGCAGGACCACAGCCTCACTATAACACCTAAGAGGTCACATGACTCCCCGCTGTAGTCCTAACTATGACACCCAGCTGTAGTCCTAACGATGACACCCCGCTTTAGTCCTAACGACGACACCCCGCTGTAGTCCTAACAATGACACCCCGCTGTAGTCCTAACGATAATACCCCGCTGTAGTCCTAACAATGACACCCTGCTGTAGTCCTAACGATGACACCCCGCCGTAGTCCTAACGATGACACCCCGCCGTAGTCCTAACGATGACACCCCGCTGTAGTCCTAACGATGATACCCCGCCGTAGTCCTAACGATGACACCCCGCCGTAGTCCTAACGATGACACCCTGCCGTAGTCTTAACGATGACACCCCGCCGTAGTCCTAACGATGACACCCCGCTGTAGTCCTAACGGACCTGGACTACGCGGATGATCAGCTTGCTCTCTGACCACGTACAGCAAGAACAGGAGCTCCTGTCCAGAGTGCCTTCGGCTAAATGCCAAGAAAATCGAGGCATCACCTACAACATCCTCCCGGACCATCCACCTCTAACAACAACAGGAAGCATTGCTTGGAGGGAGGTGAATTACTTCAAATACCTGGGCTCATGGGTCAGCTCGTCCGAGCAAGACCTTAAAGTGAGGAAGGCGCTTGCGTGGAGGGCCCTGAACGACATGGCCAAGATGTGGAACTCCAACCTTCCCCGACAAACCAAACTCAGCTTCTTCTATGCAACGATGAAGTCCGTTCTCCTATATGGCTGTGAATGCTGGACCCTGAAGCCCACCCTGCAGAAATCCCTAGATGGGTGCTACACCATAATGCTGCGTGCAGTACTTAACATCTACAAGAGTGAGCAGGTTACCAACAAACATCTGTATGGGGGGGGGGGGTCACCAAGGATGAGTGAGAGAATAGCAGCCAGGAGGATAAGGCTGGCAGAGACACATAACATATGTGGAGAGAGGAGCGGAATGTACGGGCGAGCTAGCCAGATGTACAATATGGAGGATCGGGGTGACTGGACGCTGATGGAGGGCTTGTCCTAGGACGACCTGAAGAGAGAAATACACCTTGGCAATGAGCCTGACACATTAGTAGATCTCCCTGTAGGTGTGAGATATCAGATCTGGCACAGAACGGAGGGAGGCGTGGAGTGAGATCAGCTAAGCCGATTATACGCTCTTAACACCTAGCAGAGGAGTAGCCTCAGGAGATCCCCATGCCTCTTAGTCACGCCAAGGTGGTGTTGCAAGTTCAGAGGTCAGAGGGACCAGACCAATAGAAGAGAGGAGAAGCTCTGAGTAGAGATGTTGCCTCCTCGCATTCCTGAAGCTACGATCCACCCAGTGTCCCAGAGCACACCTCTGGTGTGTTGATCTCTGGATGCACCCTGGGGAACCTGGAGATTTATATGCTGGGCCTGTTCCTGCTTGGCTCAGGGATGCTGGAAGAGGCAAGCTTCAGCAGGGTCAGGACATTCCTCTCTGTCACCTGCCAGCGCGCCAGCCAGCCAGTTAGACAGCCAGCCAATCAGTCAGTTAGTCAGCTAGTCAGGCAGGCAGTCAGTCAATCAATCAGTCAGACAACCAGTTTGTGTGATGTCAAGTGACCTAGTCAGTGAGAGTAGTGCTAAATGGTAAATAGTAAATGCCATTCTTGTCTGTCGTTACTGAATGTTCCTCCATGCTGGGTTAGTTTTTACTGATGAGTTTCTCCATGCTGTATCAGTGCTGAATAAAGAGAGACCAGACACAAGAGGTTCCTTTAAATCATTTTATTGGCCCATTCTGGCCAAAGATCAGTTCTTTTCTTATAAAAAAACAACATCAATAATACATTTGGAATGTGAAATGGACAATATAAATTACAGACAGATGTCAAACAGGTGGTGACGGAAATAGATCGATTATTTACAGCATTTAAATAATGAGAGTAAACAAACAGTTACACACAACGACACAGAGACAGGCTACGGTGAAGGTTGTGAATGCAGTCAGAACACGTCGCTTCATGAACCTACAGAGCGCGGTGGCTCTTTAAAAACAGTCAACATGACTGAAGGATTAACATCTCCATTAGAAAAACGCTACTGTGGAGAAGGAGCTTACTTTGATTCAAAATAACAGCTGCAGGCAAAGAAGTATTACATACAGTACATGGTCAGCAAGGCGGGAATGGTTTGGAAGGTGTTTTTTTTGTTTTCATTACTAAGAACCACTCCCAATTGTTGGACATGCTCAACACACTTCTTTAAGGGGCCATTGTCATCCCAGTCTACAGTGAAAACTACATAATGCCTTTGGATATCTAATGCCATGACGTTGTTGGTCTAGAACGCACGTTTTGGTCCGGGGTACGAGGGTACGGGGCCGCGGTCTGGGAGCGTCGGGTCGTTTCTCCAGAACCGCAGAGCTGGGAGCACAGTTCAGGTCTGGCGGGTCTGGGCATGCGGGAGACGTACGTCTTCTCCCCCCCCCGCGGGGGCGTCTTCGGCAGGCTGGGACCGGCCTGAGTCCTCCTGGTGAACCTGCCACCTTAACCTGTGGCGCCACGGAGCACATTCTGGAGCAGAGCTCGTAAAAACACGGAGGCCGTTCCAAGATGCTGGATGACTCTTTATGGGGAGGGGTGGGGGTCGTCCCTAAAGCAGCCCTCCTCTTTTTTTTAGTTCAGTGAGGAGCGCGGCGCTCTCTAGGACTTGTGGATCTGGGCGGGGCCGACCATCATGCTGGTGGTCTTCAGGGGGTAGTAGCGCCCTCGCCAGGTCTTCCAGAACACGCCCTGCTTCCTCTGGTGGCGCTGCTGAGGGGGCGGGCTCTGGAAGTAGCGGCCGTTGAGGTTGGAGAGGCCGCAGTTACTGAACCACCAACCACCTGGAGAGAGAGGGAGAGAGGTTAGGAGAGTTTTAATGATGGATGCTCAAGAGCTTCGGGTCAGGAGTATCTTTTTGGACTCGGTTCGGCGGAATGTTTGATTTAAGTTTCTGACTTCCTGTGAAGGGGCGGGGCGGTCGTACCGGAGAGCTGCTTGGCACAGTTGGCGTCGCTCTTCCGGTCGTTGTCCCGGTCGCGGGTGGAGAAGGGCAGGCCGGCGGGGTCAGAGGTCAGGGCGCTCTCCAGGCCGCCCTCGGCCGTCTGCCTCAGGAGGCGGAGGGCGTAGTGGCTGCCCTCGCCGCCCAGACGGAACGGGTAGTGCACCGACGCGGCGTCCTCCCGCCAATCGGAGAACTGGATCTTCAGGACGTAGTCTGCATCTCTGACTACGGCGTGCATCTTCTCCAGACCCAGCCAGAACTCACCTGGAGGGAGGGGAAGAGGGAGGGAGAGGAAGAGGGAGGGAGAGAGAAGGGTTAGGGTTGGGAAGGCTTCAAACTCTGTAGTCATTGATGAATCCGGCAGAAATTTGACAGTGTTCCAAAGAGCTTGATCTCTCTCCACCTTGACATCCACAATCTAGCATTAGTGCTCTGATTGGCTAGCTGTTCTGCTCAGAGCTCTAGCTGTGAGTGTGTGTGTGTGTGTGTGTGTGTGTTCAAGTAGGTTTATTTGTCACATGTACAGGATATGGGTACAATGTACAATGAAATGTGTACTCGAGAGCTTTGCCTGTGTATGTGTGTGTGTGTGTGTGTGTGTATCAGCCTGTGCCCTTGCTAGTTAGGCCTATCTTATTGGACATGATGAGAAAGACACCAGAGGATCATGCTCACCATCTAGGCTGCCGAAGCCGCTCTGATAGGCCGGCCACAGCTGGTCGAAGTCTACCAAGCCGTCCTGGCGCCGCTGGATCACCGTCCAACCACCGTCTAGAGAGAGAGGGGGGGGGGGGGAGGGAGGAGGGAGAGAGGGATAAAACAGGATTAGTGGTGACTAGCGACAGGTCAGCCAGCGTAGCATACATGTGAGAAAGTTTTCACAAGCTGAGCCATGTAGCCTAGAGAGCCGCGGAGTCAGCAGAGACAAAGCTCACTGTCTCCACTGTACGTGGAAGTAGGGGCCCTCAGTGGAGACAGGGGCCCACAGTGGAGACAGGGGCCCTCAGTGGAGACAGGGGCCCACAGTGGAGACAGGGGCCCTCAGTGGAGAAGGTGAGCTTAGTCTCCGCCGGACTTCACCGGCTGGTTATTGGAGGGCTAAGCGACGGCTAGCTGATGGCGGGATTGTGGAAAGGGGTCGGTTGTAGCTTCACTCACCGGCGGTCATGTGACAGGAAACCCGGAAGGGCTGAGGGGCGCCGGACGGCTGGATGGTGAACACCCCGCTGGAACGCTCCCCCCTCAGGAACAAGTCGTGGCAGTCTGAAGCCAGCTCTGCAAGAACACACACAAACACGACTAGGTAAACAAACTGTTCCACCACACGCCGTATCTCGTATCAGTCGGTACGAGACTCCACACCGTATCTCTGTCAAGGTCCAAAACACTGCTCTGACCTCTCACCTACCCTGGCTCTGCTCCTGTTTATAAATGACTTATTTAACTTCCACGGTTTGAATACTGAAACTCTCTTTTCTTTTATCGCCAGCACCTTGAACTTCAAACCGTGGGGTTGAGAAATGGCCAGCGTGAAGCTTGTTTAACAAAAAGGCTGAAGTCCACCCTGCTTCTTTGCCAGCCTCACACGTTTTCAGGTCAGTCACAACTCGGCGTGTGCGGTAGAGGTGCGACTAACACCTGTGGAGTCTCCAAAGAATGTTGAGTCATCGCCAAGAGGGCATTCTCTCTTTGTTTTTTGTTCTCGGTGTTGTTGTTGTTATTGAAAGCAAAGATAACAAAGACAGGCCGGGAACATCAATGCAGCTTATCAGTAAGTGGTGATAGAAAGCACAGAGCCTGCGTCCCGCTCTGCCCCCGTGCATCAGATGACAAGAGAGGGAGGGGGGTGGGGAGAGAAAGAGCTCCTTGCTTTCATAGTAAACATGACCTTTCTCCCAGTTCCCAGCCCCCTCCCCCCCCCACCCCCATTGATTACACACCATTACACACCATTCCTTAGGCTGCATTCCTCCCCCTCCCCTCACTCCTCCCCTGCCCCCCCCCCCCCCCCTCCCACCTGTCTGTCACACTTCCCTCACGTGCAGGGCAGCCAGTCGGTGACGTCACAATGCATGGCCACTGCATGCTCTGGGAGTGCAGCCAGCGTGGGCTGTGAATGCTGCTGCTGGGTGGGAGGGCCTGGAAGAAGGCCACAGACGTGCGTGTGTTGGGGTGGGGGGTAGGGGGTAGGGGGGGGGTTGTCATGTGCCTGGGGGTTCCTCGGATCTGTCCTATGAGGCCATCTTTCAGTCGTAGCTGAATCAGAGCCCGGTCAATGTCGATCCTCCGGGCGGGACTAATATTAATTCGACTGGGGATTGTTGTTTGTTTTGATTTTTCAGCCTGATCCAACCACAACAGCACCTCTGGAGTGATCTGGAGCTGGCCCTCAGGGGGAGGGAGGAGAAGAGGTGGAGAGTTCAGGGGCTTGCCTCAACTTTGGCACACTTTGGGGGGGTCAGTGTGAGGGGGGGGGGGGGGTCTGCCTCTGACAGATCTGGGGGAAAGGTTGCACATTCCTGAGGGATGTACGACTGTTTCATGAGACAAGGGAGGGAGGGCTAGAAACAACAAAGGATGTGTGTACAAAGTTCACCCCGAGAAGTGGCCCCGCCTCCCTTGTCTCAGTTACTTTTCTTTCTCTTGTTCCAGAAGAGGCTTCAGCTGAGAAACCAGATGTGCTGCCTGCCCCCCTCATCCCCCCCACCCCCTACCTCCTCCTGTCCCACCTCTGACTAATCCCTCGTCAGGATGCTGGCCCCGGCGAGCTTGGCCGGAGACGGACCACCTTTCCCCCAGTTGGAGCCCGGCCAGACACAGTGTGCTTTAGTTGCATTCCGCCAGTCTGCTGATGTCACAGCTAGCGTGAGACTTAAGGTCTGTTCAGAGCTGGAGGAGCCCTGGGTTCACCCCTCACCTACTAACCGGGCTCTGCGCCGCGAGGCTCCGTGGCTGGCTGGGAGACTGTTTGATCAGCGCTTCTTCCTACGTTTGTGTTTGAGGGAATCTGTGACCTATCCACCTCTCTCTGGCAGACAAAACACTGCTGTTTGAAGTGAAACGCCACTACTGACTGTGTGAAGCTTGGGATTTTTGCCAGGAATGTCACCACAGAACTCAGAACTGCCAGGCTTTATTGAATGGGGGACGGACTGAATCGTTATTGTATTACCTCAATCGTCGATAGATACTGTAGTAACAAAACATTTCCAGTATTTATTTGAAAAACGTTTGAGATTATAACTTTAATGTCCTTTGTGAGTTACTGTATGCAGGTCAGTTACATAACTGACCCATATACTACTTACTGTATAATGGCCCACTATGAACTACTGGTCAAAGACTAGCTCATAGTAAATCATTGAACTTCCTACATGAGTGACGAAATACTTCTGAAGAATGGAACCCCATGTTCTCACTCTCTTTTGAAGACTTAACAGGAAACACACTTCTTAGTCAGTTATTAGTCAGTAAGTAATGTTCCCCCGTCAGCCTAGAGCCCGAACTCTTCCCTAGTTGGCGTGCTGCCATGCCAGTCACACACAAAGCTCTGAAAGCTGCCATTAAGACCAGTCCCCTCCGGGAACAGCTGCAGCAGCGTGTGTGGAGTGAGGACACTGCAGGGTTTTCACAGTTACTACAGTACAGTACTACAGTATTTATCCCATTTGTTTTGGCTTGATGTGAATTTCTAATTTCTATTTCCTCAGCGTAGGCCTACTCTGGTTGCTGTGCAGTCCCGTCCCTCCTGGGCTATGGGTGCCATTTCCAGACATGTAGGCAGGCTAAACCTGGCTGTAACAGTTGGTGATTTAAGCCTCTTTACTGCTCGGAAGGCAGATGGCTCCCTGCATTGGGTGTCAGTCGTCTTCCTCTTAATGTCACCAACAGGGTTGAATTAGGAGCTGGGTTTAGGCCTGGCTAGGCTACTTACCGACTGGCGAATCACGCTGCTCTATGCTGCCGTTTTGAGCGGTGTCCTCTGATTTGCGCTTGAAAGCCTTGGTCAGCTGAATCTGGAAGGGAGAGAAGAATACCGTTATCATCAGTGGTCTGTTGCGCTATGATGTGAAAACAATAATGAATGCATGTCTTATCTATTTAACTGACATCACACCTGATTCTGAAGGGTCCTGATGCGTACGGTCTGCTTGTCCAGTTTCTCCTGCTGCTGTCGGATCCTCTCCACCAAGTCATCAATGCGTTTATTCTGAGACTCCAGCATCCACTGAATCACAACAAAATGGCACACATTTATTATTACAACACTTTACAGTTGCCTATATGAGTCTGTATAGTAGGCAGGCACAATGCTCATAGATCACCCTACACAATCCTAACCGCCACAAGTCTCAGGTTATTTGCATAAATTGGCTAGTTTTGTCCTGACCCTGAGTACTAGGATGGTCCTTCTGCGTTTGACGCTTGACTCTTAAAATGGACACATTTCATCTTATGCCTGCGCCCGCGAGCCTACATTCAGCTGCCCGTTTTAATACCTCTACTGTTCATCCAGGACCACCGCCCGATGGTTACATAAAAACGCGGGATTTTCCATCCTCACGCCCCCTATCGAACAACTTTCTTCAGAGACTGGCAGGCAGGTGGCGAGCAGAGAGAATCTATATCTCTACTTTCTCTCTCAACTTGGTCACAGACTTCCCGTTTTAGAAATATCACGCGTCTGTAAAAATATTATTTTACACCGATTTCTACTCGGGTGCGTGCAGATTCTTTGTCTGCAACGTTCCCCCGCACAATGCACGGTAGCCTAGTTCATTAACAACCCCGCCAGAGTCTGTTTCCCCTCAGTCACGGTCAGACCGTGGAAAGAACCGGGCTAACTGTTCCTGTCCATCATCAAGCTCCTTGTTCCTCTGGACAGGAGAGGTTCCATGTGGACCCTGAACCGCTCTGCTGCCCTCACTGATCATGGAGAACACAGCTGCTTGCACTCATACAAGTTGACTGCTAACCTGATTTTACAGTAGCCTAGACATAAATGTTTCTGTCTGCAGAGCTGATGAGGATGAATGAGGGGCTGTGCTGCATGGCAGACCCACAGTATGGAACAGGACTGAGTAGGCTATGGCTGCAGGACCACAGTTGGAAATCTAGCAGCAGTTACTGTACTGGAGCAGGACACAAAGGAACATCAGGTTACTGTCTTTTGTTCTCAAGTCAGTCGTCTGCCTCACTAACTAACTCCCCCGCCCCAACCCGGCAAACCAACACCGGCCCCTTGCATTAGACCATACAGTATCCACGCCCTTCACACAGCACACTACAGGTTAGGGTAACCACAGATGCGTGCGTCCTCTTACCTGAACGGCGCGAGAGTCGCTGTAGTTGCCATTGGCCTGGGTGATGTCCGACAGCCCCTCCCCTTGCAACATGCCGTCCACCTTCTCCTCCAGCTTGTTCATCCTGTCGCTCAGCCGCCGCCTCTCCTGCGGCGCCTCCTCCGCGTGATCAGCGTCCATCAGCGCGGCGCTCGCGTTCAGCACCTGGGCCTCGCGCTTCTCCAGCCCCTGGGTCCGCGCCCGCAGCGCCTCGCCCTCCGCCTGCAGGCGCTGGCTGTCCTGACCCAGCTGGGCCACCGTGCTGTTGAAGGCCTTCAGCTTAGCATAGATGTCCCTCATCTGGCCCTTGGTCTTGTCCACATGCTCCTTGAGGCCTTGGCCCAGCTGCAGCAGGCCGTGGGCGAGCACGTTCACGTCCTCCCAAGCCGCATACTGCACCGGCTTCTCCTTCCCCCTCCTATCGAAGGGGAAGCCTGCGGCCAACATCATGGCCAGGAGCAGAGTCAGGGTGGCTAGTGTGGTCTTCATGCCTGCTGTGGTCTTCTGAGCTGGGTTCCGTCTGGAAGGTTGGGTTCTGTAGGCAGGTGGGTTTGCTCAGAGGCAGGGCAGACTGAGAACCCTTGCTTCTCCAGTTGGTTTTATTAGAGCTGCAGCTCCTGGGTGTCTGTTTGAGCACACACTTGTGTTTTATACTGTCACTGCCAACACCAGTCCAGCTTGCTGGACTCTCTGATTGGCTGGCTGGGTGGAGGGGGAGGGATTGGCTCGAGTTTCTGTTAACTGTTTCTACCATCAGAGTGGGAGGAGGGACATGATGTAACAATGAAGTCAGTTGCCATCACTACCATGGAGCAGGGCTGGATATGGTTTCCAGGGTAAGGCTGCCTTAACATCACCCACTGGAGGATACAACCGGTTTCCAAAGGGAACTGATTTCAGGAAAATCTAAGCATGAATCTAGATACTGTACTTGCATTGACATGCACATCTGTGGTACAGACATTATGGTAAATGGACTTGCCCTTTCTACTTTAACAGACGTTTAATGGCCTCTCATTTACCCTTTCACGCACACATTCACACACTAATGGTGGCAAGGTGCCATGCAAGGCGCTAGCCTGCTCATTAGGAGCAATTTTTGGGCTTCAGCATCTTGTCCAAGGACACTGGCATGTGGACAGAAGGAGTCAGGAATTGAACCGCCGGCGCCAACCCTGCAGTCATGTACCTCCTGAGCCACCACAGCCACCCCAGGAAATGCGTGGAGAGCACATTATGATTAGCTGTTAAGACGTGTCCAAGAACAAATGATGATGTACTGTGCTTGATCATCCACTATCACTCACCCTGCTCCTGACACAATTCTCACTGATTCTCACAAGGACATTCATCTAGAGTGAATCTTTGATATAACTTGAAAATGATGCAGTGATGAAACCATGCAATCACCTCCCATAAGATAAGATTCATAATTCTGATAAACCATTACAATTAATTCACCCAGTTTTACCAAATCTAAATGCTCCAAAGAGTGAGAAGTGTATTCCATAGTTCTGGGGAGATGTGGAGACATTTCTACAGGGGAGGTGTGGAGTGTATAATAATAATATTAATATTAATAATAATAGTAATAATCTCGAGGGGTCTTTATTTTGCCACATGGCAAAGGAGTAAATCAACTGCATTCTTCTTCCTTTCCAACCCTCTTTCAGACTGTCATACCCCCCCCCCCTCTCTCTCTCTCTGTCTCTCTCTCTCTCTCTCTCTCTCTCTCTCTCTGTCTCTCTCTCTGTCCCTCTCTCTCTCTCTCTGTCTCTTTCTCTCTCTCTCTCTCTCTCTCTGTCGTGATCTAGAGTATAGCTGGTTAGGGTTTCATCTCAACAAGCCAGATATCGCCACATGTGAAGGTCTTACCGTTGGACATACAGTATACAATACAATACAATACAATACAATACAATACAATACAATACAATACAATACAATACAATACAATACAATACAGACAGTCTACCCCTGTCTGTAGCCACCTGGTTGAGCTAGAGGGTTGGGGGGGGGGGGCTTGGGAGAGAGAGAGGCTATACAAGAGGGAGAGGTTGGGGGGAGAGAGAGGGACTCTGGGGAGAGAGAGGCTGGGGAGAGAGGGAGGCTGGGGGAGAGAGAGAGGCTGAGGAGAGAGGGAGGCTGGGGGGGAGAGAGAGGCTGAGGGGGAGAGAGAGGCTGAGGGGGAGAGAGAGGCTGGGGAGAGAGGGAGGCTGGGGGGAGAGGGAGGCTGGGGGAGAGAGAGAGGCTGGGGAGAGAGGGAGGCTGGGGGAGAGAGAGAGGCTGAGGGGGAGAGAGGGAGGCTGGGGGGGAGAGGGAGGCTGAGAGAGGCTGGGGGGTTAGAGAGAGAGGCTGTGGAGAAAGAGAGGCTGAAGGGGAGAGAGAGGCTGAGGGGGAGAGAGAGGGGCTGGGAAGGAGAGAGAGGCTGAGGTGGAGAGAGGGAGGCTGGGGGAGAGAGGGAGGCTGAGGGGGAGAGAGGGAGGCTGGGGGGGAGAGAGAGGCTGAGGGGGAGAGAGGGAGGCTGGGGAGGGGGTGCTGGGAAGAGACAGATAGCGAGAGAGAGAGGGACCGTCTGCAGACGTGTCGGGGGACGTGCGCAGCGGTTTGGCCTGAGGTGCTCCTCTGTCAAAGCAGGAATAGGTCCTCTGTGAGAATTAGGGGAAAGTTCACAGCTCGGAGAATGCCTACGTTATACAGCTATTCCCAATGCCCAGACGGCCTCCCCAAGCGGGGAGGGGCGGTAGAGGGGGGGAGGAGGGGGAGAACAGAGGGGATACGTGTGCTACGCGCCAGACCCAACCACAGAGTTAACCCCCTCCTGTCCAGAGTGCAGCCTTACTAGGGTAAAGGTAACAGCAGACATCCTCCAGTGATGTGACGGCAACTGACGCACAGAGCCCCCCCCCCCCTCCTCCCCAACCACCAAACAAACATCCATTCTTCTGTTTAAGCCTGCAGGGTGCTTTATAAAGACAGTCAAAGAAATGTTTTGTTTCCGCTAAAAATAGGCTTTTCTCTGTCCTTGGGGATTTTCACTAAATAAGAGCATTAAGGTCACCAGAAACCCTGCTTTTCTCTTTGCACAGATGACACTGGGGTGATAGGTCATAAAGTACAGTGATAGTTTCAGTTACTGCCAGGGCTCCGGCCGGGTGGAAAGGAGATTTTCTGAAGCTGAACCCTGTGAAACTGTCAACTGTGCTTCTGAGATGGGAACAGCCAGGAACATTGCATTCTAACCTCAGGGCTGTGGTGGGTTAACCCTAGCCTTCCCTCCAGACCGCTTAGACGGAATAGTTTTAATTTAAAACGAAATACCCGCTGGTACATGATTTATATGGATAGCTGAATACCCAGTGGTATGATTGTATATGGAAAGATTAGGGTCATGCTTCTGGGACCGTACATCTGGAGGAGATGGAGACATGGGACATGGAGAGAGATGGGGACATGAGGATGGGAGGCCAGGAAGCATTGATGATCGGAGGTTATGGGGTGTGAAACGGGTCCCTT
The DNA here is from genome assembly GCF_949987555.1 of Borostomias antarcticus. Lineage (NCBI taxonomy): Eukaryota > Metazoa > Chordata > Actinopteri > Stomiiformes > Stomiidae > Borostomias > Borostomias antarcticus. The sequence continues at coordinate 5,737,937 of NC_140245.1, forward strand.
AGCTCTTTCGGCCCCTTCCTGTCAGGGCACGCTGTTCCCAGAATCCAACCCTGAACCGTTGTGTTGTGAAGTGTCACAGTGGGGTTGCAACAGTGTAATCACTAAACACTTCATTATCCATCATTATGTCTGTCAACCTGGCGGTCGGATTACATGCTGTATTTCAGGAAATTCCCATGACATCCTGTAACATTCTGAGAGAGGAGAATGAAGGAGGGATAAGCCAACACACCACACATTCCCTAACCTGAGATCATCACACTGTCATCATCTGACATCAAAGAAAATGATTCAGGTAGATGATGATTCAAAGAAAATGATTGATAGGGGCCTACAAGTAAGTGATGATTTCAAGGAAGTCTAACAGCTACTACTTCCTCTTTCATTTTTTGGTGTTCCAGAATTTTCTGTCCCTCAATCATAATTCTATCATTTACGGGAGCCTGACCTTTTTCTGCTTTTGTGCCAGGCGATTTGACATACTGTAAAGTTTAACAGTATTTGACTTCCTCTCAGTAAATCACTGTTAATATCTGAATGGAAGTGAGCAGTTGCTGAAATAGAATTCAGAGCCACAAACTGGACAGTGCAGGAACAAAGGAATCTGTGTCGTCTTAAGGATGTTGCTGTAAAGATTCCTGAGAGACTGGATAAGGGCTGGACAGAGCCAACGAGAGGAGAGAACGGAGGAGGAAAAAAGGGTTGAATAGCGGTCTGTGACTGATCATCGGTAGAACCACACCTACAGCCTACAGCTGCGCCTTCACTTCCACCCCCCCCCCTCCCGGTCTCAGCGTGACGACCTTTCACCCAGATTCTAAACGCTGAACATCTGTAATGGCCGCAGCCTGCCTCGCACAGGGAGGGAGAAACCACGTGCCGAACATCTGTATTAGCCGCAGCCCGCCTCGCACAGGGAGGTAGGGACAAACCACGTGTCGGAGACAGGACGGTTTCCATGGAGATGTTACATCAAGGGTTAAATATTTTGTCGATTTCTGAAGGAGTAAAGACCAGGGGGGCTTCAACTGAAGATGAGGGAGACACAAGATTGAATTGATTTGTGGATGGGTGAATGAAGAGTACACACACACACACACACACACACACACACACACACACACACACACACACACACACACACACACACACACACACACACACACAGCCTCCGGTTCCTCTGGTAGGCCTACTATGGACGGAAAGACCTTTTCCTTTTTATCATCAGTGAAACGCACGCACGCACGCACGCACACGCACACACACACACACACACACACACACACACACACACACACACACACACACACACACACACACACACACACACACACACACACACACAGAGAAACGTGCAAGACGTTCAGGGGAAAGCTTAGCATAATTTCTGTCTTTTCCAGCTTTTCCATGGTAAAACACACTCCTGACCCCTAGTGGTAGGATAGGGAACAGCAGGTACTCTCAGACCCGGCCTCAGCCCTGGGGTGCATTCCGTGAAGTGCTTTCTAGCTTCACGGTCCCTTTCCTTACTGCAAGGGGAGAATCCCCAGAATTACTGGATGATAAATGGCCGCTAAACAAAGAGCAGATCTGTTCCGGCAAGAGCAGGAAACATTCACAATCCCCTGATCCCTCGTTCTCACTCCCTTTCATCCAGATAACACGCATGATCCCTTCCAGCTCCTAGACCTAGAGCATCCTGACGATCTTCTTCTTTCACACGTAGAAGAAGACGCCTTAGTTGACAATCACCATGACAGCAAAAAGCAATAGTTATCGCTTCCCTCAATCACTTCCCTGTGATCAAAAGGGCTAACTGTTTGCAACACAAGAAAATCGTCATGGGTTTTCACTCTAGGGAAGTGACCCAGATAACAAGCGGATCTGGGCAATATACATCTGTGGCTTAGTTCCGGCCCATATATGGCCCAGAATCATTACACATCCGCTTGCTATCTGGGGAATAAGGGAAGGGGAGGTGCTAAAAGGGAACGGAATGCAGCCCTGGCCTCTGCTTAACCCTCCACCCCCATCTACCGCTCCATCCTCCATCTCTCCATCCCCATCTACCACTCCATCCTCCATCCCTCCATCCCCATCTACCACTCCATCCTCCATCTCTCCACCCCCATCTACCGCTCCATCCTCCCTCTCTCCATCCCCATCTACCACTCCATCCTCCATCTCTCCATCCCCATCTACCACTCCATCCTCCATCTCTCCATCCCCATCTACCACTCCATCCTCCATCTCTCCATCCCCATCTACCACTCCATCCTCCATCTCTCCATCCCCATCTACCACTCCATCCTCCATCTCTCTATCCCCATCTACCACTCCATCCTCCATCTCTCCATCCCCATCTACCACTCCATCCTCCATCTCTCCATCCCCATCTACCACTCCATCCTCCATCCCTCTACCTTGTTATCCTCCTAACCTCCATCCCTCCTCTGCCCTACTTCTCTCCACTCTGCTCGACTGTTAACCTCAGGTCATGAGGGTGAATGTTAACCTCAGGTCACGAGGGTGAATGTTAACCTCAGGTCACAAGGGTGAATGTTAACCTCAGGTCATAAGGGTGAATGTTAACCTCAGGTCATGAGGGTGAATGTTAACCTCAGGTCACGAGGGTGAATGTTAACCTCTCAGGTCATCTGGCACAGGCCTGCTTTCTGTCCCCAGAGTTAAAACAAAACATGGAGAAGCAGTGTTCAGTTTTTATGCTCCACATATCTGGAACAAACTTCCAGAAAACTGCAGGTCAGTTGCAACTCTTAGTTCTTTTAAATCAAGACTGAAGATTTTTCTTTTTGCCGCTGCTTTTTATGAAATCAAATAATTATTTATTCATACACTGCACTGTAACTTTTATTCCTGTATTTAATTTTTCCCACATTTTGTTTTAAATGTACTTTTTTGCATTTCGTTTTATATTACCTATTATGTGTTGCACTTTGTCTTGAGGCTTTTAATGTCTCGTGTAAAGCACTTTGAATTGCCTTGTTGCTGAAATGTGCTATACACTTGCCTTGCCTTGCCTCAGAGACGAGAGGCCATATTTCCTCCAGATGGCTCCTCCCAGAAGGCTCTGCCCAGGCCAGGAAGAGAGCACTTCCTGTGGGGCCTCGAGCACCTGCCTTCCCGGGATGGAATATCTACCCAGAGAGCAGAGAGGCGCAACAACTCTCAATCCTGTTACAATACTGTAGTAATGATCACAACAACCCTCAAGCCTTTTACACTGCTGTAGCCAGTGTGTAGTGGGGGGTATATGGAGGTATATGGAGTACACCCATTTACACCTCTTTATCTATAGGCCCACATATACCCACTTCTTTATCCATGGACTCACCCACTTC
>NC_140245.1:5746298-5806298 GCF_949987555.1 Borostomias antarcticus
CAGCTACAGACCTACAGACCAGCTACAGTCCTATGGAACGGCTACAGACCTACTGTGCCAGCTAAAGACCCTGCTGCAGATGGCTACAGACCAGCTACAGATCTAGACCAGCTGCAGACCCATGAGGGCCCTTATTCACATGCCGCCTGCCACGAAACATTCTCAGTTTTGTGATGGACCAACATGGTTTCTATAATGAACACTGGATCCTATTGGCACAGTCCAGCTGCAGCGGGGTTGACATCCTGGCACTGATGAAGTCGGCCTCCAAAAGGGAGGGATGAGGGCAGGGAGGGCATCCTGCCTCATGCCAGCCAGCATTACTGCCACGCCAAGGCCGTCACGGGGCATCTCAACATCGGTAGTGTCAGGTCACATTTCAAACTAAACATTCACTTAAATCTCCACAAGTATGATCTATTCTGCGCGTCTGTCTTCAGGCGCAGCGCACGTAACTCTACAGTACATCTCAGCAGTTGACAAGCGGCCCTCGCGACGGCTCCTAACCCGCTCCTACCCCCCAGTTCCCCTGCTGTTGACAACAGATGCCTCCTCCAGACACACACACTCTGCCCTGGCCTTGGAGGCCTTCGACACACACGGGGCGTCCTTGTAACAGAGAGTGGTGTTCGTGTAACTGTCCATGCATGTGTGAGCATGAGAGAGAGAGAGAGAGAGAGGAGGTAAACAACTCCGCCACCCGCTGATATGGATAGTTCTGCTGGGAGTGGAGAGCAGCAACCCGACTCCTTGTTTTCTGTTACGTTGGTGGAGTCGTTGTTGACTGGGAAGCATGTTGGGTGACATGCCCGGGATGTCTCTCTGACTCCAGAGGCCCCGGCCTGCACCTTCTCCTGCTGCTGCTCCTCCTCCTCTCCCCTCTCTTGGGCCTAGGCTCCCAGCCTGCGCCTCCTGCTCTTCCTCTCCTTCCTCTGGGAGCTCAGGTCTCTCTGCCTCCTTGTCGTATCTAGGCTGCAGTCTTCTGTATGAAATGATGCAATGAAGAGTTGTCTGACAGAGCTAGAGAGAGAAGGAGACTTGTTTGTGACTGAACCTAGTTTTCTCCAGTCAGTTCAATGAAAACCTTGTGTTTTCCACCCTCCTCTGTGACCCCTGGAAATGGATACCTGGGAGTCCAGTGTCAGCCAGGTGATCCTCTAGGGTTACAGGAACCAGCGGCTGGGCCGATAGACTTGTCTGTGTGTGCCAGCTGCGAGGTACTGGCGGCAGCAGCAGGCTAAATGTAAATCACAGTGTGTCAGGTTACTGAACTCTTTGGGTGCAAGACGGCGGCCATGAAAGTTTATCTATCTAAATGTCAGCTGTGTTTATGTCAAGTGAACAGGAACTGGATCACTGACGGGAAATTCTTTGCTACGCTATATAATTATACATACAGTGCGGCATGGATATGGTTACTCTGGATACGCACAAACAAAACATCCTTCAAAGTTTCGATGGCGTTGAGCTACTTTCCTGTTCCAAGTCTCCTGCTGAGACTCAAGGTGTGCGCTGCAGAAAAACAACACTGGAATTTCACCATGCTACAGAGTAGCTAACCAGTAGATACATGTTGTAGCCTGTAGCCAATGGTAGACATGACAGCAGGGCTCTGCAGCATGGCTCAGGCAGGAATTCAGTCTCAGCAAATTATGTGTCCTTCATATTGAAGGACTTAATACTCATATGCATGTGGCTGGATAGGACTCCACAGATCAAGACCATCTTATTCTGCAGCTTTAGCCGCTGATGGTTCCTCAGTCTGCCTGGATCTGAAGGGGAGAACATGGCAGACATTTTTACTCCCTGCTGACTGAGGATGATACTCAAATCAAATGAGGAATTATGCTGCCCTCTGCTGGTCAAGAGTCTCTATTGACCCCCAAAAACGTTGACCCTAGATGTTTATATCCAGATTGTGAAGTCACTTTGCATTTTCCAGCGACTGTCTCCAGATCCTACTGAAAATGAATTTTCATGTTCATTAAAAAGTGTGACAGTTCACAGTGTGGAGGTTACCATGGCAATGTCACTATTGATTGTGAAATACCCATCAGAGACATAGCAAAAATATTAGGTGTGGTCAAATCAACTGTTTGGAACATTCTTAAAAAGAAAGAACGCACTGGTGAGCTCAGCAACACCAAAAGACCCGGAAGACCACGGAAAACTGTAGTGAAAGACCTAATCATTATTTCCCTGGTGAAGAAAGACCCCTTCACAACAGTTGGCCAGATCAAGACCACTCCCCTGGAGGTAGGTGCATCTGTGTCAAAAACAGGAAGACCTGATTAGAGTTTGACAAAGATCTAAAAAAAAAAGAAAAAAGAAAAACCTGTACAGTTCTGGAACAACATCCTATGGACAGATGAGACAAAGATCAACTTGTACCAGAATGATGGGAAGAGAAGAGAATGGAGAAGGGAATGAACTGCTCATGATCCAAAGCATACCACCTCATCAGTGAAGCATGATGGTGGTAGTTATGGCGTGGGCATGTATGGCTGCCAATGGAACTGGTTCCTTTGTATTTATTGATAAGGTGAATGCTGACAAAAGCAGCAGGATACATTCTGAAGTGTTTCAGGCAAGAACAGTTTGCTAACGCTGTCTGTCCATGGCGAAGACGGACAGGAGCACTTGGTTGGCCCCCGGGCGCGTCCCCTGCACGCTGCCTACGTCTGCTCCTGGCTGCCCTTGGGGGAAGGACGTTGGAATGGATTAAGCGCAGAGAGCATTTCATCTCCACATCTGTGTGCTGTATGACAAATAAAGATTCTACAATATTATCTGCTCATATTCAGCCAAATTCCTCAGAACTGGATGGCACTTCACAGTGCAGATGGACATTGACCTGAAGCATACTGCAAAAGCAACCAGAGTTTAAGGCAAAGAAATTTAATATTCTGAGATGGCCATGTGAATCACCTGACCTGAATCTTATTGAGCATGCATTTCACTTGCTGAAGACAAAACTGAAGGGAGAACGCCCAAAGAACAAGTAGGAACTGAAGAGTCAGACAGAGTCACTCCATGCCGCGAGAGCGAACTCTCTCTATTCTGTACTGATACTCCTAGACCTGTCAGCAGCATTTGATATGGTAGACCACCAGATCCTCCTCTCCACCCTCGAGGAGAAAGGCGTCGCTGGCTCTGCACGCTCCCCGTTTGCATCCTACCTGATGGGCCGCTCCTACCAGGTGACATGGAGAGGGTCTGTCCTGGGTCCTCTCCTGTTTTCCCTCTACACTATATCTCTGGGCTCTGTCATTTGCTCGCATGGCTTCACCTATCACTGCTATGCCGATGACACCCAACTGGTCCTGTCATTTCCCCCTTCTGATACACAAGTGGAGACACGCATAGCTGGGTGCTTGGCTGACATCTCGGAGTGGACGACAACACATCACCTCAAGCTCAATCTGGACAAGACTGAGCTGCTGTTCCTCCCAGGGAAGGGCTGCCCGCACCAGGACCTGGCCATCACCATTGAAGACACAGTGATGACGCCAACTTGGACTGCGAGGAATCTAGGTGTGACCCTGGACGACCAACTGTAATTCTCTGCACATGTCACATCTGTCACACGCTCCTGCAGATTCCTGCTCTACAACATCAGGAGGATTCGCCCTTTCCTCTCTGATGAAACGGCGCAGGTGCTCATCCAGGCTCTTGTCATCTCCCGGCTGGACTACTGCAACTCCCTCCTTGCTGGGGCCCCGGCGTCAGCCATTAAACCCCTGGAACTTGTCCAGAAAGCTGCTGCTCACCTGGTGTTCAACCACCCCAAGTTCTCCCACACAACTTCCCTTCTCCGTTCCCTACACTGGCTCCCTGTGGCGGCTCGCATCCAGTTTAAAACTCTGGCGCTAGCCTACAGGGCAATGAAAGGAAAAGCCCCCTCCTACCTCCTGGCCATGGTCAAACCCTACACCCCCTCCCGACCGCTACGCTCTACTACCTCTCACTCCGAGGCCCCTGCGGTCGATCAACACGGTCACGGCTCTTCTCTGTCCTGGCCCCGCAGTGGTGGAACGAACTGCCCACTGATGTCAGGACAGCAGAGTCGCTGCCCATCTTTCGTCACAGGCTCAAAACTAATCTCTTCAAGAAGTACTACAACAATCCTCCCTCCTAAGCATTTATTGGATTTTAGATTGCTATTCTTGCACTTTGCCTTCAGCACTAGATTATGCTTAGTCAATTGTTTTAGAAAGAAGATGCACTTGTGAGTTCTGGTAAGTAGTAGTACTTTGGCTTTTTCTACATTAAATGCAATTATTGTTAGTCGCTTTGGATAGAGGCGTCTGCTAAATGACTAATGTAATGTAATACAGTTGCAGTAGACGCCTGGCAGAGCATCACCAGGGATGAAACCCGGCATCTGGTGATGTCTATCGGTTCAAAACTTCAGGCTGCAATTGACTGCAAAAGATTTGCAACCAAATGTTAAACATGACCAGTTGCCCGCAGACCACCCTGAGTCTGATAGATACACCCGTGTCAGCTGTGGATTGCCTCTCTCTCCCTCCCATCCTCTAACCAGGTCCAGTGGATGCCCCACTGTCACCAGCAGACCACCCTGAGTCCGATAGATACCCCTGTGTCTGCTGTGGATGTCGTAGCAATTAGCACACACACAGACATACACCAGTCCACTTCCGGCTTTAGGCCTGGGCCCAGTCCCCCCTTCCCCTCAACCGGGTCCATATCCTTTTCCTACCCCCTCCCTACCCCAACCTCTATCTGGGCCCAGGCACATTCACGCACAGACATACACCAATGTTTGCCATGTCTCTCCTATGATGTTTTTAGCCTCTTACTCTGAAAATGTAATTTAATGTTATTTATTGCTTTATAAATGTTCTTAGCCGGTAGACAAACATACTCCAGGAGCTTGCTCGATCGCCTTGTTAAGAGGGGTCAGAGAATAATTTTTTACAGCTCACTTGCTTCTCTCTGTAATATGTAGGGGTGGGACGTATGCCCACCTCTTGTTCTCTGTAAAGCGCATTGTGTTGCCTCTGGGTATGAAATGCGCTACACAAATAAAGCTTTTATTGATTTGATTTATGATTGTTTACTTTTGGTCCCTTAAAAAAGGGGAGTAGCACATACCATTTGCTTGAATTCCTACACCGTTCACCTGATTTGGATGCAAATACCCTCAAATAAACCTGAACGTCTGCACTTAAGGCAAATATTGAATGTTTCATTTCAAATCCATTGTGGTGTACAGAATAAAATAATGAAAATTGTGTCAATGTCCAATATTCATGAACGTAACTGTACATGGCCATAAGCTCAATGATGGTGACATGTGTTTGTACGTGTCACTTTTCAGTGACAGACAGCATACGGAACAGCCATTAAACGGGAAAGAGACCAGAGATAATCCCTTCAATAACTGATTTTTATTTCAAAAACTGCTCCAGTGAGATGTGGTGGACAGAAAAACTGACACGAATCGTCTCCACAGGCGCTGGTCTGGCATTACATCTTCACTTCGGCCACTGCAAGGATACAGGAAAGAGAGGAGAGGAGTCAACTTTCTGCACATCAGAAACTACATTCACCTGGGGCCAATGCTGGCCATGAATCGGTCTAAAAACAGCGCTCGAGGATTCTCCACAGGGCCCCAAGTGGACAGGAGAAGTGGAACTACAAACAAAGACATTTAGGCAAGACAACGTTCTATTTCCATTGTTTATATTTCACAGAATAGCTTACTTGCGTATAATTAGTAAAACTTTGTGTGTGAAAAAAGTAAAAATTGAAATTATTCACAGGAGGGGACCAATATCCCAACTGTTCGAGGGGTGACAAAAACTACATTCTGTATTGTGGTCCACTACTGAGCCTAATTTATAACTACATTAATTTACATTTAAAGACGCAGTTACGAACAGTTAGTTAAAATGCAGTGAGCAACAGTGCATTTCTAAGTTTCCAATTGATCAATGGAACTCTGGAGGGCTGGTGCTACCAGGTTGATTGAGTGGACAAGTTTTGGGCTGATGAGGATAATTCCATTTTACATCAATCGGATGGCCAACATTATGTTTTGGGTGGGCGATGTCCAACTCCCAAACCAAAAAACCAATACCTGTCGGGTACTGAATAAGATTAGGTCCAGGCGCCACACTACTCATCCCAACACCCTAGCTGTGAAAGCACTACACATTTTAAACTTAATGAAACATGCTGTTGCCTGTAGCATGAGGGGTGAATTGAGAAATCAATATGGGTTTATACTAACGAATCAATAAGTCTATACGAACGTTTTCTCAAGAGAAAAATATGCTACAGCTGGGAGGGTGTTTCCTTGCTTGTATCCATCCATACGGTGTAGCCAAGATGGTACAAGTACTTTTTTTTTTTTTTTTCCAATGAAAAGTGTTAAGCTCCAATCAGTGGGCTACTTGTTCTCTTATGCGATTTGCTCCAGCATGATCTTGTGCCCCTTACTGATTAGGCCTAAGAGAAAACGTCTGTTTTGAAATTAATAATACCCGCCTTGTTTTTAGTTTATCTATCAATTTTGCTGCACCATTAAAAGGACTCTCTATCTCTCTGAGGCACTCTCTGTCTATTGCCCCCATCTCATCCAGATTTAATCTGTACAATGACTTGATTAAGCACATTTTAGCTGTTGTAGTTAATCTGGGATCAGATAGAATAATCATGTTGGCTATTCCCAATGATGCACGCAAACTAATGCGTGCGAGCCATTGGCAGGAGCTAGGATAAGATCTCACTAGCTTTTTGTAGCAGCCCTTTAAGGCAATATCTTCATTAGCTGGCTTGACTTGGGTGCATTAGATATGTACATCTGTGCAGAGGATTGTGAAAAAACTATAATACATCAAGAGAATTGGACCTCAGTTAGATACCTGCCTATCGCAGCCTCCTGGCTTCTCTTTCTGACTCCAGCAGGGTCAGCACATCTCCTTCCCTTACTGGGCCCTTCACATTCCTGATGATGGAGCGGTTGCTGTCATCCATGAACTCCACACGGACCTGTAGACAAAGCAAAGGATCTCACACACAGTACATGACTAACCTCCCACCCAACCCCTAACATCATGCTTATGTGCAAAATAACAAGAAAAACAAACACTTGTCCTTGTTTCCGCACTACTGGTGTCGTGTCACTTGTTTTTATAGAAGGCTTTACTGAAGAGGACTGGAACTTTAGTCAGTTCATTTAATCTTGACGAATGTACTTATTATAAGTCACTTTGGATAAAGTGTGTGGGCTTACTCGCGTTACTAATGGCTTGCTACTCGCAAGCCAAGAACATATATCAGTTCTGTTTGATTCAAGATATGTTCAGTAGCCATGTATATAGTTCACACATACTAGGGATTTGACTAGGGTTGAGATTTGAGCATGTCTGGCAGCCACCAAGCTTGTAACGTATGCATACAGCGTTTTAAAGTTATGCTAACCAGCAAACCTCTACCAGAGATAGAAAGACGTACTGCTAATGTTAGCTAGCTAATGCGTTGGCCAACTTACCTGGGTGCACTGTCCCTGGGATCCGGTTCTTCCGAGCACCTTGGTGACCTGGAGAAATAATCGTTACATGTCAGCAGTGAGGACGATTACAACGGTAAGTAATACGCTCATTAGTGAGAATACAACCACATTCTAGCGTCAGCAAGACCTCCCTGCCGTGTAGTGCTAGCAACGTTGCACAGACCGCAGCATGCGTACGCCATCATGAAAAGACAAGGCCCAAAACACTATGTACAAATACAACTATACCCGTTGCATTAGCTTCTTAAAAACAATAGCATAAAACAGCATGGGAATAAAACAAACATTCCTATACATCCACTGTCCATGAAACGCCCAAATAACACATTTTCTTACTCTTGCAAGCTTGATCGGCTGCACGCGGCTGGCGTCCATGTTGTCAGGTTAGACCGGAAAGGAAGTCACGTGGTGCGAGCACGATTTATATGAAGACCGCAATTCTAAAATATTTCAATTTATTCTGGCATCACCTGCTTTTACGTTTGATTAAAGTGTATCCAGTATGAACCACATACAAAAACAAAAAACAATATCAATTTAAATAAAACAATATTCTAGATCAATATTTCCGGTTCCTGTATTTTGGGTCATTCCAATCAGATACACGGGGGAGGGAGGAATCTACCATTTCTGTAGTTTCGTTTCTACTTTTTCAAGCAAACATTATTTCGAGACATTAATATTCTGAAGAGCTCTGGCAAAGATATGTCAGGCCTTTTCAGATTATAAGATATTTGTAAATTAGAATCCTTTTGCTAAATTATGAATAAGATTCAAATGAAACATTCGCATAGGCCCTACATAAAAAAGAGGGCACTATTTAATGGTTTTCTTTCTCCTTTAGAATACTTTGCATAGATTTATAAATGTAGGCATACCTATTGCAGGCTACACTAATTTGGTCAAAGAAAAAAAACTGCAATAGGAGGTGATACTTTTTATAGACTGTAAAGTTTGCTATTAGGTGACCGACATCAATAAATCTTTAGTTAGGAGTTACCCACTCTATTGTAATACTGAGGAGTAATCCTTTAATTTCTGTGCATTATGTACTTTCTTGGGTGACAGGTTGGGTAAATAACTAGGCAAATTATAGATGCTGCGCAGCACTGTGCTACACAAAAACTGGTGCAGGCATAGGCCTATATTTTCCTGTTAACTGCTACAGTTAGGAAATGGAACGAGGTTTGAGGTTGTGACATGGCCACAGCTCTTTTCTGTCCTGGCCACACAGTGAACTGCCATCAGGACTGCTAATATTTTGCCATACGCTTAAAATTCACCTCTACAAGAAGTACTAGGCTACCAGGATTGTCCTTCTTAAGCAACTATTGTTTTTTAGGTATTTACTTTTGCACTTTACCTTAAGCACTAGATTATACTCTTAGTCACTTGTTTAAAGGAGATGCAGTTGTAAATTCTGGTGAATAGTAGTAGGCCTACACTGCTTCCTATGGTAAATGCAATTATGTAAGTCACTTTGGATAAAAGTTTCAGCTAAATGACTAATGTAATGCGAACAACCAAATGCATGCCATGCTGTTGCTAACTAGCCAAATGAATCTTAGCTATGTGTTGCTGAAAGTTGAAGATTGACGGTGGATGTCATATTATTGGTTAAAATTGGTTCAGTCCGACTACTGTACGTAAGCACACATTTTGTTTTACATGAAAAACATGATTGGATTTTGATACTTTGGATTTTGAATACTGTGGCAATCTGGGGCCCTCACAGCCCAAAATGGCCGCCTGTGCCACAAAGTGGCCGCTAGCTGTGGGACTGCAGTTCCCAGAACCCCACAGGTTGTGGGTTAGAGAGCTTATGACTACCTGGGCTGATTGTCCACACCCTCCTCAGCAATCAGCCACGTCCCCTCACCAAAAACTGGAAAACCCAGACAGAAGAAGCCTGGTAGAAGAGGGGTGAGGCAGAAAGCATGCTGCCTCATGTGTGGATTTTGTTTGAGATATTTTATTTGTAACACTAAGTTAATTTTATTAAACAGACAACCTCTGGCTATTTTCTGCAACTTGTTTCCCTTGTCTCTGTGTGCCACTGTCATTTTGGCATGTGTGGTATTCTCTGTCCCCTGGGTATTACTTGCTGGGCAATCAAAGTTCTCTCTTTCATGTTTGTGACTGTGATGTTCTTATTAACAGAGAACCCTCTTTCTACAGAAGCCTGGCCATGGGACAGCAGCAGAACCTTTTGGACGATTTCCCACAGTTCTTTGAATGGATGCTCTTTGGCCAGCAGTGCGTGGAAGAAGGTATGTAGTCTGGAGTGAGCACCAGTGGGCCGCTGTGAGGCGTCCTCACTCGTTTTGCAGATCACAGTGACACCCTGAGCTGGTTGAGGATTGTGTCACACTTGTTCTCTCTGACCTGTCCAGCACTGGAGATGATCTGCAGGCACACCCCCAGTTGTTTATCAGAAAGCTCTGGCCTCTCTGGCCTCTCTTTTATCAGAAAGAGAAAAAAGTAGTCTGATTACAGTAATCTGTTACTTTAATCAGTTATCCCAACACTGGTACAGTCCCATGTTGGGCCCCCAAGGCAGGTGGTCTAAAATAAGATCAAATAAAAAAGAATATTTAAGATTATTTTTAATCTTAAAGATTATTTAAAATAATATATAAGAGAAACACACTTTGGTCTTGGGAAATGCGCGCGCACACACACACACTCACACACACAGTACCAGTGAGTTTCAAATTCATATAGCCTGGATCGCATACAAACGTTACGATTCTGTCTAATCCATTTAGACCCTTTTCATTTCATTTCAAACCTTTTATATACTTGTAAAGCACTTTTAACATACACACACACCACTCTCTCTTGCGTGCACACGCACACACATGCACGCACACACACCTGAACTACTTTACCCAAGGTTATATCCATGACATTCGGATTTCGGACGGAGTAGGTGGCAATATTAGAGTTGAGTCTAATGAATAACATGTTTTTCCTTCTTTCTTCCTTTGTTTTTCCTTTTTTTTTTTTTTCTTCTAACCATCCCTCTGCGCCTCCCCTGAATTTATTTGGGGCCCCACAGGGGAGGCCCGCCTCACAGTTTGGGAATGCCTGGGCTAGGCCACACCTGCGAATCGCTTGGTGGCCTGCTGATTAACCGTTGTGCAAGAACGAAGCGGAACCGCTGCTGCACCTGCTGGATGCCCGCCAAATTGGTCTTCGGCTGGCCGCTGGCTGTCCGCCCATAAATCTTCTAGCTGGAACTCTGACTGCCTTAGGAGAAAAGAGTTTGATACAATGGAATACGTCTCCAGTGCAGGCTAATCATTTATTTGATAAGAATAGCCTACTGGATGCAGTGAATTTCGAATGCATAGACTTCGAGTGAAAAAGAACTTCAGGAGAAAAAACGGTCGAACCAAAAATTTATTGAGCAAGTCTAACACAGGGGTCGTAACATAAAAGGCAGTACTAAAAATGGAACAATGTGCATTGACCTTTTATAACCTGGCATCTTGCCAGGAATCACATGACTGAAATTAACATCGAAAGACATGCCCATTAAACACTCTATGGTAAAGTAATTTCTAAATGGTCAGTTCTGGTCAGCTTCTGGTCAGCAAGCCTTGCCCCCCTTAACCCGAGGGCATCCTGCGTCCTTCCTCGTAGCCTATCATGTTACGGAATGTGCTGACTCAGATAAAAACAAAGAAAACTATATTGCTGTGCTGGCTCTCCTTAAATTGTGACAGTTCAAACTGAATTGATGTTTTACAGACTACACAATATCTTATAAGAATGATTACTACATGAGATGAATAAAGATATGAGATTAATGTAATACAGGATAAAAATATAGTACATGGACAAAAGTGATATGATATCAATGAAAATGTGATCGAGCTGTCCGGTCTCAGACATCAAATTAGGTGATAAGCTAAGCACAGCTCTGCCCTTCTCTCTCTTTTCCATTCTCCCTCCCTCCTTCCTTCTCTCTGCCCCCTCATTGTTCCCTAGTCCTCCTGGTCACTGTAAATCCTCTTAAAAAGATTTGGTCTCAATGGCACTGTGGCCGGCACAGATTTTCCGTTTCAAATGTGTCTCCCCTAATAATACTTGTTCCACTGAAGTTCTAACATCGATAAGAGAATGGTGCTTTTTTCATTTCATGTTAAAATCTGCAGCTTGGGATCAGAGCAGAGCTTGTTGGTCTTGAATGTTCATGGATGACTGTTCCTTCAGATCAACAGGTCCTCTTCCTCCAGCCCTAACAGGTCCTCTTCCTTCAGCCCTTACTGGCCCTTTTCCTATGGATGACTGCTGTCTCTGTGTGGATGTACAGGTGCATCTCAGAAAATTTGAATATTGTGAAAAAGTCCATTATTTTCCGTAATTTAATTCAAACAGTAAAACTTTCATGTATTCTAGATCCATTACACAAAGTGAAATATTTCAAGGCTTTTTTGTTTTAATCTTCATGATTCTACAGTATGTTCAGTATGTTCATTTATACACTCAATAGGGCCTACTTGGTGGGGGCTCCTTTTGCACAAATTACTGCATCAATGTGGAGCGTGGCATGGAGGCTTGTAGCACCCGATAATGTAATAATCAACCGATAATGTAATAACGCCTGATAATGTAATAAAAGTTTGACTTAAGTCAATCGAAAATGTAATAAAACCTGATAATGTAATAACTTAACCAATAATGTAATAAAATGTCCTGACTGATAATGTAATACCATTTTTCTGATAATGTAATACCTTATTACATTATTGGTCAAGTTATTACATTATCAGGTGGGTCTTTTTTTTCAAAACTGGTAATGTAATACTTGACTGATAATGTAATAATTTAAAAAGTGAATGAATAATACTGTTAGGGTACTTTGTGGTATACTTTGGCGTACTTTGTGGTACTTGTGGTATACTTTGGTGTGTCTCATGATACTTTGCAGTATACTTTGGGGTGCTTTGAGGTACTTTGTGGTATACTTTGGGGTACTCTGTGGTATACTTTTCAGTACTTTGCAGTACTTTGTGGTATACTTTGGGGTACACAGCAATACTTTGCAGTACTCTGCAGTATACTTTGGGGTACTTTGAGGTACTCTGCAGAATACTTTGAGGTACTT
The DNA here is from genome assembly GCF_949987555.1 of Borostomias antarcticus. Classification (NCBI taxonomy): domain Eukaryota; kingdom Metazoa; phylum Chordata; class Actinopteri; order Stomiiformes; family Stomiidae; genus Borostomias; species Borostomias antarcticus. Next base: position 5,758,958 of record NC_140245.1, read on the forward strand.
TGTGGTGTGCTTTGGAGTACTTTGCGGTACTTAGTGGTATACTTTGGGGTACTTTGTAGTACTTTGCAGTACTTTGCAGTACTTTGCAGTACTTTGTGGTATACTTTTGGGTACTTTGAGGTACTTTGCGGTACTCTGCAGAATACTTTTGGGTACTTTGTGGTGTGCTTTGGAGTACTTTGCGGTACTTAGTGGTATACTTTGGGGTACTTTGTAGTACTTTGCAGTACTTTGCAGTACTTTGTGGTATACTTTGGGGTACACAGCAATACTTTGCAGTACTCTGCAGTATACTTTGGGGTACTTTGAGGTACTTTGCGGTACTCTGCGGAATACTTTGAGGTACTTTGTGGTGTGCTTTGGAGTACTTTGCGGTACTTAGTGGTATACTTTAGGGTACTTTGTAGTACTTTGCAGTACTTTGCAGTAAACTTTGGGTACTTTGCAGTATACTTTGGGGTACTTTGTGGTATACATTGAGGTACTTCTTTGCTGTATACTTTGGGGTACTTTGCTGTATACTTCGGGGTACTTTGGTATTTTGCAATATTTTGCAGTACTTTGCGCTTTACTTTAGAGTACTTTGCGGTACTTTGTGGTATAATTTGGAGTACTTTGAGGTACTTTGTGGTATACTTTGGAGTACTTTGAGGTACTTGGTGATTATTAGGGCCCTTCAAAAAGGGGTTCAGTATTTTATCTTAACCTATATAGTAGGAGACAGGATTTAATTTAAGACATAGATTTAATAATATGAATTGAAAGCAAAGTGTATGAGGCAAATTATGTGAGGCTGCTGTTCATCAACTATAGTTAAGAGCTGCTATCCATCGACTATATTTCAGATTGCAATACCATAACTCCCCCGATACTCATCTCCAAACTCAGCAACTGTCTCAACACTGGAGACAGTCAACCTCTCACCCTCAACACTGGAGAAAGTCACCCTCTCACCCTCAGCACTGGGCTGTTTCATATCCTCTGTACAAACACGACTGCATAGTTACCTACAATTCCAGCTCAATTATCAATTCACTGATGACACAGCTGCGGTAGGCCTGATCTCCAATAATAATGAGAAGGCCTACTTGGAGGAGGTGGCGTGCCAAACTAAATGTTGTCAGGACAACAACCTCCACCACATATCTCAGAAACAGCTTAAGGGAATTTCTTCACAATTGGACACGGGCTCATTTAAATAAAATTTATTAAGCCTTCACTACATAGGCTATTTTGAGTCTAGACAGAGAGTTTAGGCCTAAACAGCAACCTGACTCTTGTTGGCAGAGGCATACAACGCAAAGCAGTATTTCTAGTTGTACCTATTTTTCTACTTTTTACTTTGCCTATAGTGTGCATATTTAGGAGATGGCGGAAACATGTCACTACTCATTATACTGGTATGATTTTCCATGTGACAGATAACACTTGAATATACTGTGTTGAATAAAGATGCCAAATTCAGCCATAATAGTTTTATATTTATTTAACAACAATAAATAACTTATAAACAGTTATTAACAGTAATTTAACAGAATGTTTATAACAACAGAATATTTATCACTCAACAGAATGTTTGTTACTCAACAGAATGTTTGTTACTCAACAGTATGTTTGTTACTCAACAGTATGTTTGTTACTCAACAGAATGTTCGTTACTCAACAGTATGTTTATCACTCCATACCAGTGAACAGGAAGTCTGCCCCTATTCTACTTGCTATTAACAAATAGAGAAGTATACATAATATGGATCTAGAGAGAGTAAATGTATGTATATTCACGTTTATTTACAGAATGTAGATTTTTATAATCTAGCAGGAATAAATATACAGTGCTGTTGTGCAGAGTATAGTACTGAGTTAAGGACAGAGATGAGCAGAGTGTACTCATTCCGGATGTGGATGGTCTGAAGGTAGAAGCTTCTTCTGAGCCTCTGTGAGTTGATCTTCTTCAGTAGGCAGTACCTGAGCAGAGAGAAGAGGCTGTTGTCCGGGTGGCTGGGATGTTTCAACATTCTCCTGACCTTGGTCCTGCAGCGCCGTGTGATGTCCTGGAGGTGTGGGAGATATGTTCTGCTGACCAAACACTCTCTACAGTGACTTGACCTGCATGGTGTTGCTTCCATAGCATGTTGGTAGTGTTGATGTTCTCAGTCAGACACCCTCTCAATCATGCATATACGGGGATGTTTGTTGTCCATGTCTAGTGATCTGTACATCAATATACTGTACTTGTAAATACACTGTCTCCACAGGGGTCCTACTGCTGTTCAGGCAATTGGCCGCTCCTGCTTCCTGCTAGTCCACTAGAATCGATTTCATCTTCCTGCTTCCTGCTGTAGTCCACTTGCATCTCCATTATCTTACTGACGTTCAGGCGGAGGTTGTTGTCCTGACAACATTTAGTTTGGCATGCCACCTCCTCCAAGTAGGCCTTCTCATTATTGTTGGAGATCAGGCCTACCGCAGCTGTGTCATCAGTGAATTGATAATTGAGCTGGAATTGTAGGTAACTATGCAGTCGTGTTTGGAGATGCGTATGGGGGAGTTATGGTATTGCAATCTGAAATGAAATATAGTCGATGGACAGCAGCCTCACATAATTTGCCTCATACACTTTGCTTTCAATTCATAGAATTAAATCAGTTCCTGTCTCCTACTATATAGGCTAAGATAAAATACTGAACCCCTTTTTGAAGGGCCCTACTAATCACTAAGTATCTCAAAGTACTCCAAAGTATACCACAAAGTACTCCAAAGTATAGCGCAAAGTACTCCAAAGTATACAGCAAAGTACCACAAAGTACCCCAAAGCATACTGAAAAGTACCTCTGTATACCACAAATTACCACACATTACTGCAAAGTATGGGTAAGTACCTCAATGTATACCACAAAGTACTACAAAGTACTCCAAAGTATAACGCAAAGTACCCAAAGCTTACTGCAAAGTACTGCAGAGTACCGCAAAGTACTCCAAAGCACACCACAAAGTACCTCAAAGTATTCCGCAGAGTACCGCAAAGTACCTCAAAGTACCCCAAAGTATACTGCAGAGTACTGCAAAGTATTGCTGTGTACCCCAAAGTATACCAAAAAGTACTGCAAAGTACTGCAAAGTACTACAAAGTACCCCCAAGTATACCAGTAAGTACCGCAAAGTACTCCAAAGCACACCACAAAGTACCCAAAAGTATTCCGCAGAGTACCTCAAAGTACCCCAAAGTATACTGCAGAGTACTGCAAAGTATTGCTGTGTACCCCAAAGTATACCACAAAGTACTGCAAAGTACTGAAAAGTATACCACAGAGTACCCCAAAGTATACCACAAAGTACCTCAAAGCACCCCAAAGTATACTGCAAAGTATCATGAGACACACCAAAGTATACCACAAGTACCACAAAGTACGCCAAAGTATACCACAAAGTACCCTAACAGTATTATTCATTCACTTTTTAAATTATTACATTATCAGTCAAGTATTACATTACCAGTTTTGAAAAAAAAAGACCCACCTGATAATGTAATAACTTGACCAATAATGTAATAAGGTATTACATTATCAGAAAAATGGTATTACATTATCAGTCAGGACATTTTATTACATTATTGGTTAAGTTATTACATTATCAGGTTTTATTACATTTTCGATTGACTTAAGTCAAACTTTTATTACATTATCAGGCGTTATTACATTATCGGTTGATTATTACATTATCGGGTGCTACAAGGCTATCAGCCTTGAAATATTTCACTACATGTGTAATGAATCTATAATATATAAAAGGTTCACTTTTTGAATGAAATTACGGAAAATAAGGAACTTTCCACAATATTATAATTTTATGCGATGCACCTGTACTTCCTGAGGCTGCCCTCCCTCCTGGTCCTGCGCAACTCCAGGACCCTGAAGGGGGCCAGGAAGATTGCGGCTGACCCCTCCTAACCCGGCCATAATCTCTTCGTGCCACTCCCCTCAGGCAGGAGGCTGCGGTTCATCATGACCACGTCTGCACGCCACAGAGACAGCTTCTTCCCGACTGCACACATACACCCACTCGCCTACACATTACACTCTGCATACTCACTGTATATACACTGACTGCACTACTTTTTTTGAACATTGTTCTTTTCTTTAGCTTATCCTTTTTTGCACTAGCTTTTTGTACTTGCCCTTTTGCACTGTCCTGTCTCATCCCTGCACCCGGTCCAATGTTGTCTAAATGTTATGCACCTCGTCCAAAAGCAAATTCCTAGTATGCTGTAAAACTGCATGGCAATAAACAGATTCTGATTCAGATTTCTTGTCCCTATGGGTGGCTGCTGTCTCTCAGCCGTAACTGACTCTATCCTTATGTATGACTGCTGTCTCTCATCCCTAATGGGCCCTGTCCCTATGGATGACCGTTGTCTTTGCCCGTCCTCTCCTCTCAGATCCAAAGCCTTAAATCACAACTCTAATCCCCACCAACAGTATTTTTAACTCCCGTTTAGACAGGAAGAACGGCAATGGGATTAGAGAATCAGTGATGAGGATGAAGCCCCAACTCGCTTGATCTTCTCCCATGCTGAGGGAGACACGTCAGATCTCTGTCCTGCAGTCGGCCGTATCTGCGAGAGCAAGAAAAGCTGTTTGAATAGAAATATTTTGGAATATTGGACTTGTCATTCTTTTACTGACTTAACTTAGTAACTGGGGGAATTTCTGCAACACGTCTCTCTGTTGGCAACCACACTCTAATCTCTTCTCCTGACTCCCTACTGACCTCTGAGCGGGCACTACCATGGATCCTCCTCTGAGGCATTTGAAGAAGAAACTGAAAAAACGTCGCTCCAGTCTGTTTGCAAGCGTGAAGTTGAACGACAGTTTCTCTCACAGCATCGACAAAGAGGAGAGTGCCTTCCCCTTTGCGCAGGATAGCTCTGTTAAAGCATGGACGTCTATGGACAGCCTGGATGGCCCTGTTGCTCCAGAGGCCCGCAATGACAAAAACACCCAGCAGAGGGAGGAGAGTGAGAAACGAAACCGGCAGTCAACCGTCGTCAACATCAATGTTGGAGGGAAGGTCTTCCACATCCAAAAGCACCTGGTCCTCCGCTACCCCAAAACTAGGATCGGGACTCTGGTGCTCTGCACCGACCCCGTCAAACGCCTGACGCTCTGCGATGACTACTCAGTTGTCAACAATGAGTACTTTTTCGACAGAGACCCCATGTTCTTCCACCACATCTTCCACTTCTACAGCAGCAGCGTGATGTGGGTGATGGAGAGCTTGTGCCCCATCCACTTTGAGGAGGAGATGAACTTCTGGGGGCTGCGCATGAAGGACACCCCTCGCTGCTGCCGCATCCTGTTCGAGGAGAAGGTCGATGAGATCAAGGACCACCTGAAGGTCAACCAGGAGCTGATGGCAGAGATCCAGCCACAGCATGATGAGGAGGGCTTCAAGACCATGTTCCTAGGTAACTTCCGCAAGACCCTGTGGGACTTGATGGAGAACCCCTATTCCTCGCTGGCTGCCAAGGCCTTTGCTGTGTTCTCTAGCCTGTTTGTGCTCATCTCCATTGTGGCCATGACCCTGAACACTGTCCAAGAACTGAAGATATACACCATTTACGGGAAGACCTACATGGAGTGCGTGGAGATCTGCTCCATCCTGTTCTTCACACTGGAGTACTTCTTGCGCCTGCTCACTACCTGCAACATCAAACACTTCCTGAAAAGTGCACTGAACTTCGTGGACCTGGTGGCTGTCATGCCCTACTTCCTGCAGATTGTTTTTGAGATGTTCACGGACGCGGAGGACCTGAGCGCCCAGGAGGATCTGAAAACCATGGCCCGCGTCAGCAAGGTCAGCAAGGTGCTCAAGGTTGTCAAGCTGATGCGCATCTTCCGCATCCTGAAGCTGGCTCGCCACTCCACGGGCATGCGTGCATTCGGCTTCACCATCCGGCAGTGCTCGGAACAGGTGTGCTGCCTCTTCCTCTTCATCGCTATGGGCATCTTCACCTTCTCAGCTCTGATGTTCTCCGTGGAGGTGGACCAGCCTGGAACCCCCTTCAGCAGTATTCCAGATGCGTGGTGGTGGGCTGCAGTAAGTAACACAAATCTCGACAATTAAGATGCTATGAAGACGAAATTTTACTTTATCACAACACATTCAAAGTCACACATTCAAAAACACTTTCCATTCCACATTCCATATATTATTTGATTTTGTGTCCTTTTGTTGTGCTTTTTACATATTTCCTAGTTCCATAATACATTTCTGGCCATTAACGGGAGGCTTTTAATACTCTTAGAGGACAATATTTAAGGTTTAGAAAATAATACAACACATTTGATAGAGAAAATATCTGAAATTTGTAATAGGTAGGGTCTCACAAAACTCTCAGTTTGTAATGCACTTTCAGCATCCAACTTTGCATAGGATGACAAAGGGATTACTAAATACGAGCATGTCGTGATCTTTCTTTTGTTGCTCAGTATAATAACATTAAAGTCTTTCAGATCTCATTTCATTTATTTAATGATCTCTCATGAGACAGCATTATGTTGTGTTTAGATATTATCGTCTCTGTATCCTCCTCTCAGGCTCAGAGGGACATACAGCTTTATCCTGCTGCCGACAGCTGTTAACTTGTACCGTACGTGTACGTGTTTAATCCCGCCTAACTCCATGATATGCATTTCGTTTCTAGCCACACACAGGGATTGCAATTTATATAATTGATAAGAGTTGGAAAAGTCCTCTGTCCTCTGGAAGTTGAATTTGTCATACTCAGAGGACGTTTCCACTGCTTTAACATAGGTCAAAGGTCATGATGAGTGTTGTAGTCAGCATAATTATTCTTGACCTCTGCCTGTTGCCCTGACCTGACCTCAAGTGCTGTGTGCATACTCAATCTGGCTTCCGGGTAAGGTTTCATTCACATCAGCTCTGATGAAAGTACAAGTGTTTGGTACTCTACATAATGATACCGATCCTACTGAAGAGTATGTGGGAGAACCAAAGCATGACCCTGGCTCCATCCTCCACCACAGTGGGCTGTGATGCCCACCTCCGCTCTGTGCCTGCTGTTCAGAAACGACACTGTTGAACTAACACCTGTCCTGTCTGCCTCCAGGTCAGCATCTCCACGGTGGGCTACGGGGACGTGGTGCCCATCTCCTATCTGGGCCGCTGTGTGGCTTTTGGCTGCATCTCCTTCGGCATCATCCTGAACGGCATGCCCATCTCCATCCTCTTCAACAAGTTCTCCGACTACTATGCCAAACTCAAGGCCCAGGAGTACACCTACGTTGGCGTGCAGCGCACCTTCCAGTTCAGAAAGAGGCTCCGTAGGAAGCTTGACAGCTGCTTTCCGCCTCAGGCTGAAGACTCTGATGAGGAGGTTTCCCCCGGCCGCAGGTCCAGCAGGCCAGGAGCGGGCTGGGACTAGGCTGAACCCTGAACCCTAACCCTAGATGGACCTCTGGGTTGGGGACTAAGACCCCATGCGCCCTTGGCTATTCTGGTCCCGAGGGCGGAGGGAGAGTAAACACGGCCAGAGCAGATAAGCCGTAAGCCTCTACTTTACGCTGCGGTGCACGCTACAGTGGCTGACTCTTTCCTCAGTCAAAAGGGCGGGAATCACCTTCCCCCGCTGTCGGTGCCTGCCAGGGATAACATCTGATGCAGCCAGGCTGTGCCCAACTAACTCTCTAAGACCAACTAAGACATCATCAGGTCCCAGACTCATCAGGTCCCAGTGTTAATAAATATTTCCTATGTTGCACCAGTCACTTTAGGAGCACGGGTGAATTGAATTTGTATTTGCTATTCTGTCTACATATTAAATTTGCAGGACATGTTGCATCCTTTTAGATAACTGTCAGAATCAGTAACTTGTAAACCTCTTTATGTTACTACCTAATTAATGAATTAAGTACTATGAAGTAACTTTATGAACTGTGATTTAATTCTTGGTGGACTACAAAACATGTCCAGGCTGACAGTCACTCTGTGATGCTACTACCCACCAGAAAGCTGCTCAGCAGTGAACAACACAGGACAACTGTGAACCTGAACCCTACATATTTATAATTATATTTCATAAGTTTGTTCCTTGTCATATTCTGTGTAGTGAAAAAAGACTGACATAAACCAGGCCAGGTCTTATATGCGTGGCTGGCTTGTTTCTGTTCAAGACTGGTAGGATGGAATCTGCTAGTCATGCCACTAAAATAGCTGTGAATTGAAATGACATGAAATACAGGGTTTTTCCTGCAGAGGATTTTTTGGCATCCCCCAAATAGATTTTAGTCAGAGCCAAAGGAAAATCACCAGTGCCAAAATGCCAAAAAAAATTGAGAATAAAAATAACAATTCAAATCCTCTCCAAATGTGTTTGATAGCTTGTTTCAAGTGCAGCTCATCCATCTTTCTTACATTGTCCATGGTTTGGACCACTAGTAATCGAGATAATTAATAGACAAGTTATCAGTATCTTAAACATTTTGGCTTCATATCCATTTTGTGTCATGTTGAGAGATTTCCTGTGATCGTCAAAAGTGAGCTCAGTCAGAACGACAGCAAAGAATATAAGCCTATGTAGGCCTGTGGTAGGGTACTCGGCATAAAACTGAGGTTTCCCCACAAAATTGTGTGTGCATCACCCCCAAAAGACCCATTCTGAGCCAGGAAAAACCCTGGAAATAATGTATGATAAATTAAGATAGGTCTTGTCGCCTGGACACATCAGTTCCAATGCTTCCAATGCTAATCCAGCACAATAAAACCGTGATAGCCAGTTAGCTCATGAGCTCAAAACTAGCAGCAGCTTCCATACCATACCATACCATACCACTTTATTTATAGAGCACATTTAAAAACAACAAAGTTGACCAAAGTGCTGTACAAGTCAAACAACAATAACACACAAAGAGCACATTGTAAAACATACGCAGTATATCACATGAAAAAGGACAAGTCTCTTAGGCCATGTCAGAAAAAACGCCAAAGGGTAGCTCGTTCCAGAGCTTAGGGGCTGCCACTGCGAAAGCCCGATCCCCCCTGAGCTTCAGCCTGGATTTGGGGACAACCAGGAGAAGCTGATCAGAGGACCTGAGGGACCTTGAAGGAGCATAGGGTTCCAGTAGTTCTGAGAGGTAGATGGGTGCCAAGCCATTTAGGCACTTAAAAGTAAACAGCAACATTTTAAAATCAATCCTAAAATGCACAGGAAGCCAGTGGAGCGAAGCCAGCACCGGAGTAATGTGCTCTTGCTTACGTGTACCAGTTAGCAGATGAGCGGCAGCGCTCTGGACTAACTGCAGGCGAGAGAGAGACGCCTGACTGACACCAACATACAAAGCATTGCAGTAATCGAGGCGAGAAGTCATAAAAGCATGTATTAGATTTTCAAAAACATAGCGTGATAAAAAAGGTTTGACCTTGGACAGCCTCCTGAGCTGGAAAAACTCTTTCCTACTACAGCATTAATTTGTTTGTCCATCTTTAGGTCACAGTCAATTTTCACCCCTAAATTAGTGGCAGTTGGCTTCACAAAATGTTTAAAAGGGCCTAGATCAGCAGAAGGAAACACATGGGCATTGCTGGGACCAAACACCATGACTTCGGTTTTACTGTCATTAAAACATAAAAATAAGAGCTACCATAACATTAATGGTAGCTCTTAGTGGCTAAAGCAGTTACACTGATGATTCCTGTAATGTTAGCTATATTGCTGCAATTGTTTCAACTTTTGTTGAGCCAACTGACAAAATGACAAAAGTCATTACCTGCTCTATGCATTTCTGCTCTGTGCACTTCCCGTTAGGATGAAGTAAGTAGACCAAGACACGGTGGCTTATCTGGACATCTACTTGACTGAGTCAGCAGGTAGCAATGTTGTTTGTAAATAGTGAAGTGTTAATAGGGCTCCATATATATATACAAGTGCATATATATATGATCTTGATATTATATTCATATGAACATATGAAAGTACAGTTTAGTAGTGGCATTTAGAAGTAAATTGTAAGTAACATTCTTTTCTTCTTAGATAAACTAAGTGTAGGCAGACCTGAAAGCCCAATTGTAATAATATCACAATGATTGTAAACATAGCACTGAACAGAATTAGATAATACACAACTCATGACTTAAACTTTATTAAACACACAGACACACACAGTAAAAGAAGACATACGTTGTAATTTTGCACATGTGCTCTCAGGACTGGCCAGTGGTTGTGACCATCTTTGGAATGAAGAGAGGCGTGTAATGCACATGTACATTTTTCCAGGTATATGTAGATAGTGTTGTTTTGCAGACTACATCTGGACATAATCTCCAGGATTGGTTTGCACTGTTGACAGGTCTTCATTGTTCTAGGAATCAAGACACCACAAATGGGGTAAAAAGCAAGAACATTTTGCCAACTGAGTAGTTCTGCACACGTGGGATTTGTATATTCGTATGCTGGGTAGTACCTACACAAGTGTGTTTGTTTGTGTGTGTGTGTGTGTGTGTGTGTGTGTGTGTGTGTGTGTGTGTGAATTGGATATTAATAAAAGGTGGGGTTCATGGCATATGGAACGTGGAATGTGTGTGTTTATATGGTGGCTAGTACCAACACACACGTGTGTGCGTGTATGTGTGTGTGTGTGTGTGTGTGTGTGTGTGTGTGTGTGTGTGTGTGTGTGTGTGTGAGAGAGAGAGAGAGAGAGAGAGAGAGAACTGTATCTTAATAAAAGGTGGAGTTGATGGCATATTAATCACCTAATCTTGGGTGTTCTGTCTTTCCACATGGACCTGTCCTCCTCAGCCAATCAGTTGTCATCTACACAAGAAACTAATATTGGTAAATGTAATCAATTAGTAGTGTGAGAAATTGAGGTAATCCAAGAATTGGTTTGAGGCAATGGTTTCATTTACTGTCTTGTGGGTACTTCTCCAATATAGATGTGATTTCGTGCTTGACTTCCACAGTAGAGGGGGTGGGATTGGGCTGGAAGGACAGGCTGAGAGAGAGAACAGCAGATGGAGAGACACTAGGGAGGAGAGAGGAAGACAACACAGTATAGCATGCATGTATTCCCACCTCACCTCTTCACCCTTTGATTGTAGACACTATCACTATGTTTGGTTCAAAAGAGTAGAACCCAATCCCCACTCATACTGTATGAAGTCTAACCCCACCTGGGCTCCTAGCCCCAGCTCCCTATTTAACGGTTCCCATAATCCCAACCAAGACCCACCCGGGAGACCCCTACTACCCCTGACTCTAACCCACCCCCTACAGGGGACTATGCACCTATCTAACCGTTTGTCTCAATATCAAATCACCCTATAGTGAGGCCATGTCTCATATCACAAAGCTGTCAGTCATAAATACACATCTGTCAGTGCTGCAGTGATTCACTTGATCAGACAAAGCAACACTACACACGTAGTATAAGGGACTTCTCACCTACAGTATCTGACGGTCTAGTTGAAGTGTAATTGAAACTGGTTCATGGTCTGTCTGAGTAGTAGCATGTTTTGACACAAGTCACTGTACACCTGGAGAGGTGAATCTAATGTATATCTGGTTCAGGCATCTGCCCTTTATGTGAGTAGCTTGAGGAGGGTGAATGGCAACTTAGAGCTGATGCATCTCCAGAAATTGCCTGACTGGATGATTGGTGTCATCTCTCTGGCAAAAGTTCCAGTCTCCCAGCATAATGTGAGAAATCGAGTCATCTTGTATGAAATCTGACAGGGCAGTCAAGAAGTTATGGGAAGCATCATTAGACCTGTAGATATTAGTGATGGTCAGCTGATGAGATGGATGTTATTTGGAACTTGTCATTAGTGGAATCTCTACAGAATTTAAAGTCTGCTGGGAAGTAGGTGGCGAGGCCTTTCCTGTGCTGTTGAAGTGGCTGAGTCTGCCTTCCAGGTGGAATGGCTGCTCCAGCTGCTGATTGGCTGGAAGTGATGTCTCCTGGAGGAGGATGACTGGTGCAGACATGAGATTAGGGATATGAGCTATTAGGGATACAGTGTTAAGGGACACTCAGGTCCTGTGAACTTCAATTTCTACACTTTTGTGAATATGTTAAACAAACAATTACCTGTCAGAATCTTTGGGGAACCAGTGAAAGGCGAGCTCTGGACATATACTCTGATAGTTCTGACAATTTATTGCAGCAGAACACTATTTTCGTTTTTCCAGTTTTCCGTTTTTTCCGCAGCTGCTTTGTAATCTTCATATTAACCTTACTGGATGAATTCGGCTGCAGATGACAGTCCATAATGGCGGAAACGCTACATGATCACCCTCTTCAGGCGGGTGCCAAAGAGTCACCTAAGTGTCTCCTCTTGGCATTCCATACTCTTTGGCTGTACTCTATCTAGTCCTGCAGAGGCAGAACTGTGTTGTGCTGGGACTACTGTCTCTTGTGGTGCAGACAGAGAGATGCAGGCCAGCAACATTTACACAAACAAGGAACTAATCGGATTTGTGGTGTCACCAGAGAGATGCAGGCCAACATTTAACTGAGTGTAGGACAGTAGGACTGATAACCGGACAAACACTATTCTAGGTGCGGTGGCCAGCCACGCACAAAAATACAACTCTTTTGTACTACATTTGTGTACTAGATTGTATTTTTTTTATTAAAGAACAGATTGAAATTGTGGATAGTATGTTTACCAAATTCACCTAAGAGTGTACTGAATTGAATTGGTCAGTAACAAGGGATGAGAAGAGCTAGGGATGAAAATAGAGATACAGTAGTATTCTATCATTGATTAAATCCAGAACTGACTCCCTGTATGTGATTAGTCCAAGTCAACAATGGAGCCCCATGGCTTTACTCTTTTCTAAATCTATAGATTTTTTTTCTTCATTTTCCTCATACAAACTCCAGCCGAGCAGATCAATGCCAAGGACAGCAAATTTTATTTAGCGCCTGAAGTACAAGTCTTGGTATGACAGTGTCCCTGTGATTTAGCTGATGTGTGGGCATGATCAGTTAATTTTTCTTGTAGATAGAAGGTTGTAGTTGGTAAACAACAACACAGATCTCCAGGCTTGCTCCAGTTCCTATTAGATAGCAATAACTCTGCTGCGCCTCGTGCCTATGACCGCAGCACAACCCGTGGTATATTGGCCATATACCGCACCCTCTCATGAGTTATTGCTTCAATATAGTCTTCTGGTACTTCTATTGTACTGCTATTGTACTTACTCTGGATGATAATGTCAGTGTGATGTTCTAGCGCTGGAGTGCTCCACCTCAGTCTGGGGCTGCCACACGAAGTGACTACCATGCGGACAAACTCTCTCCCACACAGCTTGACCCACACTTCCTGTCCCTGCGCCAACCACACCCCCAACATCCGCACCAGCGACACCAGCACAGCTCCCACCATGTTGCCTTAGTCAGTCCCACCAGCCAGTCAGACAGAGCTCTGTGGAGGAGAGGAGGGAGGATGCAGAGACCTGATGCTCCTGGTCAGCTCCTCCGGGGCTTATATGCCCCCCATGCCAGCCTGAGACGGCCCAGTCAGCCTTAGTCGGGAAAAACATGTCCTGATCTGTCTGGTCTTCTCAAGGCTGGAACCCTGGTGGAGATAAAGAGCTGTCACCACGGTGATCTATGGCAGGCTGGACTCCTTAACTATGCTTCATAGAGGGGGGCCAGGATGACCCTCTCCTGAGTAGCTACACTGGGCCTGAATATATTCGGAGATGTTTCTGTTGTGTTTTTATGTAGTATGAATCTCTGTCTTAAATGTGTGCAGTTTGGAATGTTGGTTTCCCCCATGTTTATTATGTTGTCCTTTCTCGTCTTGCCATGTCACCTTTATGTGTTTCTGTTCTTTAGAGTCCGCGCTCAGGGTACCCTAAACCGGTGTCATTTGGTGCGTGTTTAAATAAAAGTAACTATGACTATGACTATTCGGAGAAGATGTAGTGAGACTTGTTACTATACCTCTCCTCTCCTTCTCCTCATCTCCTCCACCTGTCCTCCAGACCCAGTGTATCTACCCAGGAGTGGTTCATCCTGGCCCCCCTCTGCGAAGCATTACCACAAGTCCAGCCTGTCATAGATCACCGTGGTGACAGCTCTTTATCTCCACCAGGGTTCCAGCCTTGAGAAGACCAGACAGATCAGGACTTGTTTTTCCCAACTAAGGCCACCTGGGCCCTCTCAGGCTGGCATGGGGGGCATATAAGCCCCAAAGGAGCTGACCAGGAGCATCAGGTCTCTGCATCCTCCCTCCTCTCCTCCACAAAGCTCTGTCTGATTGGCTGGTGGGACTGACTGAGGCAACATGGTGGGAGCTGTGCTGGTGTCGCTGGTGCTGATGTTGGGGGTGTGGGCGGCGCAGGGACAGGGCAACCTGGTCAAGCTGTGTGGGAAGGACTTGGTCCGTACGGTGATCTCATCGTGTGGGAACACCAGAAGTCGGAGGAGTGCTTTGGAGTTTGGGCTGCGTCGCTCTCCTGTTGACTATCATGGTGAGTAGAACAATCCGAGCATAGGACTAGCACAGTGCTAGAACAATGCCAAAACATTACTGAGTAGAACACTACTAGAAATTTACTAAAAAGTATTAGACCAGTAGGAGAACAGTAGTAGGCCTATAGTATACCAGAACCAGGTTTTGGAGTAAGTGTGACACTATTGGGACTCTTCAGTTTTTTTTCAGATGGTCTCCATTTCAGAATGGTTGAACTCAGCTCACTCAACTCCATCTCAGCTGTAGCAGAGCGGACAGTTGTCTTGTGTGTGTTTCTGTGAGCAGGATCCATCCTTGACTGGCTGGACGGTGAGCAGCTGGCCAGGTGGGGCTCCTCAGAGAGGGGAGAGGAGCAGGCCTCTACAGAGCGCCAGCCAGAGGAGGCCAAGGCTGCTCCCAGCATGCCTCCACAGCTCAAGGGGGAGGTGGCCTCCGCCTTCTCCTCCTCCTTCCGGAGACGGCGCAGTGAGAAGACAGAGGAGATCTGCTGCAAATTTGGCTGCAATCTGAATGAGCTGATCAGGCGTTACTGTTAGGGACACCGCTACTGAGAGAGCTGGAGATATTGTTAGAGACATAGAGATACCGCTACTGAGAGAGCTGGAGATACTGTTAGAGACATATATACTGATACTGAGAGAGTTGGAGATACTGTCAGCTATTAGAGCTATATATCACTTGTAAACTGAAGCACTGCATATGAAAGGTGGATATCATATGAAAACGAAAATTGGTAAAAATCTGGATGGTTGTTTTTTCAAGTTGCTATTCTGTAAAGCAATAGAGCACATTATATCATATAAAGTTTGACTACAAAGTGCATAGTATCATTCATAACTTGATATCCTAACTTGGGTGTTTCTAATAGATGTTTCTGAATGACTTAAATGATAATCAACAACATCAGTGTGATTAGAGTTACATTAATTCATAATGATTATCTATTTATTATATAAATATATTTCTTTATACCTCACTTGCACAATGAAGGACCACTAGTATGATAAATGTCTGATGACTTCAGAATTCCCAGCTGTTGACCTTGTGTTGTTGGGTAATAAACTTTGTGAACATCATGCATCCTGCTTAAGTGGTAAGAGCTCTGGTGTCTGTCTTCCTCCTGGTCTCATACTGCCTCAGACTCGTCTCATACTGGTACTGGTCTCATACTCTCTCATCATCTGGTACAGTATACTGGTCTCACACTGGTGTCAGACAGGTATACTGGTCTCATACCAGTCTCATTCTGGTCTTAGACTCGTCTCATACTGGTCTCATAGATAGACAGATAGTTATAGTTTATTGATCCCTGGGGACTCATTACTGGTCTCTGGTCTCAGACTGGTATACCGGTGCTGCTGCTAGCTGATAGGAGCTGGAACTGGAGCCCTCCCAGATAGCAAGCGGATCTGGGCCATATATGGGCCGGAACTAAACCACAAGGGCCGGATCTGGCCTGTATATGGCCCAGATCCGCTTGCTATCTGGGCTGTTGCACAAGATGGCTGCTGTTCATCTACCTTGGCAGGGCTGATCCCCCCCCTACCCCCTCCACATGACAGCACTAAGCAGAGGGAGGACTTTGGGATGGGGAGCTCAGGTGTTGGAGGGGGACTTCAACAGAGAGGTTCTGGAAAAACCCTCATGTCAACCCCACTTCGGCTGCTCCCACCGACGGTGCCCTCCTCCAAGTGATCGAGTCACAGGCTACTCCAGGTCGGAGGCGGCGGTGGATAGAACGTTGACGGCAGCAAGACCCGGATCTTGTTTCCGGAAAATGTTAACCCGGTCTCTCCTCGTGGCAAGAATGAGAGCAGCGCCCTCCATGGCATGACGGGCACCCAGACATGCAGTAGCAGACGTCGTGGGTGTTGTTAAAAGATCTGGATCTTCCGTAAAAGGATTAGGTCTCCTGGCGCTAGCTCTCCTGCTCAAATCTCTATTAACGCTGGCTCTCCGACTCCTGGCGTACTAGAGACACCACTGACCAACAATGGTGCTGAGACTCATTCTGACTCGGCCTCTGATAGGCCTCTGAGGCCTCGAGGTCAAGCCAGGAACTTGAGACTGTGACTGATGGCCCTAAGAAACAGAAACAGTCCTCAGTGGTCGTCGCCCCCGGAGACATTGGAGAGGAGAAACTTGTTCCCACAGTGGTATCAGCTGATAAACCTAGAAATAAGCAAAAGAAGAAGAAGAAGAAGAAGGAGGAAACAAAGTATGAATCAGAGTTAACTAGAAAGGCCAAGAAAGCCAAGAGAAAAGCCAGGAAGTCAGGACCGCGCTCTCAGATCAATGTTCCTGAGCCTCCCACCAGCTCTAAGCCTGACAAGAGATCAACTCCTCCTGAGAGAAAGAGAAAGGTTCAGGTAACATACAAATCTAGAGAGATAGACCAGGAGGTTGTAAGGCCTAAAGATGGAAGCCCTACGATGAGGAGGAATGACCCCACACCACATGACCATGACGACAGGGACAGGCCTCAACAGTGTTCTACCTCACACTGGTCTCAACGGCACACTGTCCTACACTGGTTCCCTAAGGGTGGAACCCCTAGAAGGGAGTTGGCACCTCCGTTTCGTCTGCTGAGGGATCATCGAGGGATTTGGACTGCTCCCAAGAAGCAATTCAAACCAGGAATGCACCACTCAGGGCCGCGGAAACAGTTCAACTCAAGGGAGGACTACTCAGGGCCCAGGAGACAGTTTGACTCAAGAGAGGACTACTCAGGGCCCAGGAGACAGTTTGACTCAAGGGAGGACTGCTCAGGGCCCAGGAGACAGTTTGACTCAAGAGAGGACTACTCAGGGCCCAGGAGACAGTTTGACGCAAGGGAGGACTGCTCAGGGCCCAGGAGACAGTTTGACTCAAGAGAGGACTACTCAGGGCCCAGGAGACAGTTTGACTCAAGAGAGGACTACTCAGGGCCCAGGAGACAGTTTGACTCAAGGGAGGACTGCTCAGGGCCCAGGAGACAGTTTGACTCAAGAGAGGACTACTCAGGGCCCAGGAGACAGTTTGACTCAAGGATGGACCACTCAGGGCCCAGGAGACAGTTTGACTCAAGGATGGACCACTCAGGGCCCAGGAGACAGTTTGACTCAAGGATGGACCACTCAGGGCCCAGGAGACAGTTTGACTCAAGGATGGACCACTCAGGGCCCAGGAGACAGTTTGACTCAAGGATGGACCACTCAGGGCATGGAGGACAAGGTAATACAAGAGCAGATCACCCAGGGTTTCCTCTACCGCCCCCGCTTCCTCTAAGACCCCACGAAGAGATGCGCATGGGCCAAGGGGGGCCCTGAGCAAGTGGCAGCGTTTCCAGTCATCTGGAGCGTCTTGGGATTCAACTGATGAAGATTGGTGAGAAGATATCTACAGTATACAGCCAGCCGCTTGCATGTAATCATTAATAGAAAAGCCTATGTATTGTAAGTGATTAAGTAATACTGAATGAAATAAGAAATGAATTATTAAATCAAATGTTTAAATCCCACACTCAATCAGTAGTAATTTTACTCTGTTCATTGTTAATGTGTAAGTCTAAGGCATGCTAGGCACGCTAGTCTTGATAGTTGTCAACACCATATGAAGTCATCTTCTAGTTTGATTGGTTGATGTATAAATTATGTAAGGAGAGAGGTAGGCTTAGAGTAGGGTATAAAACCTTGATACACAGAAGAACCTTGGGACTCCAATGCACTGACCACCTTTTTATCAATTGGACTGAGTCCCCCAACTCTAGCCTTAGAAGGACTAGGGACAAACTGGAAGGATTGGATGAAGCTTGACTGAACAAACAAGTGACTCTCTGAGTGACAGACGGAAAGGTTCTCACTCTGAGCAACTGACTGCGAGGTCCTTTCTCTCTTCTCTATTTTATAAGAACAGATTTTTGCTCAGTTCACCAAGTAGTCGATCTGTAGAGCCTTGTATGAAGCCTACAGAGCTACCAGACCTGTTGCTAGATGAATTAGTAGCAGTCTGGTAGTAAAGTGGTGTCTGAGTTGAGAACATTTTGATAATTTTTGTCAGATTTCACAACGATCAAAGTAAGCCAATCCTTCTCTGCACTGAATGATCAAGGAGAGGAGGCCGTGAGCCACCCCTGCGATGTGGAACTGGAACATACTCTCCACCAGCAACAAACAGACGGGGCAATCCCCTTCTGTAACTGAAATTAAAGGCATAGTTCTGGAGTTGGAACAAGTTCCCCAATCACAAGGGTGAACCCAATGAATCGTGTGCTTGTACTCAGTAACCTAAAGAATCTCAATACAATAGGGACTTTTGAGGAAATCGGAAAATCCCCAAAGTGGAGCAATCTCCCTTCTGAGTCATTAAAATTGGACACCAGAGACGCTGACGTCACGGAGCAGCGTGAGGTGAGCACAAAAACAAATACAAACTGTCATGGTAACTGCTGAGTGACGGGCTGAAAGGATCAGTTTCACAGTAATAGGCGGAGAGGACTCAGTGAAGGGAAGGGGAGATCTCACATAACTGTTTCAAGCATTGAACACACAGGATTGGAGACTTAAGCCTCAAGGAAGGATAAAGTCACACAAGCATTTATGGTTCCCGTGGTGCGAGTGAGAAGTATTCCTCACTGAATAGAATACCTCTGTAATTAGTCCGCACAGAATTGAGTAGGCCTATTCCACCTCTATCAAAGAGGCGTTTCCTCTTGTCACCCTCCAACCACAAGAAGAGGAAGTCACGTCCACTCAGGATCAGGGCTTTGGCTCACCAGTCAAAACTGTCATTGATCACCCAAACATCCTTTCCATGGTCCATTTGGTTCTGTAGGTACGGGGTTGTAAAGGGAGTTTTTAATGAAGATAGGCCATCTTTTAGATCCTCTCTCTAATCTCTATCTAATCTGTTAATTTGGTATAATTATATCCCAGATATTGCATAAATCTGCCTAGTGATATTTTTCTATTCTTTTCTATCTTTCAAAATGAAACACATAGGCCTATTGAGCATTATAAAAAGTAAATTACTGTATGTCCTGTCATTCACTTTTCATTAAATGGATTAGCCATAAAAAGGTGAGGTGTGTAAAAAGGTAGGTGAAGCATGTCATAATTCTTATTGGTTGCCTCTGCCAGTAAATGACACACTCTTAGGACTAAAGTATACTAGTCGTTAGAACCATTCCCAGCAACCACACCAACATTCACCTCACAGAGAAGAGCAGTCGTTAACCAGTAGCGACCCCTGACGATATCTCCCTTCTCCGGTCATTGGGGGGGGGGCTGTGGGGGTGGAAGCAGGGTGGACTCTGGGACGTAGACTGTTAGAGGACTGGCCGAGTCTTCTCCTCGTGCCCGAGTAGGCTATCAGAAACCCACACCTGGGGAGAACCAGGTGGGCTGATAAGTGACACGTTGCACATTGGGGCAGGTTGGACCCTTGTATAAGGACACCGGAGACAGCGTCCACAGTAGGGTCCATGGAGGCGCAGACGGAGCAAAGCCCCCCTATGGGGCGGAGCTCCACAAGAACCTGTGGTTTTACTCTTTTCCAAATCTATAGAACTTTTTAATGTTCCACATATTTGCTTGTAATCACAAGATATCCAGCCCAACCAATCAATGTCAAGGACAGCACATTTTATTCAACGCTTGAAATACAAGTCTTGGTATGACAGTGTGCCTCTATGATTTAGCTGATGTGTGGGCATGATCAGGTCATTTTTCTTGTAGATAGAAGTTTGTAGTTGATGAACAACAACACAGATCTCCAGGCTTGCTTCAGTTCCTATTAGCTAGCAGCAGCATCACTATGCCAGTCTGAGACCATATGAGACCAGTATAAAAGCAATATCAGACATTGAGACCAGTATGAGAGTATGAGTACCAGAGTGTTCAGTTTATTATGCTCTAGTTCTGATACCCATTGGAGCAATTAGTAATTGGCCATTTAGTGCATGACAGTATATACACATCACCCCGCTTCCAGAACCTGAAATACGGGTATCGGAACCGGGCGCCATAGCCTACAGAATGGGGAAATGTAGTTTTCTCCTGAGCCAAAGTCCCAACTAATGGTGGTCAATTTGGTGGCCATTCTCTGTACCTAGAACGACACTAATCGACTGCAAACTGATGTCCACCTCTTCACATTTGGTCGATTTTACTGACCACTAGATCGACAAGAAGACATTTTCATACAACTGTTCTGATCGCTAACTTACATAAGTGGATGGAGAACATAGTGAAAATTATCATCACGGCTAAGTCCCATCTGATTGATTGCTTGCTTTGTAGATACTAGCATATTGTACAGGGTGGAATATAGAACACACAAATTTGAAGTGACTGACTGGAGTAGTTTGGCAGGTCCTGTCTGACTGATAGCTTGGTTTGGCTAACGTTAGCAGGCTTGTACAGGGTGGACAATAGAACACACTAATTTTGGGCAAAGCTGACCAATGGCAAAATAATTCCAGACGATGAGGTAATAGTTCAGCGTTTGTATCAGGGCAAGGTTCTATTTGGAGTAGTATTTCTATTGGCTGGCCTGACTTGGGTGCAGTAGATATGTACGCCGGAGCAGCGCTGTGTGAAAGGAGGGGCAGCTCAGGAGCAGTATTTTTATTCAAATTAGCCAAAACATAAATTGATTAAAAATCAGGCTCTGTCACCATCTGCCTGGGACCCCTGTGGATTCTCGTGCCAAATATGAATGTTGTCAGACCGATGCTAGAGCTAGAGGGACAGAGAGGACAGAGACTTGCTCTTTTATATGTTACATGTGTTAGATGTCAACAACTAGGAGTTCTGTAGTCATAACACCTTCATCCTGTTAGTGGTCCTTTATTGTGCAAGTGGGTTATCAAGTAAGATATTCATATAATAAATATATAATCATCATAAGTGAATCACCCTTGTACAATTAAGGTGATGAATTACATGCTGCCCAAAGTCTAAGTAGCTTAGCAATATTGGAGCAGTATTGGACCAGTTCAGTTAGGCTGCAGCCAGAACGAGCCGGCCCTGGTTCCCGACGACTTCGGGGGAAGGAGGAGGGGGAGGAGGAGGGGAATGAGGAGTAGCTGTGGAGCTGTGGAGGCATGCTGGGGAGGCCCAGAGCAGCCTTGGCCTCTTCTGGCTGACGCTCTGTGGAGGCCTGCTCCTCTCCCCTCTCTGAGGAGCCCCGCCTGGCCAGCTGCTCACCGTCCAGCCAGTCAAGGATGGATCCTGCTCACAGAAACACACACAAGACAACTGTCAGCTTTGCTACTACCATCTGAAAACACTGGACAGTTCGAGACTGATAGACGTGTTACAGTAACTGGACAAAATACACTCTTACTAACTATATACTCTTCTGGTACTACTATCATACTGCTATTGTACTTAATCTGGGTGATGTTTTACCTCTGGAGTGCTCCCACAGAGTTTGACCCACACTTCCTGTCCCTGCGCCAACCACACCCCCAACATCAGCACCAGCGACACCAGCACAGCTCCCACCATGTTGCCTCAGTCAGTCCCACCAGCCAATCAGACAGAGCTCTGTGGAGGAGAGGAGGGAGGATGCAGAGACCTGATGCTCCTGGTCAGCTCCTCTGGGGCTTATATGCCCCCCATGCCAGCCTGAGAGGGCCCAGGTGGCCTTAGTCAGGAAAAACATGTCCTGATCTGTCTGGTCTTCTCAAGGCTGGAACCCTGGTGGAGATAAAGAGCTGTCACCACGGTGATCTATGACAGGCTGGACTTGTGGTAATGCTTCGCAGAGGGGGGCCAGGATGAACCACTCCTGAGTAGATACACTGGGTCTGGAGGACAGGTGGAGGAGATGAGGAGAGGAAGAGAAGAGGTAGAGGAGAAGAAGTAATAGGCTTTATTTGTCATACGACTTGTATTTTGTATTTGCACTGTTTTTGTACGCTTTTGCACTGTCATGTCTTTGCACTGTCCTGTCCTGTCCTACACCATCCTATGTTGTCTATAACAGCGTATGCCTTAACCCTAGTCAAATTCCTAGTATGTGTGAACCATATACATGGCTAATAAACAGATATTGAATCTTGATTTGACACTCCAACACACGCACACAGTGACGATATGAACACACTCACACACACACACACACACACACACACACACACACACACACACACACACATGCAGTAGGCTGCCGCTGATGAAATGTCCTCTGGGCTTAAGCCAGCCCTTCATCCTTCCCCCAAGGGCAGCCTTTATGGGGGAAACCCTTGTGAACACGGGGAGAACATGAAAACTCTGCACAGAAGGGGCAATACCTTCTTGCTGTGAGGTGGTAGTGCTAAGTATTGTGCCACCGTGCCGCACGTGAGCAATTTTGGGGTTCAGTGTCTTCCTCAAGGACATTTCAGCAGCTGGGATGGAACCAGGGACCTTCCGATCCCCAGCCGGCCGCTCTGCCTCCTGAGCTACGTGCCGCCCTTGGTAACAATCTCACTTCTTGCTCCGAGTGGTTATAATTTATACGTTTTATCTTCTCAGAATATATTCAGGCCCAGTGTAGCTACTCAGGAGAGGGTCATCCTGGGCCCCCTCTATGAAGCATAGTTAAGGAGTCCAGCCTGCCATAGATCACCGTGGTGACAGCTCTTTATCTCCACCAGGGTTCCAGCCTTGAGAAGACGAGACAGATCAGGACATGTTTTTCCCAACTAAGGCCACCTGGGCCCTCTCAGGCTGGCATGGGGGGCATATAAGCCCCAGAGGAGCTGACCAGGAGCGTCAGGTCTCTGCATCCTCCCTCCTCTCCTCCACAGAGCTCTGTCTGATTGGCTGGTGGGACTGACTGAGGCAACATGGTGGGAGCTGTGCTGGTGTCGCTGGTGCTGATGTTGGGGGTGTGGGCGGCACAGGGACAGGGCACCCTGGTCAAGCTGTGTGGGAAGGACTTGGTCCGTACCGTGATCTCATCGTGTGGGAACACCATAAGTCGGAGGAGTGCTTTGGAGTTTGGGCTGCGTCGCTCTCCTGTTGACTATCATGGTGAGTAGAACAATTCTAGCATAGGACTAGCACAGTGCCAAAACATGAGTGAGTAGAACACTACTAGAAGTGTACTAAAAAGTATTAGACCAGTAGGAGAAGAGTAGTAGTCCTATAGTGTACCAGAACATTATTAGAAGAATACTAAGTGAGTAGAACAGTACTGCTGTCTCCCAGGCTGGTTTTGGAGTTAGTGTGACTCTACTGGGACTCTTCAGTTTTTTTTCAGATGATCTCCAGTTCAGAGTGGTTGAATGTGAGAGGGCAGGGAGGACCATTCAGACTGGGGGAGAATGGGACTCCTGTCTCAGCTCAGCTCACTCAACTCCATCTCAGCTGTAGCAGAGCGGACAGTTGTCTTGTGTGTGTTTCTGTGAGCAGGATCCATCCTTGACTGGCTGGACGGTGAGCAGCTGGCCAGGCGGGGCTCCTCAGAGAGGGGAGAGGAGCAGGCCTCCACAGAGCGCCAGCCAGAGGAGGCCAAGGCTGCTCCGGGCCTCCCCAGCATGCCTCCTCAGCTCAGTGGGGAGGTGGCCTCCGCCTTCTCCTCCTCCATCTCCTCCTCGGCCTCCTCCCGGAGCCGGCGCAGTGTGAAGATAGAAGAGTGCTGCCATTTTGGTTGCAACCTGAATGAGTTGATCTGGAGATACTGTTAGAGACATAGAGATACCGCTACAGAGAGAGCTGGAGATACTGTTAGAGACATAGAGATACCGCTACAGAGAGAGCTGGAGATACTGTCAGCTACATTAGAGCTTTATCACTGGTAAACTGGAAGGACTGCCTACAGTATAAAAGGTGGATATCATCTGAAGACCTGAATCTAGGTAAAAATCTGGGTGGTTCTAGTTTCAAGTTGCCATTTTGTAGCGCAATAGAGCAAATTATATCATATAATGGTTAACTAGAAAGTGTATAGTATCATAACTTTATATCATAACTTGGGTGTTTCTAATGGTTGTTTATGACTTGTTTAAACAATGGACAACAACATGATGATTAGAGATTCTGAGTAAGGATTTTTAATTTATGATGATCTTTTTATTATATTCATATATTTCTTGATGACTCACTTGCACAATGAAGGACCACTGTATAACCACAGAATTTCCAGCTGTTGACCTTGTGTTGCTGGGTAATAAACTTTGTGAACATCATGAATTCTGGTGAAGTGGCGACTAGTAAAGCTCTGGTGTCTGTCAGCCTCCTGGTCTCATATTGGTCTCCGACTGGTATACTGGTCTCATGCTCTCGTACTGGGGTCAGACTGGTCTCATACTGATATTCTGTTTGCATACTGTCTCATACTGGTCTCATAGATTACCTTACATTACAGTCATTTAGCTGACGCTTTTATTCAAAGCGACTTACAATAATAATTGCATTTAACGTTGGAAAAGCCAATGTTCTACTTCTTGCCAGAACTCAGAAGTGCAGCTGCTTTCTAAAATAAGTGACTAAGAGCATAATCTAGTGCTGAAGGCAAAGTGCAGGCTAGCAAACTAAAAAATACAATATTGTAGGGAGGATCGCGATAGTACTTCTTGAAGAGATGAGTTTTGAGCCTGTGGGGAAAGATGGGCAGGGACTCTGCTGTCCTGATGTCAGTGGGCAGTTCATTTCACCACTGTGGGACCAGACAGAGAAGAGCCATGACCATGTCGATCGACCTTAGGGCCCTCGGCGTGTCAGGGCAACTAGCAGAGCATTGTGGTTGGGGGGGGGGGGTGGAGGTAGTAGGGTTTGATCATGGCCTGGAGGTAGGAGGGAGCTGTTCCTTTCATTGCCCTGTAAGATAATACCAGAGTTTTAAACTGGATGCGAGCTGCTACAGGGAGCCAGTGTAGAGAACGGAGAAAGGACGTTGTGTGGGAGAACTTGGGGTGGTTGAACATCAGGTGAGCAGCAGCTTTCTGGACAAGTTCCAGGGGTTTAATGGCTGACGCCGGGGCCCCAGAAAGGGGGGCATTGAAATAGTCCAGGCGGGAGATGAAAAGGGCCTGGATGAGCACCTGCGCCGTTTCGTCAGTGAGGAAAGGGAGAATCCTCCTGATGATGTAGAGCAGGAATCTGCAGGAGCGTGTGATGGATGTGATATGTGTGGAGAGGACCCTCCCCACCCTCAACCTCTCTTCCCTCCTGGCCACCCCCCTCCTCTCCAAGTCCCACCTTATCCCACTTTTCTCCCCTCTCCCCCAACGAGGTCCTCAACCTTGTTACATCTAGCCGCCCCACTACGTTCTCCCTAGACCCTGCCCCTTCCACTCTCCTTCAGCACCCGACCTCCTCCCCTTCCTAATCCTGGAGACCCTGAAGAGGGGCAGGAAGATTGTGGCCAACCCCTTCGACCCCGGCCATTATCTCTTCTTGCCACTCCCCTCAGGCAGGAGGCTGCGTTCCATCATGACCACATCTGCACTCCACAGAGACAGCTTCTTCCCCACGACTCAATATCAGTGAACACAATGAGGAAATTCAAATTTTATTTGTCACATACGCAGTCATACAGACGACTGTACAATGTACTTAATGTACCCGGCTATGAAGACAGGCAATGATTTTTTTTTTTTTACAATTTAAAAGATTAGTTACACATGTATAAGTGCATGTAGATACTGTAAAAGTGCAAAAGTGCAATGGCAGTCCATTGTAGGCTGACATGAAGGTATGTGTGTGTGTGTGTGTGTGTGTGTGTGTGTGTGTGTGTGTGTGTGTGTGTGTGTGTGTGTGTGTGTGTGTAGGGGGAAGGGGCGCTGGGCTCCCTGAGGATTTTGTTGGCCTTCGACCTGCACCGTTTGTTGTAAATGCCCTGCAGGTTGGGGGGGGGTGGTTCTGATGGTTCTGAGTGGACCGCCCTCCTTAGGGCCGGGCAGTCCTTCCTGGTGCTGCTGCCCGTTCCGGTGGCGATGCTCCCTGACAGGAGGCTCTCTATGGAGGAGGTGTAGAGGTTCCTGAGCACCCTGAGGGGGAGCCCGAAGTCCCACAGGTGTCTGAGGTGGAAGAGATGCTGTTAGGCCTTCTTTATCAGGGAGTTGATGTGGCAGGACCACGACAGGTCCTGCGTGTTGAATTTGGAGGTATTTGATGTGATCTTGGTGTGTGCACTAGCCTGTCTGTGCTGCACTGGCCTAGCTGTGATGTCATTCCTCTTGGCAGCACCGGTAGCATGATGCTACTACCCAGCCTGCTTTGCTCTCGCTCCCCACACACGCTGGTGCTGTGGCGCGTGTCTTCAGTGGCAGCGACAGTTGAAGCTGATTGGTGCAGACAGTCGGATTCAGCTGTGCTGTCAGCGTCTGGTCTGCACAGTTGATCAAGCAGCCGCTGGTGTCAGAGGCATGCATCCTCTTCCTCTGCCACCTCACAGACAGACTTCCTGACCTGCTGTTTGTGTTACAGCAGAAAATACTAGAGAGAGAGAGAGAGAGAGAGAGAGAGAGAGAGAGAGAGAGAGAGAGAGAGAGAGAGAGAGAGAGACAGATAGACAGACAGAAACAGAGAGAGAGAGCGAGAGAGAGAGAGAGAGAGAGAGAGAGATAGAGAGAGAGAGAGAAACAGAAACAGAAAGAGAGAGACAGAAACAGAGAGAGAGATACAGAAACAGAGAGAGAGAGAGAGAGAGAGAGAGAGAGAGACAGAAACAGAGAGAGAGAGAGAGAGAGAGAGAGACAGAGAGAGAGAGAGAAACAGAGAGAGAGAGAAACAAAAACAGAGAGAGAGAGAGAGAGAGAGACAGAAACAGAGAGAGAGAGAGACAGAAAGAGAATGGAAAGGCCCTTCATACTCCACTGGGCTTTGTGTGAGGGAGGGCCAGAGACACCTACAGTAGGACTGGCTATGCGTGACAGAGAGAAAACTAGGACTAGGAAATACAGTACACGTGAGGACAGCTGCTCTTTAAGAAATTAACCCCCCGCCACACACACACACACACACTTTTAGAGGTCCATTAGTGATTTACAAGCTTAAGGCTCTAAAGTTGCCTCCCCCAGGATGTTGGCCCTGCTCTCCCCCTCGTAAAGGAACCATTAAGGTGGATTAGAGTGAAACAGAATAGCAGAAGCAGCTGGGAGAGGGGCTGTTGTAGTTTCCAGTAGCCTATAGATTCATGGCAGAGAAAAAGTGCTTTTCGTTGCGAAAACAGGATAGCTCGAGAAAAGAAACACTTTTAATGAGCTCATAAAAAAGAAAGCTGACTGCGTTCCACAAGTATGAAAGATTTCTCACGTAAAACTTCTGCCAGAATGTGCGAGATTCGCAGTGGATCACTGCATATAGAATTTAATGAAGGTAGCCTAGTCTTGGATGGATCTGGAATGCCTTCTCAATAGAAATCAAGGTATCAAGTAAGTAAGATATCAGAATTAGGGATAAATCTGCCCCTATTGCTGTCTTGAAATCAGAACTTGAATTGCTGAGGAGTTCCTCATAAGAAAACTGTAACATGTAGAGGTTAGAGTCTGTTAGGAAAGCTTGATTCCATGTCTAAACAGAGGCCTATAGCTGCAACACAGCATTTTGGCCAGCAGAGAGCAGCGTAGCTCACTGTACCAGTCTATTCTCCCTGTACAGTATGGGACAACTTTATCCTCAATTCAAGCCTTTTCTTCTCCCCTTTTTACTACCAAATAATGTATTCAGGTAGAATGGTACCCCAAAGGTACACAGGACAGCCCACCGCAAAAACCTCTCCTCCGAGATGGTGACAGAAACATATGCTTTTATGTGATGAATTCAGTGGCAGAGTTGAACCTGCAAAAACTAACCACAACTATAGTAAAAGACCAAAAAATATCAATGCAGTGAAATGTCTTCATGCACTGCAAGAGTGAAAAAGTGTAGTGCAGAAACAGTATATTGTATTTATTTTATACAGTATGTTTTATCATCTCTTTAGAAATGTCTTTGGTGTCACCACACACACACACACACACACACACACACACTCCTCAGAATATCTGATGCATAGCCTCCGTCCGTCTCTCTCTCCTCCCAGAATGAGACATTTTAAGCCCTGAAATCCCTCTTTACGGAGGAGGCTTTGGAATACAAGCCAGCCCAGCAGATAATGGAGGCAGTTGCTGTCAAATCACATGGGAGCTGTATGGAGATGCCGTGAGCTCCTCTACCCCTCTCCTACTCTTTCGCTTTTGCCCTCCTTCATCCCTCTCTCATTCTCTCTCCCTACCTACCTACCTATCTACCTACCTACTCACCTACCTATCTACCTACCTACCTACCTACCTACCTACCTACCTACCTACCTACCTACCTACCTACCTACCTACCTACCTACCTACCTATCTACCTATCTACCTACGTACCTACCTACCTATCTACCTCTGTCACTCTCTCTCTCCCTGCCTCCCTCACTCTCTCCCATTGACTCTCTCTCCCTGCCTACCTCTGTCACTCTCTCTCCCTCGCTCTCCCCCGCCCTCCCTTCCTCTCCCTTCCTCCCTTCCTCCCTTCTCCCATCCTTCTCTCTACCCATGACCTCAGGCTAGCCCTCCACCATGTGGGTGTGGCTTGTATGTGGGCCGGTCTGCCGAGTGTCACAGCCACCTGTCTGCACAGGGGTCTCGGTCTCTTTATGTAATATTTATCAGCTCACTGCTGGGGCATCCCTGACAACCAACCAATTTGATGGTTGTCAACACACTGGTAGTGTGTGTGTGTGTTTGTGTGTGTGTGTTTGTGTGTGTGTGTGTGTGTGTGTGTGTGTGTGTGTGTGTGTGTGTGTGTGTGTGTGTGTGTGCGTGCGTGTGCGTGTGTATAGCCTGAACACAGGGAGAATGTGAGGACACGAGTGTGTTTGTTTGTACACACTTGCGTTGACACTGAAAAAAACAGTTAAAATACAATAAATAAATACTGAATTTGAGGAGAAATTGCTTAATACTAGTGACATTTTCTGTCTATGCAGCAATATTTTTTTTATTTTATTTGATAAGAAATCTTAAAACAAGCTGGTTAGAAACTAGTAAATAACTTTTAAAACAAGATAATTAATCTCATATTTCCAAATCTAAGATTTTAAATCTTGGCAAGTGCAGAACAATTTGCTGTGTGCTTCCATGGTGTGCAGATGTGTGCGCTGTATATGTGATTGTATGTTTATGCACACGTATGTCCACATGAGTTTGTCAGAAGGGCTACTGTACAGGAAGAGCTACAGTGTATATAATATATTACATTATGACAAATAAATCGGACAAATAGATCTACAGCCTCAGTGCACATCGCTGTAGATAACATCAGTGTAACTGCTAAATCAGAGTGTTAGATTTACTCCAGAATCAGAGGAGGCATTTCAAAAGCCCACACAGTCTTCTGCACATGAAAGGAAGGACACTGCCTCTCTCTCTCCCCATCTCTCTCTCTCTGTCTCAATCCCTCTCTCTCTCCATCCCTCCCCCTCTCTCTCTCCATTCCCCTCTCTTCCTCTTTCTCTTTTCCTCTATCCTTCTCTCTCTTCTTGCGTGCATCACTGTTCACAGGAATTGGTTGTGAGCCACATTTCTATTACTGTAGCTTCATTGAGCTGAAAGAGGAGGGTCTGTTCCGGAGCACTGAAAGACGAGGGTTCGTTTCCAAGCAGCCATAAAAGAGACTCTGTTCCTAGGGGGGCTTTTGAATTGCTGGTCGGCATTGCCTAAAGCTGAGTTCATCTCAGGCTACGCAACATTGTTCTCCCCCAACTTTCTTGCTCCAGCCGAGACACATGCTAGAAAACCCTGCCGCTCCGTACGATGTGTGCCCTTTCTCTCACACTCCCAGGGCTCAGAGGAGAGGCGCTGGTACTGGCTTGCTAATTTCCCCTGAATGGAAATACTCTCTTTTCTCTTTTCCACAGTGCTCCGCTCCCTCTTTTGAATTTCATGCTGTCACTGTCACTTATCCAGTCACGCTTATAGAGGCCAGTTCCACCTTATTCAGGCCAGTACCACCTTATCCAGGCCAGCACCAGTAGCAGAACCTCGCCTCATAGCTCTGGGAGTGTCTCCTCTGTCCCGATACTCCTGGACCTGTCAGTGGAGTTTGACATGGTGGACCACCAGGATCAGTTATATAGAACATTGATTGATTGGTTGATTGGTTGATTGGTTGATGGGTTGATTGGTTGATTGATTACTTTATTGATCCTCCGAGGAGAAAATTAAAATACAAAAAAAAGAAAACATTTACGAAGTGCAACATACACACACACACACACACACACACACACACACACACACACACAACAGACATTTACATTTCCAAGTCGCATTCCTCTGGGGCGTCAACATTGCCTCATTCTACCAACATGCGTACAAAAAAACACTGCTCCACCTCTGCCTCCTTCCTCTCTGGCATTGTGTCAAATTTGCAAGCTATGCCAGCTCTGAAGAGCTTGGACTTGGACTCGATTAAGTCGCTCTTGACTACAGCCCTGACCAGTCTTGTTATTTCCCCCCTCTGACACACAAGTGGGGGCACACACTGCTGCGTGTTCGCCTGAAATGTCACAGTGGATGGCAACACTATCACTGACCACAGGAATGGATTGTGAGCCTCATTTCTATTAGCTCCATTGAGCTGAAAGAGGAGGGTCTGCTCTGGAGCGCTGAAAGACGAGGGTTCGTTCCCAGGCAGCCGTAAAAGAGACTCTGTTCCTAGGGGGGGATTTTGAATTGCTGGTCGGCATTGCCTAAAGCTGAGGTCATCTCAGGCTACGCATCCTTGTTCTCCTCTAACTTTCTCAGACATCTCAGTGTGGATGGCAACACAGGCAAGACTGAGCCGCTGTTCCTCCCGGGAAAAGAATGCCCGCCCCGTGACCTGTCCATCATCATTGACGATACGGTGGATACAGACTGTGGTACAGAGCAATCAAATCAATCAAAGGAACAGCTAGTTCCTACCTCAAAAGCCATGGTCAAGCCCTACACCCCCTCTCTGCA
This sequence comes from Borostomias antarcticus, assembly GCF_949987555.1. Classification (NCBI taxonomy): domain Eukaryota; kingdom Metazoa; phylum Chordata; class Actinopteri; order Stomiiformes; family Stomiidae; genus Borostomias; species Borostomias antarcticus. The sequence goes on from NC_140245.1 coordinate 5,790,405, forward strand.
GCCTCAAGGCGATGAGTTGCATCATCGCACCGAGGCCCCTACAGCCGATCGATGCGGTCGCGGCTCTTTTCTGTCTCGGCCCCGCAGCGGTGGAATGAACTGTCCACTGATGTCAGAATGGAGTCGCTGCCCCTCTTTCGCCACAGTCTGAAAACCCCCCTCTTCAAGAAGTACAGTACTACCCTCACCCTTCCTCTTAGCACCTATTGTATTATTTAGTTGTTCTAGCACTTTAAGTTGCAATTTAAAGCATTTAAAAATATATAAACTAGCTTTTATATTTACGTCAGTCCCAGTTACTGTGCAGGATGAGAGGCACGTTAATGCTTTCGGTGTTGTGCCCATTTGTCCACCCGTCTGTTAGCAGGATTACGCAAAAACTACCAGACCGATTTTCATTAATAATTTTCATGGTGGAAGGATGTAGCATGGGCCAACTAAGAACCCATTAAATTTTGGAGTGGATTCGAATCACAGGGCAGATCCATGAGCTATTTTTTGGTTTGTTTGTTTGTTTTTTACAAGGATTACGCAAAAATTACAAGACCGATTTTCATGAAACTTGGTGGAGGGGGGTAACATGGGATAACTTAGAACCCATTCAATTTTGGAGCGGAGCTGAAACACGGGGCGGGTGCACAAGCCGTCCAAACATGGCCGGCCATTCACCTCCATTCTTTTTTTGGCTCAGGAGGGAAAGATTCCCCCCATTCATTATCAATTGGGGGAATTGAAGCAACCATATCTCGACATGGGAAGGTCACAGAGACACTGGGTTTGGACTGGCATAAATATCCCGATCTAACGAATGCAGCAATACCAAACATGTCCTGCTTGCAGGCACCTGCGCATGCACAGAGCTACAAAATGCATTCATGGGCAGAGGTCTGTGCTCTCCGACCACCATTTCTAGTTAGCTAATTTTATACTCTTACTATAGCACAAGCTCTTCAACACACTCTTTAGAAAGGAGATGCACTTTTGACTTCTAGCAAGTAGTAGAGGTGGTGGAAAAAATAAGTACATGCAGGAATAGCGATTCTATTCATGCTTATCAATTCACAAACTCCAAAAAATCTATTCCTTTCAGTCTGTTTTTTTGCGCTAACAGACAGATCACTACCGATTCCCACCTGAGTACTAGTACACTTTACGACCTATGTTGAATACACTTATTGCAAGTCGCTTTGGACAAAAGCATCTGCTAAATGATTGTATTGTAATGTACTGTAACGTATGCAGCGCTGAAAGAGGAGGGTCTGTTCCTCGGCAGCGCCTTTCGGTCGCGGTTCTGTTTCTCGCGGTCGTACATCATCGCTCCCCGACACCCCGGGCTAGCGTCACCCTTGACCGGAGGTTGCCATGGCAACACCATCAGTCAGACCGGCTCCGGTCCGACGCTCGTGTCCGACGCGGCCAACTAAGTTTCCTGCCGCTCCCACTGAGGTGAGACCGTCATTGGTCGGTAGAAAGGATGCTGGCTCCTCCCCTTGACCTCAGTAGGCTCCTCCCTTTGAGCTTGGGAGATAACTGGTGTCCCATGATAACTGGTGTCCCGGGATAACAGCACAGTAGAAGGCTGGGAGACCAGACAAAGCAGCACTGATGAGTCTCTAAACAGGGAGACCAGACACAGCAGCACTGATGAGTCTCTCTACTGGGAGACCAGACACAGTGGATAGAACCACCAGGGTTCTGATAGGATCTGAGCCTTTGTCATTAGGATGTAAGGCAGCAGTATATGCCAGAACATCCGAATTTTCCACCCTCCTTTCACAGTTTCCATCACTTCCCTCCCTCCATTCTAATAGGATCTGCCCCTCCCTCCCTCCCTCCCTCCCTCCCTCCCTCCCTCCCTCCCTCCCTCCCTCCCTCCCTCCATCATCCCCCATTTCTTTTCACTCCTTTTTTCCTTTCTCTTTATCCATCTCTTTATTTTTCACTACTTCAAAGCTCACCAAATATAGCAGAGCATCAAATGTAGCTGTTATTCCAATAGCTTCAGTGTTTCCTGATGCCTTCTAAAGCCATCTCAGCATGTAAGTAGTAGCATGTCATGGTCTACGGATCACTAGACAGGTCTGTAGGGGTGGGGTTGGAATGACAGTGGATCTGCGCCACTCAGGGCTGATGAGAGAAACTCCAGCACAACTCCAGAGCCTCCTTCATCACCGCGCTGTCACGCAGACGTGTCCCCTTAGCTGTAATTTACTCTTGCTTCCTGGCAATTACACACTTCTGATTATATGGCTGATTTAATAATGCAGTCGGTACTTTTCTCTCTCTCTCTCTCTCTCTCTCTCTCTCTCTCTCCCTCTCTCATTCTCTTTCTCCCTCCCTCCCTCCCTCCTTCTTGCTGCAGGGTATTCCATCGGCCTGACCCCGGGTGACAGGGAAACACTGTGATGAGCCGGAAGCCTCCACCCCTGTCAGCCACAGCTAAAAATAACCTGCTGGTAATTCTCCCCTCCGGCGAGTCGTCGCATCACTTCCTCCTCAGGTAGGCTACATACGGCACTGCGCAGGTCTGAAGACGAGTAGAATATGGAATGTGGTTGAAAATACCCCCCCCGTTTCTCTTTTTGTTGAGCTCGTTGTTTGTCTGGCTGGCTTCTCAAGGCTCAGCTCTCTCTGACAGACCCTTCTTTACGGTTTCATATGTTTGTTAATTCACACCAAGGGCAGGGAGAGGACGATGAGACCGCAGTGACGCTGGGGGAAGAGGAATTGAGATCAAATGAAATGACACAATATGTAGACGGTTCACTATCAGGTGGAATTGACTTTCATTTCAGATTTTATGCATTTTATCTAAATTCACATTTATACCCAAATATAGGCTAGCCTACACAGACTTCATCCTCAATTTTTCTCCCAAGAATTAGCCTACACGTAATTGTCCTCCTCTATGTTAGCCTATTGTATAGGCTAAATACATTTTATTAGGCTAGAGGTTACATGTAGATTATTTCGGCATTGTGAATTTCGGCACATACAGCTTACCAGTTGAGAACGGGGGCCGTGGTGCGGATGAAATCACACTTCTGGTGTGTAGCCTATCCATCTTGCTCCGGTTGCCTGGTCACGATTCAAAGCCACACCATATAAGGACTACTGTAGGCTATAGGCAGCTTTGTGTTCATGCTGCAGTTGAAGTCTGCACGGGAACCCCCGCGCCCCCTCCCGATCCCCTCCCCCACCCCCGCAGGCCCAGGTCTAAAAATAGCATCAGGAATCCCCGCATCAATTTCGAGGAGCACCGTCACAAGGTCATAAAACAATTCGTGTCTTTGTCCACTAGACCCCTCGCATGCAGTCGAATTTTATTCTAAAGACGGCAGAGAAGACGTCATACCGACCCTGTAAATCATTTTTATATGGCCCAATAATTAACTTACGGTGCGGTGGATATTAGCCCCGCAATGGCCTCGCGGTCGACCGCTATTTAAAAACATGTGTTGGTGCTGGTGAAGCCTGTGTAATCTGTGCGTGCAAGGACTTAATAACAAATAAGAGGGGGGAAAAGGGAATGATCGTTACATTATACGACGCGGACATAACGCGGCAATGGGCTATTTCAGGGGACCGAGGGAGGCGGTTGGAGACGGTCACCCGGAGACACCGGGAGTTTCTACGCGTTCGTGATATAGATTTTAGCTGTCCTAGTGCGGATGTGGCCTCCACCAGGATAAATTTACAGAGCCTACGGAAATCATTCCCCTCCTATTCTATCTATAGCCTACCAGAACAAATTACAGGCGGTATGATTATAAAGCAAAACTGAATGACACAATTTAACAGAGAGTTGAGAAATTCCGTTTATTTCATAAGCAATCGTCAAATGCAGATCGTTTGCATTTTCCTCTCAGTAGCTATCCTGTTATGTGTATGGCAGGGAGGTCTGTTCTCACTGGCCAAGCCCAGGGGGCTGATAGCTCTCTGTGGCTGTAGAAAGGATGCTGTGTGTGTGTGTGTGTGTGTGTGTGTGTGTGTGTGTGTGTGTGTGTGTGTGTGTGTGTGTGTAAGTGTGTGTGCGTGCGTGCGTGTGTGTGTGTGTGTGTGTGTGCGTGCGTGTGTGTCTGTGTGTGAGGATGAGAGACTCGGCCTGGGCCTTTGAACCTTTGCATCAGTGATGAGCTTTTCTTCTCTTACTTCTCATCTCCATATTTTGTCCCCACAGATAGCCTATGTCACGCATGCACACGCACACACACACACACACACACACACACACACACACACACACACACACACACCTCCACTACCTGCCCTCCTCAATAAAGGAATAGTAAAGGAATAGTAAACTTTCAGTATTTTCATCCAAATCAGGTGAAAGGTGTAGGAATTACAAACTATTTTATACATGGTCCCCCCTTTTTAATGGGACGCGTTACATTGCCATGCCAAGTCTTTGGTAGAGAGATTGGAGGGCAAGCGTTGTGTGCTCGATGTATTTGGACAATTGGCTACTGTTCCATGGCATGTGGAAGTGTGTGTTATTCCCTCATTATTTCATTTACAAGGACCAGATAAAAGGTTTAGAGTTAATTTCAAGTGTGGTACTTGCATTTGGAATCGGTTGCTGTCAACTCTCAATATGAAATCCAAAACGCTGTCACTATCAGTAAAGCAAGCCATCATTAGGCTGAAAATCAAAACAAACCCATCAGAGAGACAGCAAAAACATTAGGTGTGGCCAAATCAATTGTTTGGTACATCCTTAACCAGGCCAGGTCAAGCCTGTCTTATGTGCATGGCTGGCTTGTTTCTGTTCAGGACTGGTAGAACGGAAGCTAGTCATGCCACTGAAATAGCTGTGAATTGACATGACATTAAATAATGTCTAATAAATTAAGATAGGTCTTGTCGTCTGGACACATCGGTTCCAATGCTTCCAATGCTAATCCAGCACAATAAGAGCTGGATAGCCAGTTAGCTCATGAGCTCACAACAACTAGCAGCAGCTTCCATAACATTAATGGTAGTGGTCAGTGGCTAAAGCAGTTACACTGTAACATTAGCTATTTTGCTGCAATTGGTTCAACTTCTGTTTCTGGACAAAGGTAAGGGATAAAAAGATTGGAGTGAAAGGATGAATGTGTGGGGTATAGTCCCATAAAGTCATCCCCACCGGGGCCTTGAACCCTGGTCTCCCGGGTGGGAGTCCAATACTTTCATCACTGCTCTACTTTTGCAGTGGAGATTGGTGGGTTGGTTTTGGTGTCCTTCTGCCAGTCCCTAGTGTGGGTTGGGGTTAGAATAAGGGTCGGGGTTAGAATAAGGGTTGGATTTGGGACAGGATCTGACCTATAAGGCAAGAGTCGGAGTGAACACTATACTAGGTGCGCTGGCTTACAGCCACGCACAAAAGGAAAGAATGCACTGGTGAGCTCAGTAACACCAAAAGACCTGAAAGACCACAGAAAACAACTGTGGTGGACGACAGAAGAATTATTTCCCTGGTGAAGAAAGACCCTTTCACAACAGGCCAGATCCAGAACATTCCCCAGGAGGTACTGGAGGCATATCTGTGTCACAGTCAATCAAGAGAAGACTTCACCAGAGTAAATACAGAGGGTTCACCACAAGATGTAAACCATTAGTGAGACTCAAAAACAGGAAGACCAGATTAGAGTTTGGGAAACACATCTAAAAAAGCCTGTACAGTTCTGGAACAACATCCTATGGACAGATGAGACAAATATCAACTTGAACCAGAATGATGGGAAGAGAAGAGAATGGAGAAGGGAATGAACTGCTCATGATCCAAAGCACCACCTCATGAGTGAAGCATGATGGTGGTAGTTATGGCGTGGGCATGTATGGCTGCCAATGGAACTGGTTCCTTTGTATTTATTGATAAGGTGAATGCTGACAAAAGCAGCAGGATGAATTCTGAAGTGTTTCGGGCAATATTATCTGTTCATATTCAGCCAAATGCTTCAGAACTCATTGGATAGCACTTCACAGTGCAGATGGACAATGACCTGAAGCATACTGCAAAAGCATATATATATAAAAGTATATTCTGAGATGGCCATGTGAATCACCTGACCTGAATCCAATTGAGGTGTGTGTGTGTATGTGTGTGTGTGTGTGTGTGTGTGTGTGTGTGTGTGTGTGTGTGTGTGTGTGTGCGTGTGCATGCGTGACATAGGCTATCTGTGGGGACAAAATATGGAGATGAGAAGTAAGAGAAGAAAAGCTCATCACTGATGCAAAGCATCCTTTCTACACTTGCTGAAGACAAAACTGAAGGGAAACCGCCCAAAGAACAAAGAGTAACTGGAGACAGTTGCAGTAGAGGCCTGGCAGAGCATCCCCAGGGACAAAACCCGGTGTCTGGTGATGTCTATGGGTTCCAGACTTCAGGCTGTCATTGACTTCAAAGGATTTACAACCAAATATTAAAAATTACACTCTGATGTATGATTGTTTGTCCAATTACTTTCGGTCCCTTAAAAAGGTGGTTACCACATAATAAAATGTCTTGTAATTCCTACACCGTTCACTTCATTCGGATGTAAATACCTTCAAATTAAAGCTGAAATGTTTCACTTCAAATCCATTGTGGTGGTGTACGGAGCCAAAATTATGAAAATTGTGTTAATGTACAAATATTTAGGGACCAAACTGCAGTTGGAATAAAGTCATTATCGTTCTTCACTCTCATTCTCGCTCTTCCTTCCATATTAAGTCCTTTTCAATAAAAAAATAATTTACATTTTTTGTAACCTCCACCTACTCTTTTTAACTTCCTCATCTTTCTTTCACTCTATCTCTCTTTCTCTCTTTCTCTCTCTCTCTCTAACACACACACACACACACATACACACACACACACACACACACACACACTCACCAATCTCCCATCTCTGGTTTGCCCTGGTTTCCTTTCTGTGTAATTATCTGTGTTCTTTATCTACTTCTCGTGTTATGTGTTACGTGTAACCATGGTTCTCAGCCGGCCATGTTCTCTGCTCCACCATATTCTTTTCACATTGTTTCCACAGGCAGGCTGCAGCTGAACACCAGCCAACGGTCAAGCATGGGCTCTGACCAAGACGCGTTACACTGCCATGCCAAGTCTTTGGTAGAGAGATTGGAGGGCGAGCGTTGTGTGCTCGTGTGTGAGAGCAAGAAAGAGGAGGGGAGGTTGTGGAGGTGTGTGTGTGTGTGTGTGTGTGTGTGTGTGTGTGTGTGTGTGTGTGTGTGTGTGTGTGTGCGTGCGTGTGTGTGTGGGAGAGGGTCTGTGGGTTTTATTTGTAAGAGTGTGGGCATTAGTGTTTGTGAAAGACTGGTAATAATTTAATTATTCATGCGGCAGTAGTAACATTGCTTCCCAAACTAGCAAGGAAACTCATACATATTGACCACAGGTCAGAGTAACCAATTACTTAATGAAAATGATCAGGTTTCTGCTGCTTTTTTCCTGGACGAGCCTCTCTGGTCTCGCAGGGTTGTGGCGCTTCTCTGGCGGCCCTCCTCAGCTATGAAATCCAATGCTCCAGACTGGTCAGTGGCTGAGCCAACGAACTGTTCCTGTAGGATCAAGCAGTCAGCTTCCTCTCAATTTCCCTTATGTCCAGTATGGTGTACATGCTGTATAACAGGTGTCACTGCGTCGCTCGTCAGTATAGCTTCCACCCTCACTTTTCCCACACTGGGTTCGAACTTGGGTCCTCTGATTCATAAACACCGCTACCAGCCACGCCACCGAAAAGCTAGTAATTCGATGGCACGGGTGGGCGGTATTTCTACTGAGGAGTGAGTTTAACCAATTTTAATTAGTTACACTCACCCCCCTAAACTCACTCCACACGCCACAGGGACCCCAACTGGTCGAGCCCAACTATGTATACGGAGTCCCAGCACCACATTCAACAGGTGTCATTGCATCACTATAGTTTCCACCCTCACTTTTCCCACACTGGGTTCGAACTCGGGTCCTCCAACTTACAAATACACGAATGAACGAAAGACCAGCTACGACACTGAAAAGTTTGCAATTTGATGGCGCGGGTGGCGGTATTCATTCTGAGGAGTGAGTTTAACCAAGTCAACATTTACTTATTTTTAAGTCCATGACATGATGAGTTGTAGTTTTTCTAGTGAAGTAACATGAACCCGTTGATCCACCCCCTCCCCCACCACTCTCCTTTATTTTTCCTGTCTCCCCCTCCCCCTCTCTCCTCACTCACCAGTCCTCTCCCCTGTTACCCTCTCTCCCTCCATCTGTCCTCTACCTTTACCCTCCCCCCTCACCCCACCCAGACCTCCACCCTCACCCTCTCCCCCCTCACCCCACCCAGACCTCCACCCTCACCCTCTCTCCCCTCACCCCACCCAGACCTCCACCCTCACCCTCTCTCCCCTCACCCCACCCAGACCTCCACCCTCACCCTCTCCCCCCTCACCCCACCCAGACCTCCACCCTCTACCCCATCACTCCACCCAGACCTCCACCCTCACCCCCCTCACCCCACCCAGACCTCCACCCTCCCCCTCACCCCACCCAGACCTCCACCCTCACCCTCTCCCCTCCCCCCACCCAGAATTCCACCCACCCTCACCCCCTCACCCCACCCAGACCTCCAACTTCACCCTCTCGCCCCTCACCCCACCCAGACCTCCACCCTCACCCTCTCCCCCCTCACCCCACCCAGACCTCCACCCTCACCCTCTCCCCCCTCACCCCAGCCAGACCTCCACCCTCTACCCCATAGCCCCACCCAGACCTCCACCCTCACCCTCTCCCCCCTCACCCCATCCAGACCTCCACCCTCACCCTCTCCCCGTGTCCTTCAGCAGTAGACACTGTCCATTCTTGACATGCGCTTGCTAACTCTTTCAGCACCATGGAGAGCTCCCCCCTCCTCTCTCGTTCTCTTTTTGTCTCTGTCTGTCAGTCTGTCTGTCTCTCTCTCTCTCTCTCTCTCTCTCACTCTAGCAGTTTGCCGCGTGGTGGTATCGATACAACATTTGAAAACACCAGGGCCGTATTTCGATCTTGTGAGAGCAAACAGCGTTTTAGTGACAATAGGTTAGGCTTTGCACATTGTGGCCGACTCCTACAGCATGCAACTGATCTTGTAGAAATTTTCTACCTGGTAATACAAAACCATGACTACTTGATTAAATATTAAAGACTGACCTGCAAGTCTCAAGCAATACAAGATAGTGCCTGTGCGTTTGGTGACGATTATTACACCTAGTGTTGTGTGCTGTGTAGACATGAATATGAAAGTCTATCGTAATCTTCTAAAATGTTTGTCCAATAGGACGGTTCCAATGATGAACATTTAGGTTTATTATAACAGGGTTTTTAGCTCGTATCCTTGTCCTTAACCCTCCCAAAACCTTGACAGACGGCATAGGCCTATCTGTATTTATGTATGAAGTTTATTGTGGCCGGTTTCAAGTGGCAGAACAGTGAAAGTCGGCTAATGCATGGTGATATGGTGCGACAAGGATATGAGATTTCGAGGTTTAAACTTATTGGCCAATTATAGGCGACAGATGTTAAAGACATTGAAGCCTCTTTTGTAATCACTCAGACTGTTAGGTTTAGGTTTATACACTTCGCGTTAACTATGCATATGGCCCCATGCTCTTACGAAGGCGCTGTTTTGGCCATACAGTGACGTTTTAAGGCAGGTCCTGCCCAAACCTGCCAATGATACAAGACTGTGTTCTGCCGGCACTGATCGCGATGAGCAGGTGTCGGAGCTCTACAAGGCAAAGGAGCAACCACAGCAAGACGCGGCTATTAGGGGGATGCGGCATCGATACGCGGGAGCTGTCCATCAGCACCATATACTCGACGAAGAGCGAGGTAGCGCGCAGAGCCGAGACCCAAACCCAGTCGCCCCAGTCTTCAGTCTGCCGCCCCCACCCTCGTCTCACCGAGAACGCTCGAACACCGCCGCACACCGCCAGAGCCACCAGGAGCTGCCTTGTGTGAGCCAGCCGTCTCGGAGAGGTATTCATGCTTGTCAGCCGCAGCACAGCGACCCCCTGCCTCTGACCAGCTACGACATCGCCCAGCGACCTTCACACCACGGCGGCGATCCCGCCGGGCAGCCCGCGCGCCGGCAACAGAACCTTTGGGCCGCAGCCGGCTCGCAGCCGCCGCAGTCGGAGGAGCCTGTTTTTCAGAGCTGCCACTGCAGTTTTTCCGAGGACGCGAGAGTTTCTCTCCAGCGCCAGCCCCTCGCCGCCCTCCCACCGCAGCCCTCCCCATCGTTGCCTCCGACGTCGTCCTCCTCTCTGCTGTTTTTGCAGGAATCTAACCGCGGGGATAATTTCCAAAGGAGTGCCAATTACCATCAGGCGAGCATCGTGGAACGCTGCAGGGGAGGAGGAGGAGGAGGAGGGCACCGCGATCAGAGGCAGCTGTTGCAGCAACACAGTCATTTAAGACCTCAACACAGGGACCCCTCCCCTGAAGCAATACCAGCTAACTGGCAGAAAGGGCGCGCTATAAATGCATGTGAGTCAACCGAGGCTAATCTCAGAACATTCGAGTCCCAGACTCTGGACCCGCTGCAGCAGCAACAGCTCCCCCAGTTACGAGCTCAGCAACAGCTACTGGTGGGGAGCAGCTTGCCTATCAACTCCTGCGCCAGCGGCCCCGGAGAGCTATGTAGAAACAACCAGGCTCCACTGCTGCAACAGCAACGGCAACAGCAACAACAGCAGCAGCAGCAAGACGCACTGGGGCTATGTCCCCAGCGTGAGCAGCACTGTGACCAACAAGAGCGCAATAAGCCGGGGAGGACGAGTCAGCCCCAAACTGCCGATCCCCGTGTGAAGACGAGGGCATACGCGGGGAACTCGTCTGCGACTTGCAGCAGCGGCAGCAGTCCCAACTACGGCTCCAGTTATCACCTGTGGCCAGAGAGCCCGCACAAAGGCGAAGAGAGGATACGCATCGACCATCATAAGGTAATCTGTTTATGCACGAGGGGATGGGAATAATTAGGGTCTGATAACTTGGACCAAAATGGCATTATAACATCACCGTTCTATAATGACCACGCCTGTCACATGGTTTTGATATAACAGCGCTATGTGTGTGGGTTCTCCGTGTCCATGGCCATTTCTCTGTACTCCGAATGTGTTTGCGCACGCAGTTTCGCAGGTAGCATATGTTCTAGCATAGAACAGCCTCTGCTTCTGCTTCTTCTTCTAAAAACATGAATGTAACCTGTGACTCGCACACCCACGCACGAACGCGCGCTCTCTCCCTCTCTCTCTCTCTCTCTCTCTCTCTCTCTCACACACACACACACACACACACGCACACACGCACACACACACACTCCTGTGCCATGTTGCAGTAACAGGAGTAGTCTTATGTGTTTTTGGAAAAACAAATCTGTTATCGTTTATTCTGCCAACGCTCTGTGCCCCCGGGTCCCCGTGGCATCAGCGGCGTCTGTGGTCTGTGGAACACGTCTTGGCCTCATGCCACAGCTATGGTTAAAATCTGTAGTGTTAAAGCATTGCATGTCACCATAGCCCGGTCTCTCATTGGCTTCAGTGCTCTGGATGTACATGTTAGTGTTGGCAAGAGCAAGTCCATGACACAGTCAATTCTGATAAACTAATTCGATTCGATGCCTCTGACATAAATCATTTAATTTTAAAGCATCCATCCATTCTTTATCTGAAACCATTAACAGTCCATAATGTTGTTCTCAGTTTGTCACAGGATAACAAGTTAAGAATTCAGCAGTTAGATCAATGCTTTTCTAGTCTATAACCTGCATATTATATAATACAAGCATATATAATCTATAACCACGACCAGAGCTCTTCTAGTCTCTATGTTAAAACTGAATTGGGTAAAAAAAAAGCTTTCAAATTTGTTGTCCCCTCTTCCTGGAATGCCTGAAACTATCCGAACTGATTACTTTGGGGGAGTTTAAGTCAAATTTAAAAGGCAGAGAAAATAGTTCTCTTGGCCTAATTTCCTCTTTGCGTGACTGTTGTATTATATGCACTGTTTGTGTGTATTGTTGTATTCTATATGCACTGTTCGTGTGTATTGTTGTATTCTGTATGTACTGTTTGTGTGTATTGTTGTAACAATGTTTTTATGATGCCCTCTTGGCCAGGTCGCTCTTGGAAAATAGATTTTAATCCCAATTCGTTTTTTACCCGGTTAAATAAATAATATTGATATTGATATGACATACTGTATATAGTCTATAATCATGACCAGAGATCTTATATTCTATAACCAAGTTATATGACATATATAGTCTATAACCACGACCAGAGATCTTATAGTCTATAACCATGTTATATGACATATATAGTCTATAACCACGACCAGAGATCTTCTATTCTATAACCATGTAATATGACATATATAGTCTATAACCACGACCAGAGATCTTCTATTCTATAACCATGTTATATGACATACTGTATATAGTCTATAACCACGACCAGAGATCTTCTATTCTATAACCATGTAATATGACATATATAGTCTATAACCACGACCAGAGATCTTCTATTCTATAACAATGTTATATGACATATATAGTCTATAACTACGACCAGAGATCTTCTAGTCTATAACCATGTTATATGACATATATAGTCTATAACCACGACCAGAGCTCTTCTAGTCTATAACCATGTTATATGACATATATAGTCTATAACCACGACCAGAGATCTTCTAGTCTATAACCATGTTATATGACATATATAGTCCATAACCATGACCAGAGATCTTCTATTCTATAACCATGTTATATGACATACTGTATTATAGTCTATAACCACGACCAGAGATCTTCTATTCTATAATCATGTTATATGACATACTGTATTATAGTCTATAACCACGACCAGAGATCTTCTAGTCTATAACCATGTTATATAACATATATAGTCTATAACCATGACCAGAGATCTTCTAGTCTATAACCATGTTATATGACATATATAGTCTATAACCACGACCAGAGATCTTCTAGTCTATAACCATGTTATATGACATATATAGTCTATAACCACGACCAGAGATCTTCTAGTCTATAACCATGTTATATGACATATATAGTCTATAACCACGACCAGAGATCTTCTAGTCTATAACCATGTTATATGACATATATAGTCTATAACCACGACCAGAGATCTTCTAGTCTATAACCATGTTATATGACATATATAGTCTATAACCACGACCAGAGCTCTTCTAGTCTATAACCATGTTATATGACTCAAGACTCAAGATCTGTTTAATGCCATGTATATGGTTCACACATACTAGGAATTTGACTAGGGTTAAAGTCGCACAGAAACGGATGTTTGATCACCTAACTTCCGGAGTTTGACGTATTTCTGACGCAAACAAGCTGTGAGGGTGGGACATAATGTTTAGAGGAATTTGATTGGAACATTGACAAGTGGACGGGTTTTAAGAACTTTAGACAGATTCGATAGAAGGATAGCGTTGATTGACGGGTGGATGTCATGAGATTATTGGCCTAAAATCTAAGGTACCTTAAAGGTTATACCAGCAGACATGGTTATGGTAGCATTCAGGCTGCATCTTATTGACTTGTCCTTAATGATCTTGCCCGACCCATTAGCATTCCCATAAAACAACTGTGACAGCTCAGACTGATAAAGTGTCTACAGTTACAGTATCCTGCCACACACCCCGAAACTCTATAGCCCTTGTGTGTTGACGGTAGTGTGATATTGTGTCCAGACTCAATAACATTGTGCTTTGAAAGGTCCCTCGCTGGTCCCATTGTGATGCTCGTGTAAGTACTCTTTCATTTTGTCCGCTTACTGTATGTCTGGACATGTCCCTGTGTGTGGTCATCACACCACCTGGCATCTACTGCTTCTGCCTGCCAGAACTCCTCTAGAGGCAGGAGGTGTCAGCTAGGTCAGCACGGAGTGTGGTTGGATGGATGGATGGATGGATGGATGGAGAAATCCATGGGGGGGGGAGCTATTACTGTAAAGCCTTCGCGTGGCCTCTATCAAACTGTAGTTGAACATAGTCATGATTACCTCTATAAGCTGCGAGGGGTCAGTATGGCATATATCACCTGGGCTTGGCCACCACACTACTGTCATCTATCATATATCACGTGGGCTACGGTCATATATTACCTGAATTACTGTCATATATCACCTGAACTATAGGCCACCAACCGACTGACTGACATTGCAGAGAGAACTGCATTCACCCTTCCCTTGAAAGAGGACTCAGATCTCTTTCCGGTCCACCAGCTCTGATGGGGTCTCAGTCCACTTTCCATTCATACTTGTTCTTTTCTATAACCTACCCTCCACCTGGAGCGATCATTTGATGTGCGTAGCCAAGGCTACACCTCAGCCGCAGGATGGAAAGTCATAGCAGCATGACATCAGCCTAATTCAATGGCTTTCATAAATAGATGTGACAACAAATTACGGTTAAAGCAATAAATGTTGAGATGAGATGATTTCTATTATTGGATCGTTGTGCTTATGATCTTACTTGAGGGATTCGTGCACGTTGACAACATGCACGTTGTCATATCAATGCAGCGCTCTGTCTGTCTGTCTGTCCCATCATGCAGTGACAGGACGAATGCAGGGCTGTCCCATCAACACGGGTTAGGGCGAGCTAACCTCAGTGCTGAACCCAAACGCAGGGCTTTCTCTCTCTCGTCCCATCAAAGAACAGAATGTCATTCTCAAACGTCTCACACCGGCATTCTGTGCCATATGATTCTGAAAAGGAGCGCAGTCATCTCCTCTTCCCATCGTGGCGGCGCACGTGCTGCGTTTGCGTCGGCTATGCGGTTACGCTGTGGTCGTAGCGCTGCTGGGAGGTTAGTCCGTGGCTGTGTATATTTAGACGGCGGTTGCGTGAGGTTACACTGTGGTTATAGCGGTTGCGTGTGGATAGACTGTGGTCAAAGTGGTCGTGAGAGCCGGTGCCTACCCAGTCCACAGCCCTCCTTTGTTGCCCTGCTTAGCAGCTATGTTGCCAGGAAGGTTGTTGATCTAACTTTCCCTATCGGTCATCAGCAGACCGGCTCGGACTCTTTGTTTCTCTGACAAGGCCTCAGTACTGTTGTTTCCTCTGGTCTGGGACCAGGCTAGCCAACACCTAGAAAGAAAACACACGTCCTAAGATCCCACATCAGCTCCCTGCACTACATCCTGGACGCAGGCTCTGATAACACTGGTTATTGTGTTGGAGGTCAGCGGGAAAGGCTGCTGAGGTTAAAGGTCACCCCACCCAGCTACTGTACAAGTGAGTGGGAAAGGCTGCTGAGGTTAAAGGTCACCCCACCCAGCTACTGTACAAGCAGGCGGCAAGTATGGCCAGTGACCGGCAGGAAGTATATATGACCAAAAAGGAGGTTAAATAATTGATTGCCACGTTTGCACAGGTTTTTGTCCTCTGCATTAAGTGCAACACCGAAATAGATGTTTCCATGTTTGTTGCTATGGAGAACAAAACCCGATATTGTATAGCCAATTTGAGTGGCGACAACCATGTGAATGAAGGTACAACGATTCCCTTCGAGGCGCCAATATATATAACATTATACATTTGCCTGTTTTGTTCTGTACACACTGTGGACACCCACACACACACCTACACAGACCCAACACACACACACACACACACACACACACACACTGGGCTGCTGCAGCAGGTCCGGGTCTATCAGGGGGGAAGGCTCTGTGTTTCGTCTGGGTAGCTTTGCACAAGTAGAGGTGTATTAAATTACTTCCGGTCCAGTTAAGCACAAAGAGAGCTGGGGGTTTCCTCCACTGCCCCGGGCACAGCAGGATGTTCACCCTCACCCGGACTAACACAGCCTCATACAGCCTCCACTGCTTCTGACAGCC
>NC_140245.1:5808798-6046298 GCF_949987555.1 Borostomias antarcticus
CTGTCTCTTCTCATCTCTTTCTCCGTCTCTGTCTCTCCATCTCTCTCAGCAGCTCTCCGTCTTTCGTCCCTCTCTCATCTCTCCCTCTTTCGTCTCTCTCTCCTCTCTCCCCCTTTCCCCATATCTCTCTCTCTTTCTCTTCATCTCTCTTCCCACCTCTCACTTTCCACATCTCTTTTTCTCTTGGTCTCTTGATCTCACTCTCTACTCGCTCTGTCTACTCTCTCTCTCTCTCTCAGCAAACCAAACCCCCGCTGTCTTGTTTGTCCTGCCTGTGTCATATATCTAAGTCAGGACGTATCTATGGTGTTCCCAAGTCAATCTTTACTGAGTTTGTTATGGTATTGATTCTGCTGGGCTATAGGTTGTCCCGAGCACTCTGCTCCGTATTGACGTTTCTGCTGGGGGAGAGAAAGAACCAGCCAGGGCGAGATTTACTGTAGGCTGCTTTGAGATGACCTACACCCCTCATCTCTCTCTATCCTCTCTCTCCCTATCTCTCTCTCTCCCTCTTTCTTTGGCAGGATTTACTGTACGCTACTTCTGCAATGACTTATGCCTCTCCAGACCATCACTTGGCTTGTATGTGTTGTGCTCTGCTGTTGTCGTTCAGGATAGTAAATTCAGCTGGTTGAAGTGATGTCTGTGTGTAACAGTGAGCCAGAGTTTGTGACGTCATTTGTGATGTCAAGCAGAGGAAAACATAGATGTAATGTATAATGTAATTATATAGCATTATATAAATGTTACAGAAATGTTACATTTACATATAATTATATAACAGTTTTTTTTTTACATTGAGAGCTTTGTGGGCTACCAGAGTGTTTTTTTCCCCTTCATCATCCCATTGGAGGGACTTTAGATCAGCCCCTGTACGTTAGTGCATGCGTGTACATGTCGTGTCGTCACAATCCCTTTTTCCCATTTCTACGTATGCTTGGTGTCTCTGTAAAATATTATCTATTCTACTCAGGATGCTGTCTACTTTCTAAATCCACAGTTTACACTCTAAATCCAGAGTTCAAAGGTTGAGGTGTTTAGTCGGCTTGCCGCGGTTGTCGGTGTTGCCGGTGTTACTCGGTGTTCGGGCATCGACGGTGTGTTCACCGAGTCATTACTTTAACACTGCCACACCGTTGTTTTCGCCCCACCATCGTTTTACCTATTAAGTAAATTTTCGCATATCAGCACCCACCCTTCAAATAAAAAAACTCCTATTTGTAAAATAGACTAAGCATGTTATCACGCTTGTTGGTCTGAGTGATCACAGTTAATATGTAGTCCAGTTTTAAAAATGTTTAGCATGTCACTAGCAACATCGACCTCAAACCAACTAAAGGCTTCAAAATTCACATAACCCATCTTCAATGATGTGTTTTAACTTTTAGAACAAAACATACTCTATTCTGGGAGTCTCTGTTAAACACAGACCATATTTTTTTTCATTTTTCTCAAATCCCATTCATTTTTCCCATAGGGATTTTGGACTACACACCAATTTGGCCTTTTCAGCCTACAAAGTGACATCAGACCTCACCACTATTGCGTAACATGTTTTCAATATTTTTGAATTCACTATTAAATACTGTAAATGCTTACATTTTAGACCAACAAAAATATGATATGCCAAGATTAATTAGATCGGCTCTAGATTAATCAAAACTAGAAAAACCTACTCACACATTTAACAACTATACATTCTGACAACATCAGCATTTGGGTGAGGGACGACAGGTATACTGTGTACTTGTTTGAATTTGGTGTGAGGTGTGGTTGAGTTGGGGATGTGCTTGGTAGTTTGGTTCTAGCCATGTGGTTGCATTAGGGATGTGCTGGGTTTGGTTATGGATGTGCTAGATAGTTAGGTACTATTGTAGCAGGTTGGGTTGGGGATATGCTAAGTCGTTAGGTAGCTACTAGCTATGTGGTGGGGTTAGGGGTGTGCTAGGTAGCAATATGGTTGGGCTGAGCATGTTCTAGGTAGTTTGGTGCTAGCTGGTTGAGTTAAGGATGTGCTAGGTAGTTAGGTACTAGCTGGTTGGGTTAAGGATGTGCTAGGTAGTTAGGTACTAGCTGGTTGGGTTAAGGATGTGCTAGGTAGTTTGGTGCTAGCTGGTTGGGTTAAGGATGTGCTAGGTAGTTTGGTGCTAGCTGGTTGGGTTAAGGATGTGCTAGGTAGTTAGGTACTAGCTGGTTGGGTTAAGGATGTGCTAGGTAGTTTGGTTCTAGCTGGTTGGGTTAAGGATGTGCTAGGTAGTTTGGTGCTAGCTGGTTGGGTTAAGGATGTGCTAGGTAGTTTGGTGCTAGCTGGTTGGGTTAAGGATGTGCTAGGTAGTTAGGTACTAGCTGGTTGGGTTAAGGATGTGCTAGGTAGTTTGGTGCTAGCTGGTTGGGTTAAGGATGTGCTAGGTAGTTAGGTACTAGCTGGTTGGGTTAGGGGTGTGCTAGGTAGTTAGGTACTAGCTGGTTGGGCTAGGGGTGTGCTAGGTAGTTAGGTAGGCTACTAGCTGGTTTGAGAAGGGGTGTGCTATTGTAGGTAGTTTGGTACTATCTAGCTACCAGCTAAAGGGGAGCCTAATGAGGTTATAGTGATCCCTTAAGGCCGAGCTGTCAGGTGCCTGTGTAGAGGCAGCGCCTCACATCCGGCTAATTAGAGCAGCATTGTGAGGCTGTTGAACACTAAGAGAGTTATTAGACCCAACAATGACCATTCACTCTACAACATACAGAACCAGTACTGTCTGCTCCACGGGGCTTTGTCTTGTTTTGGCCTCTAAGGATGGAGAGAGTGAGATAGAGAGAGCAGAGGAAGAGGATGGGAGATGAGAAGAGGAGAATATGAGAAGAGGGGGAGGAGGCAAAAGAGAGAAGACGAGAGGCGAGATTCAGGTTCTACCCTTTATTGCCAGTTTGAAGGTGTCAGGTGTTACATCGGGCGTCCTTAGCTGTCAGTCTTGATGAGACTTACAGTCTTTCCTACATCAGGGTCTGGGAAAACATCGCTACAACTCGGGTATGGGGTACAGGGAACTTTGTGAAGAATGTTTTTTTCTTCATCAGTATCTATCTAGACGCTAATTAGCTACAGTACATTACAGTTTTTCCAAATTGTTTAAACATGTTTCCTGAAACAAAACTGAAAAGAGTTTTGTCAAAATCATGTTCTCATCTTCTCAAAACTGATGCTTTCCACCAAAATTATACACACAGCTATGATATGGCTATCTGGGGGCGGCTGTGGTTCAGGAGGTAGAGCCATGGACAGATCATCATGAGCTCAGGCCCTGGACCCAAATTTGCCATGGGCCCTTACAAATAGTAGCCTACACACTGTTGCAGAGCCATTTATCCCATTAGACCTAGTTTTGAAATTTAGAATGGTAATTTGAACCTCCTGGTATTCAAAGCTGTCAACCACACTGGTCCCACCTACCTCCAAGAACTCATTTCCCTCAAGTCCCCATCTTGGTCCCTCCGGTCAGACAGCGAACTGAACATGCTAGCTGTCCCCTGTATCAAGTTGGCTACAATGGGTGACCATGCCTTTTCCACCCTGGGGCCACGCCTGTGGAACCAGCTCCCAGGAAACATCCGGGCCTCAGAATCCATCACTGCATTTAAATCTAGTCTAAAAATAAATCTTCCGTGCCGCCTTCTACTAGATTATTATTATTATTATTATTAGATTTATTTTATTTTCATATGTAATATTTGTCATTAATCCTAGTTTTAATTATGTTAAATTATTTTAGCCAGTTATTGCCCTTTATGTTTTTATGTGTTTCTTTTTTACTGCACTCTGTGAAGCACCTTGAGATTTGAGTGTGCTATATCAATAAAATGTATTATTATTATTATTATTATTATTATTATTAGTTTGCCTTCATTACATCACACACATTAACATGCCTGAATGCTAACTCAACTTATAAGCTTTAATTGCTAATTATTACCAGAAAACAGAATGCTAATTATCACAACACAACATTAGCACATTTTTGTCAAGAACAGAATGCCATTTGTCATCAAAATAGGATTCTAGCATGCTAGGCTAGGCCTATCATTAAATCGATAGATTTAACGAAATGTATGCATTACTACAGGGCACTTTCATAAACTAACTAATAATCTTTATAATAATCTCTATGAAGGGCAACTTACTTCATCACAAACGCATATTGTTGTCCACTGAATTTTATGGAAAGTTTGTTCTGTGGTGTTGTAACGGTTATAACTCGTGAACATTTTGATGGGGTGCTAATGATCTACTAGAGATGTCTAGAGTGCGCCTATACCAAATACAGAAACAATAGGGAATTTGTAACATCAGCTTTAGCTAGATAGATATCAACTTAGATATCAACTTCATTTATTTGCTGTTTAAGTATTATTTTATCTTTAAATAGTATTATCTTATCTTTCTATGCATGTAAAACAAAATGTCTGATTCATAAGAAACAAATCAGATAAGGGTTAGGGTACACTGTATTAGGAAAAGTTACATTTTCTTAGCCTGGATCCTGTGGTAGTACATATAAATCATATGCTACCTGAATCACTGGGCAGGTACATAAACTAAAACAAAACGTGGCCATTTCTTGGACTATTTTCCTTTACTTCATTTTAGGTCTTCTGCCAGGTTTACCGTACTGCCTGGGAGTCCAATCACCTTTAGGTTGATAGATATCAACTTTATTTATTTGCTGTTTAAGTAAACCATATTATCTTATCTTTCGGTGCATGCAAAACAAAATAATATCTGTTTCTCATTTACTATTAGGAAAATAATAACTTTTTCTTAGCCTGGATCCTGTGGTAAGCCAATACATACACTGTATAAACTGAGGTGTGGCTTTAACTATTTAGTTACACCAACAAAATGCAGAATGTGCGGAGGCCTGTGCTCTCTGAGCACCCTTTCTAGTTATTATTATTATTATTATTATTATCCTTAATATTATTATTATTATTATTAGTAGTATCCGTAATATTATTATTATTATCCTTAATATTATTATTATTATTATTATTATTATCCTTGATATTATTATTATTATTATTATTATTATTATTATCATTGACTCCTGGGCTCCATGCCCATTTTTGGCCGTGTGGTAATCCATGTATTGGTAGAGCAGGTAATCCATGTATTGGTAGAGCAGGTAATCCATGTATTGGTAGAGCAGGTAATCCATGTATTGGTAGAGCAGGTAATCCATGTATTGGTAGAACGGGTCGTCCAATGATCGTACTGTAGGGTCGGCAGTTTTTTGAATCCCAGCTCCATGTTGAAGTGTCCTTGGGCAAGACACTGAACACCAATACACACCAATACATACAACAACCCAGCTTCAATACATAGATACAACAACCCAGCTTCCCAGAGTCATACTGTAAACCTATAGTTAGTTCTGACACCCTTTGGAGCAATCAGTAACATTAGTCAAACGAAAATTAATTAAAAATCTGTCCCTGTCATGGTCTGTCCGGGACCCCTGCGGATACCTGTGCCAAATGTGAATGCTGTTTGGCCGATGGTGTCTGAGAGACAGACAGGCGGACAGGCCAGAGCAGTTCTGATACCCGTTGGAGCAATTAGTAATTGGCCATTTAGTCGATTGTAGGCAGCTATAACACAGGGGGCGGGGTTCTATTCGGAGCAGTATTTATATTGGTTGGTGACTTGGATCAGTATTTTATGTTAAAATGAGCCAAAATGTAAATTAATTAAAAATCTGGCCCTGTCATGGTCTGTCCGGGACCCCTGCGGATACCTGTGCCAAATATGGATGCTGTCAGGCTGACGGTGTCAGAGGAAGTCCAGACAGAGGGCCAGAGGACAGGCCAGAGGACAGGCCAGAGGACAGACAGGCCAGAGGACAGGCCAGAGGACAGACAGGCCAGAGGACAGACAAGCCAGAGGACAGGCCAGAGGACAGACAGGCCGAGAGTATCTCATTTACTGTATGTGCTAGATATTGCAACATTGTTAGAGTTCAGAGAATACACAAATGCTACCTATAGTATATTGGCAAAACTCACAGTAATTGCACTTACATAATACATAATAAATAAAATGAGAAACACTACAATAAGAACATTGGGCATGTTTTCCATGCTACTCCATTTCCTTCAACACAGTAGAGGTCACCTGTGGCCTTTTTTATGCTCAGACACATGACTGAAGTGTTTTGCCAATAGAGTTTGAACAGGTGAGGAGTGAGACCAATTATAATGAGGGTGTGGCATTTTGAAGGCCATGGTTTCAGTTGAACAAAGTGTGCTAAATGATGCGATTTGTGCTTAGAGTTGTGCAAAAATGTGATTTAGAAATCTATGAGTGAAAACAATGGAAATGTGCTGTTTAGAAGTCGTTGAAGTTGTTGATTATTTTCAAGTTTTCAGTGTGCATAGTTCCCTTTTATTAAAGAGTGCTCTATTCTAAAGTTGGAGCTGGTTTGAAGGGGGTTGGGTGGAATTATGGGAGAAAGAGGAAATAGGCCAGGTTGCAGTGCTTCATTTCAACTGTTCTGCACTGTGGCTTTTCAATTTGATTATAAGGCCCCATTTCATACAGGGCTAGATGCTGTGCCAATCAGAATAATATTGAAGCATTCGCTAGCACAGCCAGCTAGCCAGGCAACCAGCCAGTCAGTCAGTCAGCCAGCCAGCCAATCAGCCAGTCAGTCAACCAGCTAGACAGCCAGCCAGTAATTTACAGTAGCAGCAGCTAGTCAGCCAAGGTTAAGGCATCTACAAATAATCATCGGTAAAATCGCTGATCTACGCTGTGCTGGATGTGCCATTGTTTTCCTATGGGGTGCCGCCCAACAATGTAGAAACGCTACCCTTGGCGTCACGCACCGCTCAAAATTGCCACTCGTGCTGCACTAAAAGTTCAGATTATTTCAACTTTGACCTCATCCTTCAAAGCGCAACCAATGAGATAACAGCTGTGTAGACTGCAAGGCAGACAGTCTCCGGTAGTAATTTTGGGGCTACGACTGTTAGGGGCAGACGTAGGCTACTAACATCATGTTAGCGCCTGTTTTTGCCGTTATTTTGTCGCGCCGTACGCCTGACAACATGGCATGAACCACATTCTGCCTGTTGCAGGAGCACAGAAGGGCAAGTTGCGCTTTCCCACTCATGCATATGCATTAATGGGAGGGTCAAGGGAAAGGTGGGTGTGAACGCGTAGAGACTGATTAGGCTAATATCCTGTCCTATGTATGAAAACTGGGGGGTAAAGCGCTGTTTTGCGGTGAAATTTATCTTCCTTTGAAAAGCAGGTGTAATCCAGTTGCGCATAACCCACCAGCCTACACAACCATATCCTCTGTTAATTATGAACATACGGTTTTATGAACTGCATGCATGGAGCGGCAATTATTATTCAATATGTTTGATAATCCGATATTTGTGCAACACTGATATTTCCAAGGTTGCATAGGCCACTAACCAAATTGGTCTCAGATAGATTTAATATGTCTCGATGTATTAAGGTCTGAAATTATTCAAATGCAGTAAATTAGGATTATAACGTGGATAAAAACTGTAGCATTCACAATGTAGACATTCACTGATCACAATTGGCACCATTCAGGGCTACAAGTTTTTGCAAACAATTGGCTTTAGAAAATGAATAGATGCCAGAGATAGCCGACAATGCACTTGCGCATAAGATACATGGCCGATGTGATCATTGTGTTAAACCATCAGCAATGACCAGCCTAAAGATAGCCTACCACGTCTGTCCTCATAATTTAAAGCAGTCAGTTACACAGAGGTAGTTATGGACAAAGCAACCCAGATAGCAAGCGGATCTGGGCCATATACAGGCCAGATCTGGCCCTTGTGGCTTAGTTCCGGCCCATATATGGCCCAGATCCGCTTGCTATCTGGGAAGACTGCATACAGCAAGTCGCTATATTTTCCCCGAGCACATTACGGTTTGAGGGCGGTGTCATGCGCTGATTGCGCACCGAGGCGCAGGCTTTGTACATCCAACGCAAACTGAAGATGCACAACGCGCGCTTTCTGTGGACTGCCCAAGACGCTGTTAACGCTGCGCCTGCAAACGTTCATCTGCCCCTTAATATCATCACTTTATTAAGTTTTAATATTTTTTCAGGTGAATATGTAATACAGATTAGCTTACTATATTGTTATGTTAACAGTTGGCAAAACAAATTAATAAACTTGTTCACAAAAAACTAACTTGTTTGTTCGTCTGAAGCAGCAGTAAGCTGGGCTTATTCATACACTAGCGCACAGCTAGTGCATAGCGTTATTCATGACTGGATGGTGACAGGCAGTCAAACAATGTATCAAACTAGCTTAACATTTATTTGGGAACACAAGCTGTCTGGCATAACCATACGTTTTTTGGCATTTCATTTTGACAATACTGATAAGTTGATATGTTGCGTAACAAATACTCATTTTGCAATGATTGGTGGTAGTATACCTGCACGTTGCCTCTGCGCCATGCTCTACCTCGCTTGAGCAAAGAGCAAATCTTATGTGTAGGCAGCTTTAGTGTATCGGTGTGTCATGGCTGGGGCGAGGGTTGTGCTGCATGTCTCCAGCCTGCTGTGTCTGTGACTGCTCTCCCACTTAAACACTGCATATAGTATCTACCATTAAGACAAGAGAACATGGTTGTGGATCAAGGTTGATGCATGGGCTTACTGCACACAGGGAGGGCTTGCTTCCCAAGAGGGTGGTCCCTGTCTACATAAAACCACCAGGAAGGAAATACGTGGAGGAGGAGGTGGAGGAGAGAAGCAGAGAAGGAGCAGAGGAGGAGAGGAGAGAAGGGGAGGATATGGATAAGAGTGGAAGAGGTCAGGAGAGAAGTGGAGGAAGAGGATGAGGCCTCGTTTAGCCGTTACAAACACCGTAAGGAACTTTTTCTGGCCCGTCCGATTCCACCACTCCTTTACTCTCTCCATCCTCTGGAAGCCTCCATCGTCTCTCCTGTTTCTTTACCAGGAAACAAGGTCATCAATCTTTCATGAGCAAATTTGTGGAGCCTCAATGGAAGATTCAATTTTCTGCACTTTGTAGAGTCTACCACGAGTCCTGTGGTTTTATTTATACGTCTATGGCCATCCATAATGCAGGTGTTTCTGCCGTCGTACCCTGATGCTGCTCCCGGGGGACAGCAGGTTGAGTAGCTAGAGGTAAGCTTCGGAGGAGGGGTGGAGGAGGGCTGGATGAGAGGAGTTATGGAGGAGAGGAGTGTGGAAGTGGAGGAGAGGAGGAGTAAGGAAGGAACGGAGGAGGGTGCAGCTGACGGATGTTGAAATGTGGCTTTTGAGCACGGCTTGGATGTTACTCTCAGACAAGAGAGTTGTGTTGAAAGCTGTTACAGATGTTTTGGTGTTTCCTCCTGTGGGTTTCTCTAACACTTGCTGCGTTTTTGTATCTCCGCCAGGCCACCCCTGAGCAGCAGAAGCTGAGCCATGTTGGATCCAAGCCCTCCCTCTCAGAGAGCAGTGGCCGACCACCCCAGATAGCCATGAACACCTGTAAGTACAATGGCGGCGTGGTGAGACCGCTGGGCAGCCTGGCCTCCTCCAGACGCAACCTGGCCGAGCTCGACTCCGAGACCCAGCCTCTGCAGACACTGCACAGCTCCGGCCTCGAGGTGGTGGTCTCCAAGGGAAACGGCGAGGACCCCAGCAAGGCGTCCAATGAGAGCCTGGTCAGGGAGGGGGGCGGGGGCGCCCAGAAGAAGAACAAGGACATAGGCTACAGGCTGGGTCACCGGAGGGCGCTGTTTGAGAAGCGCAAGAGGCTTAGTGACTACGCACTCATCTTCGGGATGTTCGGGATTGTCGTCATGGTAACGGAGACTGAACTGTCCTGGGGGGTTTATACTAAGGTAGGTGGGCCTCGGGGAGGGGTGGGGGGATTGGGGTGGGGGGGGGGTTGCTGCATGTACGTATGCATCCTCTATGTACATCTACATGAGTTAGAGCACTTCTAAAATGGAAGGGCCCAATCAAAAGCCACCCGTACTCAATTACGGTTTTAAATATTGCTATTGCTATGATTAATTGAGAGGGATAAGTGATTGAGCTCCTGAGTCTTTGTAGATCACTGTTTGGCTCTGCTACAGCAGTTGTTTCAAATTATCATTTAAATGCATAAAAACATTTAACAACAACAACAAAAAACAGCTTGGAGGCATTGCCACACCTGATTCCAAGTGTGATGAGATCCAAACCCACAAACCATGAGATGAATTTTACTTGGCAGATGGAAATAGCCCTCGTTGCTAGCTCACAGCTGGCTTGTAGCAAGCTCATAGCGCAGAACGTTTAACATAGATTCAAGATCCGTTTATCCAATTATTACATACAACATAAGGCCAGGACAATACATACTGCACCTTTAAAGACAAACACCACCAAAAATGTAATTTCACATGGAAGATCTCTGTTTGAAGTGTTAGCACAGCAATATGCAATCACTTCATGGCTTTTTTTCCCTTTAGAAAATAATGAAAAAAGGGATATTTAGATCCAAAGCATCCTTCAAAACTGATTAGCTGGAGCGAGTGGTGTCACTGTCTCTGCTCCTTTCTCCCGTAGTCTCTTGGGTAACAGGTAAGTCCCCCCCTTAAAGGCTTCCCCAGAAACAGTCACCCTGTACCCCAGTCTCAACTCTGGACGGAATGCCTTCCAGACGGAATTCCGTGCCTTCCATGAGCACACGGCCAACCGCGAGGAAAAAAACATTCTCGCATAAAAAGGGTTGTGTGTAGGCAACCTTTGCACACCTGTACACTTTTGTCTGTAATGTGTGATGTTATTGATTATTGGAAGGAGGGGGGAGGAGTTGGAGGAAGGGGTGAGGAATTGGAGGAAGGAGTAGGAGTTGGAGGGATGGAGGAGTGAGATGGAGGAAGGGGGTATGAGTTGGAAGGACATAGCTTTTGGACTGAACATCCTTGAACTGCTGGCAGGTGGATTAATTGATTTAGTCAATACATATTACAGCGTCTAGACCTTGTGGGCAAAGCAATCTAGTTGATTGCTAAAAATACAGTACACCTGCTAAATTGCTTTCTGCCTCTAACTGTATGTGTGTGTGTGTACTGTATTTATTATGTGTGTGCGTGTGGGAGAGAGATTGGTAGCGTGACTGATCAGTGTACTGGCTCATATTCATATAGATGACTTGACTTCCTCCCCCTTGGAACAGATCAGTATGGAGCCCTGTCGCTCTCAACAAGAGAGTAATAGCTGCTGTTCGTTGTGACAACCATTATGAGTGATTATTTCAGTTGTTGGGATGGCGATTTTGGCCCAGCCATCATTACCATAGCAGCTATTAAACTGATTTATCAACCAGCATTTTACCAACAGAGGGGACCCCCCCCCCACACACACACACACACACACACATACACACACACACACATGCGCTGTGGTGAAGCCTAGCTAGCTGTCTTTTCATCTATGTGGTTCTCCTTCTGCTAATGAACAGAGCAGATCTGCAGAAGAGCCCTGTAACTAGCGATAATCCCACACCCCTACTACTCCCAGGTCCTGACACCTCCATACTGAGCAACATGCACAATCCCTCGCTTGTCTTTATTAGTGCTACATGTATTTTGGGATATGTGGTTCTGATTCCCTGAACACAAGTAGGCAAAGTCAGGTAGTCGTGATGCCCAAGTTTCTTTCCTCAAGTTTCCACACTTCAGAAAGTGTCAGCAAGCAATATTGCCTGCAAAGAGTCATAAACAAGATACATGGACAGCTTGTGTCATAGCAAGCAATTTGTAGAACAGTATACAGTAGCATAGCTGGCCAACTGTAGCTACGGGCCAGTATTTATAAAGCATGAATGCAGCTAACCCTAACCCCAGCAAGCCTTTGAGATAGCAACACTACAATTCCACTTCTCTATATGATTCTAGTACTTCCTCGTTGCTCATCTTCCCTCCTGGTAAAGTAGAATCCCCCCAGTTTCTCTTGGGAGTCAAAAATAGGTGACTAGTTCTAATTCAGACTAGTTCAGTGCCCGCTCAAAACCCAGCACAGCGCCCTCTGGCTGCTAGATGGCATATAACACTGCCTGTTTTGAACGGGCCGATTGCATGGCCTCCGGTATTGCTGTTTGCAGCTTTCTTGAGAACTGCCCGTTCAAATCACAGTCGGCACTGCACTTCCTTGAGTCCTGAGCAATACACCTGCCCAATTCATACAGCGCCTGGTTCTCAAGAAAATCAACTCCTTCCATTTTGGCACCGCACCGTCTGGTTGCTAGGTGGTAATACACCTGCCGAATTTGAACTTCATACAGTGCCCAGTTTTTGAGAGAATCGAAATACAGACAGACATACAGACAGACTCCTGGCATTAGTAGATAGATGGGGCTCAACGCTGTCAGATTTGTTGAGGCAAACCAATTCCGTCTCTGTAGGCATCGGTGAACTGAACACTTCACCACCAGTCACATTGACCTTGTGGCTCATCGTCTGCTTGGACACCATCTCATAAATACCGCTTTAGCCACCTACGCCACCGAAAAGCTAGCAATTCGATTGTGCGGGTGGGCTGAATTCATACTGGTTACATCTTGAATATGTGTATACTCTTCAGAATTACATGGTTATATCTTATTATGTATACTCTTCAGAATGACATGGTTATATCTTATGTATACTCTTCAGAATGACTAGGTTATATCTTATTATGTATACTCTTCAGAATGACTAGGTTATATCTCATTATGTATACTCTTCAGAATGACATGATTATATCATATTATGTATACTCTTCAGAATGACATGATTATATCATATTATGTATACTCTTCAGAATGACTAGGTTATATCTTATTATGTATACTCTTCAGAATGACTAGGTTATATCTTATTATGTATACTCTTCAGAATGACATGGTTATATCTTATTATGTATACTCTTCAGAATGACTAGGTTATATCTTATTATGTATACTCTTCAGAATGACATGGTTATATCTTGCATACTGTATGTGTACTCTTCAAAGTAACTGTATTTCTGATCTGTGTTTGTCTCTCTCCACAGGAATCTTCGTACTCATTTGCACTGAAATGCCTTATCAGCCTTTCCACTGTTATATTGCTTGGTCTTATAATAATGTACCATGCCCGTGAGATCCAGGTGAGTCCCTTTCTGCTGTCACGACACTTGAGTCATTTTCAGAGTATTTGAGTTTATCTCACTGCACTGGATGTTGCTGTTACCATTAATGTGCAAATCATTAACATTTCTCTCAGAATTCTTTGTACCGCCACAAAATGCAGTCCCAAAATGCAGGCGTGACCATTTCTCAGTACCTCATACTGCAGTGAACAGTTTGGGGTGGAGGACGTGCTTTTGAATTATTTATTGAAATCTGAAAACACGGGGTGTTTTGACTGTATAACCTTAAGACCCACCCTCCTCCTAGAATAGTTTTCCTGGTTACTTCTAAAACAGGCAGATAACAATTCACCAGCAGAGCAGCAAAAGCACTAGAGGCTGAGATAAACAAATACACTACTGTCCTCCTACATTAAACAACTTCTCTTGCATTAAACTAGGACATGTAAACATGACAAATAAAGTTTGATTTGATTTAGGACAATCTGATCACCTATAGTAGTTATTAGGTGATCCATTTGTGCAAGTGGTAACAACAACTCACATGAAGGCATGTAGAGAACAAGAGTATTAAAAGTTTGCAGCAAAAAAGTAGCTTGCTAATACTAGCTAGAGCTAATGCTAGCTAGAGCTACTTCAAGGGATGTGCAGAGTGGCTGCCTATCTTGTCTGCTCTGAGTGTCAGACAACAATGTCCTGGAGACATCCTCCGTGCTCGATTTTTTTGAGCTAAGAACCACTGCATGACATGTTCTCATTTATCCAGTTTGAAATGGCTCATTGGCCCAGATAAAAACTCCTTGGCTGGAATTGCCCCAGAATGCATTCCCCCTACTTCGCTTCAAAGATGTTTCTGGCTTGGTGCAGATGTATGGGGCCATCCCCTGCGATTGGGCAATACAGTGTACCAAGGTTCCAGTTTAAAAAGGGGTCAAAATGGTAAAGACTTGCTACCAAAAGCCCCAAATGATGGTGTTTTGCATATGTTTGCAGGAAATGGGGTCTGGAATGATGTGTTTTACTGTAACTCATCTTTGCATCTGTTCAGATGAAAACAAGTAGATTTTGGGTCAACGGAACAACAAAACAGCACAAAACAAAACTGAAAAAAACGGGTAGTGAATTGGCAAGGAGGTAGCATAGTCCCAAGGAGGTAGCATAGTCCCAAGGAGGTAGCATAGTCCTAAGGAGGTAGCATAGTCCCAAGCCATACCGTATGTGTCTTCTTCTTCCTTCTCCTGTTGGTCCTCCTCTGTTTTCTGATCCTCCTCTTCCTTCTCTTCCTTCTCTTCCTTCTCCTCTTCCTTCGCTTCCTCTTCCAACTCCTCTTCCTCCTCCTCTTCCTTCTCTCCCTTCTGTTCCTCCTCCTCCTTCTCTTCCCTCTCCTCTTTTTCCTCCTCCTCTTCCCCCTCCTCTTCCTTCTCTTCCTCTTCCCTCTCTTCCTCTTCCTTCTCTTCCCCCTCCTCTTCCTCCTCCTCCTCCTCTTCCTTCTCTTCCTCTTCCTTTTCTTCTTCCTCCTCCTCTTCCTCTTCCTCCACTTCCTTCTCTTCCACTTCCCTCTCTTCCTCTTCCTTCTCATCCTCTTCCTTCTCTTCCCTCTCCTCTTTCTCCTCCTCCTCTTCCTTCTCTTCCTCCTCCTCTTCCTTCTCTTCCTCTTCCTCCTCTTCCTCCTCCTCCTCTTCCTCCTCCTCTTCCTCCTCCCCCCCTTCCTCGTCCTCCTCGTCTCCCTCCTCCTCCTCAGCTGTTCATGGTGGACAACGGTGCGGATGACTGGCGGATAGCCATGACGTACGAGCGCATCTTCTTCATCGTGCTGGAGCTGCTGGTGTGCGCCATCCACCCCATCCCCGGCCAGTACGTGTTCACCTGGACCGCCAGGCTGGCCTTCACCTACACGCCGTCGGTGGCCGACGCGGACGTGGACATCATCCTCTCCATCCCCATGTTCCTGCGCCTCTACCTGATCGGTAGAGTCATGCTGCTGCACAGCAAGCTGTTCACCGATGCGTCGTCGCGTAGCATCGGAGCGCTCAACAAGATCAACTTCAACACGCGCTTCGTTATGAAGACGCTGATGACCATCTGCCCCGGCACCGTGCTGCTGGTCTTCTCCATATCCTCCTGGATCATTGCAGCTTGGACGGTCCGCGTGTGTGAGAGGTAAGGCCAGAGGGCTGATACACACACACACAGACACACACACATACACAGACACGCACCGACATACACCGACATACACACATACACGTGCGCGCACGCACACACACACACACGCCACACATCGACATACACACACAATGCGCGCACACACACACACACACACACACACACCTCACGCACAACACACATGCAACCACCTCGTCACCTCACCGTGGTGCACTGTACTCCTGTCCTCTCTTTCCTCTGTGTCCCACACACACACACACACACACTCTCTCTCTCTCTCTCTCTCTCTCTCTCTCTCCCACACACAAGCACATGCATGCACACAAACTCATAAGCACACAAACACACACACACACACACACTCTCTCCTCATCTCTACGCCTCTCCTCCTCCTCTCCTCCTCTCTTCTCCTCATCCCTACTCCTCTCCTCTTCGTCTCCTCATCCCTCCTCCTCTCTTTTCCTCCTCCCCCTCCTCCTCCTCTCTCCTCCTCTTATCCCCAGTCCTCGTTATGATGCTCTCCATTATTCATGAGTGACTAATTGTTTGTTTGCTGAATGGTTTGTTTTGGTAAAATGAATCTCCCAGTGCGGTTCCTCTGACTCCCCTGACTCCCCTCTCCAGCAGACTGAACTCAGGATTCCTATCTGAAGGGGTGGAGGAACACTCTTTTTTTCAGTCTTGCGTTTTGGAGTTCGGCCCACTTTGATGTTTCAGTTTGTTTGTTTAGTTTGAAGGAGAGAGGAGGGGGGTGGTCCTATCCTCTGAGATGAGGCCTGTTATGTCAGGCTGTCAGCGAAGCCATCCCGCCAGGATTCCTCCAATGATTTGTCTTGTCTGAATTTACTAAGCCCCTCTCTTTCCTCCCCTGACCTCCTGCTCCCGCTCCTAACACCTAACACTGCTCACTAACCACTCCCACCCTTAATCCCCCTGGGCTGGCCTGTTCCGGTCCAATCAGAACACACTTCCGCGTTCCGCCACTCCCCCACTTCCCCCAACAACAGCTGTCAGCCTAGTTCACCTCAGGTGTTGTTGGCACACAACCAGAACAACTCTCTGTTCCTCTCTGCCACACAAACGGGTAGTCTAATAAATCCCAGCCCTGTGTAGAATGTAATGTTAGCTTCAAACGAAGGAACGAGTTGCTAGTATAGCAGCTTAAAAGTCTGAATAGAGAGCATTTGGTGTTGGTTTTTAAT
This sequence comes from Borostomias antarcticus, assembly GCF_949987555.1. Taxonomy (NCBI): domain Eukaryota; kingdom Metazoa; phylum Chordata; class Actinopteri; order Stomiiformes; family Stomiidae; genus Borostomias; species Borostomias antarcticus. The sequence goes on from NC_140245.1 coordinate 5,825,318, forward strand.
GTGGTCTCATATCAACCACAGGGATCTCCCAAAGTTACTGATGGATCCCTAGAACCTGAAACCTTGGAAGTGTGGAACCCCACGGGCATTGTGAATTGTATTATATCGGGATTCTGTAGTAATGTACTGTAGCTGTGTTAACGAGGCCAGCAGAGCTGATATTCCCACGACATTCGCACTCTCACACATCCTCACGCACACACACAGACACTGTGCCAAACTCTGGTTGTGGCAGTGCATGTCACAAGGCAGTCCAGCCATAGATTCAGTGCCAAAATAACATGTGTATGTGTGTTTGGGTGTGTGTCTATGTGTATGTGTGTGTGTGTGTGTGTGTGTGTGTGTATAATGTTGTACTTTCTATTTCCCCACTATGCTGCTCCCTAGGGATACCATGTGAGTTCTCGTTCTCTAGCCGTGGAACCCCTGTCATCCTACACTGAGCTGGCGCCACTGCTGCCCTGATTGGGGGGGGGGGGGGGGGGGGGGGGGTCAGACTGGTAGAGGCTAGAGGTTAGGAGACAGTCAGACTGGTAGAGGCTAGAGGTTAGGAGACAGTCAGACTGGTAGAGGCTAGAGGTTAGGAGACAGTCAGACTGGAAGAGGCTAGAGGTTAGGAGACAGTCAGACAGGTAGAGGCTAGAGGTTAGGAGGCAGTCAGACTGGTAGAGGCTAGAGGCTAGGAGACAATCAGATTGATAGAGGTTAGGAGACAGTCAGACGGATAGAGGCTAAGAGACAATTAGATTGATAGAGGCTAGGAGACAGTCAGACTGGTAGAGGTTAAAGGCTAGGAGACAGTCGGACTGGTAGAGGCTAGAGGCTAGGAGACAATCAGATTGATAGAGGCTAGAGGCTAGGAGACAGTCAGACTGGTAGATGTTAAAGGCTAGGAGACAGTCAGACTGATAGAGGCTAGGAGACAGTCAGACTGGTAGAGGCTAGGAGACAGTCAGACTGATAGAGGCTAGGAGACAGTCAGACTGGTAGAGGCTAGGAGACAGTCAGACTGATAGAGGCTAGGAGACAGTCAGACTGGTAGAGGCTAGGAGACAGTCAGACTGGTAGAGGCTAGGAGACAGTCAGACTGATAGAGGCTAGGAGACAGTCAGACTGGTAGAGGCTAGGAGACAGTCAGACTGATAGAGGCTAGGAGACAGTCAGACTGGTAGAGGCTAGGAGACAGTCAGACTGATAGAGGCTAGGAGACAGTCAGACTGGTAGAGGCTAGGAGACAGTCAGACTGATAGAGGCTAGGAGACAGTCAGACTGGTAGAGGCTAGGAGACAGTCAGACTGATAGAGGCTAGGAGACAGTCAGACTGGTAGAGGCTGACGTTATGGTTGGAGCAGCGTCTCTTCTAAACAGTGTCTTGGTAGGAGGAGGAGGAGGGAGACAGTGCTAAAATGGAGCAGCTCCTTCAAGTCACCTTCACAGTGCGCCTCAGGGCCATTCTCTGTTTTCATTCTGCTGCCTTATGCAATTGTTATAGATCCATAATGGAGCCTCTCTTAGCGTTTACTTCAGAGATTTTCTGAGGAACACATTACCATCCCATCATGTCTCTCTGGCTGGACTGATTGAATGATGTTGTCACGGCTACCAGTTTATTCATTTTTCTCCCCACCACGGTGATGGAATCTCAGATATAGATGCATATGGTGCGTCCATCAGTAGAAAAGAAATGTCAAGTCATTCGTGGTTCAAAATAGCATTTTTGGCTTTTGATTTGGGTTTAATTTGTCTAAGTAAGCAGTACAAGTAAGTAAGTAAGTAAGTAAGTAAGTTTTATTTATATAGCTCCTTTCACAGCACGAATGCACAAAGCGCTTTACAATACAAATAACACATACAAAGGAAGAAAGAGCGACATACAAAATGCAATACATACAAAATACAAGACAATTACGACATACAAAATACATTACAAGGCAGTTACAAACTACAGTACAAGGCAGTTACAGTTACAATTCCATGTTTAGATTCGAAAATCCACAGAAAAAAGAAGAACTACAAAGTGTAAGGGGAGATAGAAAAATACAAGAGCAGGAGCAAGCAACAAAAGCGTCTGCTCTGAACGAAAGCCGGAAGGAAGTGAGTGACAAGGTTTGACCTCTGTTCCAAGCACGTGACCTACAGTAACAGTCAGGCTTCAGTCAGTCTTCAATTCAAGTGAAGCGACTGAAGGTGTTGCTATCCATTCTAGCACCGTTTCCAGAACAGTTGTGCGGTTGTTGTTTTTGAGGTGAATGCAGTGTCTCCAGTCAGAGTGTTGTTCATCCCTGGTAAACTATGAAACAGCATGGATGTCTTCAAGTTTCCACGGTATGGCTTGTCCCTCCAACCCATCATCTCTTAAACTTAACGACTTGAGCTGTAAAGAGGCGCTTGTTTTCCCAAAGTGTGTGACTTTGTCTCCAGAGCTGCTATGTGCTTTGATGTCAGACTGACAGGGCAGAACGATGTGACATTGGACGAGCATGGCGTCCATCCGGAATACACCTTAATGGAGGTGTTGGGGGGGGGGGGGTGGGGGGGCTACTACTGTACCCATCAGCCCCTCTACTGACCACTCCCCTCGCTCCTCCCTGCGCCAGTCCTGCAGGCCTAACCCAGGCAGATACTCTTGGCTGCACCTGCATGCCTGCCTTGTCTCCTGCCCTTTCTCCTCTTCCACTCTACTCTCTCTCTCATTCTCTCTCTTGCACTTTCTGACTTTCTTTCTCTCTTCCTCTCTTTCTCTTTCTCTAGCTCTCACCCAAACTCACACGCTCTTCAAGTGAAACAGAATACTCTTTTTCAAGGCAACATGAGACTATTGTTTCTCACCTGGCTCCAACAGAGGACATTTGGTCATGTAACAATCTGTGGAAAGTTAAGACTTTCCCTCCCCATTGCAGATTACAAGACTTGAGTTACTGGCCACTCTTAGGTCACAGCAAGGGACATCCGAGGGTGTCATTACATCACAGGCCGAATCTGACCTCAGGAACACGTCGGAGATAGGGCACAAACCTGACGTAAACCTTTCTACATCACAAACATTCTGCTTTTCTGTGTCTCCAGTCTCCAGAGGGGTTAACATTCGACTGTTTTGTAACGTGTATGCTTTCATCGCTGTGTGAAATATGGGTGTATAGTGTCGTATCAGGGCTGCTGAGGAGGCACGTAACAAGGAGATAAGTCAAGCAAACAATCAGTCAATCAGTCAATCAATCAACCAATCAACCAATCAATCAATCAATGAATCAATCAATCAATTGGCCAATCAGTCAATCCTAAGCTGCCCAGGCATCTTGGAGATGGCCCAGTGATGAGAGAATCAAAGAGAAAGCCTTTTTATGGCTGATATCTGTGTTCTCTCTTCAGGTTGGTTGTGCTGGCTTTGCTCCGCCTGCTGTTGCATGTGCTACACTCAGATTTCTAACTCAAGCAGATATTTTGGTTTTGTGTAGCCTAATTGATAGTCTTTGCTGCCTACTTTCATTCTGCTGACTAAAGATTATTACCAGAATTTATTTGAAGTGCATGCCTTGCATTTTGGCTGGATGTGCAAATGCAATTAGAATTCCAGCTTTTTTGTATGAGGTCATCACATTGCTGTTTAATCCTGCGTTTGTGTTCTGTAGGGTTAGGGATAGGGGTAGGGGTAGGGTGTGTTAGTGGGTTAGAGTTAGGATTAGGACATTGATGGGTAGACAAAATGTATGTCCCATAATAACCCCTGCCACTAATGAAATAGACTTGAAATCTTTTCAATTGTTTATTTGATATAAAGAGCATACAGTTGAAATGTCAGTCAGTTTGGCAGACACCATGCCCTACCAGTAATACATAATCTGTTAACAGCATTTGCCATCTACATGATAGTACTCTCCCTGCTCACATGGCACTCTGCTCAACAAAACATCCTGATCTTCCTAACAACTCATGACAAGTTGACAGGGCTGCAGGTTAGTGAACAATGCTTATCGACTTAGGCTTGTAGACTTGGTCGCTTGACTACACCTCACATCTCTACTGCAGCCCACTGCCGCACGCACGCACACACACACACATGCGCGCGCACACACACACCCAGGGATGGTTTTGGTATGTAGCTCACCCTGGTGGGGAGGTTGTAAGGTGACAAGTGGAGATAAAGTTGTCCTGTGTGTTTACGGCTACAGCCCTTGGGCGCTTTGTGGTGGTTACAGTACGCTACCTCATGTGTTGATTGCTTTAGCGCCTGCAGTCAGCCGAGTGTCTCCCTGGTGGGTGCTACACATCGCTACTGAACGAGCTGCGTCACCGGTGCCCGCCCCTCCTGGTCTCATAGCGCTTTGAGCATCTGGAATGACGATATAGAAATGCAATGCATTATTATCATTATTATTAGTTGTAGTAGTACTTAGAAGCATTGTTGTGGATACTGTACTTAGCTGTGTTGCCATGGCTACAGGGTTGCCCAAGGTTTGACTCCAGATCAGTTCAACAGGCAATAGTGTCCGGCTGGGGCGTTTCCCCTCAGAGCACCTCTCCTGTCTCAGACTAGGTTGAAAGTGGGGCCAGCTCTTCTTCATGCTATGCCAATACCCTACACAACAGTATATTGAGAGCTTCAAAATAATTAAAAGGCCAGCGGTTAGTTTTCTGTCCTCTGTCTGTCCTCTTTTCTCTGCAGTCTCTGCCTCTCCTGACGTGTATGACTTTCAACAGAAGATTTACCTTGTCCAACAACACTTGTGTTTAAAGCTGACATTCAACTCTTGTTTTTGAAAGGTTTAATGGGGTAGCTCAGAATTTTGGACATAGACAATCATTTACGACTTACCCATAATGTTGTTGATTGATGGAGAACATTTCCAGCTGATTCCATGCTGTCTCTTGTTCAGGCATTAGCGGCACGCTAATGCTAGAGCAATTGAACGGAAATGGCTAGCATTTAAAGAAAACTCACTTATAAACACTCCAAACAAGTAAGGATTGCCAGATAAACTAAACTCCTCATCGTGTGTCCATTGCAACTTGTTGTATTGATCCTAAGAGAATAGTCCACTCTTCTGTTCCTTGTTGTTGTGAAGGCAATAGTGCCGGCTAGTTACTTATAGCTACGCCTCCCTTTTTACAGAGAGAGCCATATAGGTCCGAACAAACTAATGGGGTCAACGATAGTTGGACAAAAATTATGGTATAAAAACTTGAATAAGCCCCCAACAGACTGTCCTCATATTTGATTTGGGTGCACTGTGGAGTGTTTAAGTGAGTTTTCTTTGAATGCTAACCGTTTCTACTGCATTGAGCTAGAATAACGGCAGAATGAGAGACAGAATGGAATCAGCTATTCAGCTAAACACAACAAGCTGAAAATATTCTCCATCAATCAACAACATTATGGGTAAGTCATGAATGTCCAAATTTCGGAACTACCCCTTTAACTGGGGTAATAATTTTAATTTAATTAATTTTCCCTTGAACACACCCTAACCCTAATTCTGTTATGATACAGACTCTTGCTTTTCACTTGCAATTGAAAATATGTAGCTCCAGAGATCTGCCTAAGCTGAAGAGAGTCAGTCAAGTATAACTATTCATTGATAAGCAAAGATTTAGATCCTGTGAGGTCCTTTTATAGAGCCTTCTGTCACAGAGCAGAACCTCTCTGTTGTCTCAGTCTGATGCCCCCCCCCCCCCCCCCCCCCCCTCACGCCAGATCTGGTGGCAGCGGTTGAGGATGATAAACTAAGGTGATGGAGACAGGCTGGTCACAATGACCTTCTCCTACCCCCCCCCCCTTTACTCTCATCCCTAACTCCCTCTGAAACATGAAAGACTGTCTAAGAATATAACAACTAACCACTAGTCTGCACTGCAGTGTTTGATATAACCCCCACATCCACTGGTCTGTACTGCAGTATTTCATCTCCAAACGGGCTGCAAGTTATCCCTCTCTCCTTGCTCTCAATATACTGGCTTCTCAGCATGCAGGGGGCGCTGCCATCTTTGTTGTGCCTGCATGGTATTGCACCGACTGCTTCTCTGCATGTCACACGGTACCGGAGGCCTCGACACACTTTATCCACGGGATTAAAAAAAATCACTTTGTTGTTTTTATTCCCTGGCTTTGAGCATGAATTATATAACACAGAGTAGAGATCCAACAGATAAGACTTGGAGCTGTGGGCATGATAAGTTTGTTAACGAGTGTAAGCTGTTTTGGAGGAGTTATTCTTAGAAACCTTCTTTCTGTGTAAAATATATATAACCTTTGGCTCAGTCCTTCTGCCCCCAGCATGCACTTTTAATTAGGTCCGATTGGTGTGGCCATTTTGGATTCCACGTGCTAGGGCAACTATTTATATTTGTAATTGGTAAACAATAGAAGATACATGACTGATATTTTCTGTTCAGACTTCTCCAAGACAGCTCAGGTATAGAGCAGCTTCAATAAGTAGAAGGGGAGGGGGAAGGTGTGTGCGTGTGTGTGTGTGTGTGTGTGTGTGTGTGTGTGTGTGTGTGTGTGTGTATGTGTGTGTGTGTGTTGGGGGGGCGGGGGTGGGGGTGGGGGTTGATATGTGTTTTTCTGCTGTGGGGTTTTGACAGGCTTTTGTCTATCAAGCATGGTTGTTGATGGCTGGCAGCCATTTTCAGCAAACAACATGTTTGAGGTAATGGATGATGTGCATATCCAAGCCCAACTCTTATGAAGGGGAACATACTGTATAGATAGACTGTAGAAACAAACAATGCCTTCTTTTCAGTTATTCTCTTGTAAAGTAAACGTTATGTGGGTACATTGATTTTTGTTTTTATAAGACACAGCATTGATCAAGCATTTAATCAATGCAGTTACAAAGCTACAACTGTCTCTCAGTGGCCCCATTTCATAACCTTCAGTGTGTGCTCTCTCCTAGGATCAACTACTTCATGATAAAACCGGCTATAGAGTTCAGAATCCCCCCACCCTCATGCTCTGGACCACGTCATCAATCCGCCATGCTGGTGGACAGACACACACCTTCAGTGTTGAGGACATGATCAACTTAACATCACTGGAACATCTGATTGGACCCTTTACACCATAGAAATCAACGTCTCGCTGTGTCATTTAACAATAATAATGCTGATTTATTTTCTCATCGAATGTGCATCTACATTCATGGCCAGAAGAATAGACCCCTAATAAAAGCGAGACCTGAATTTGATGAGCTTATTATCTACCACATTAAGATTCTCCATCAGTTCCCTGGGAAGGTTGGGTTCTTTAGGTGTGCTGTTCAGCCAGGCATGTTGAAACAGGTGAAACACTATGCACATGTTTATTTCATTATTCCTCCTTTCTTGCCCACCCCTCCTGTGTTGGTTCATGGTCCTACCCAGCATGCTCGGCTCCTGTTACAGTGTCGTGTGTCTCTGACCGCTGTCTTCCTCTGTTTCCTCTCTTCCTTCCCGCAGGTATCATGACAAACAGGAGGTGACCAGTAACTTCCTGGGAGCCATGTGGCTCATCTCCATCACCTTCCTCTCCATCGGCTACGGAGACATGGTCCCTCACACCTACTGTGGGAAAGGAGTGTGTCTGCTGACTGGCATCATGGTAGGCACCGGGGCTGAGCAGAGACGTCAATATCTGTATTCCGACATTACACCGGAAGTGGGTGTGGCTTAAATAGAAAGTCGTCTAAAGATTTTTCTTTTTTTAATCAAATGTCATTTTAGTAGCCTAATATTCCGGTCATTATAATTGCTGTGCTTTCAAACATCAAACTAGTTATGAATGTATCATTATTTACATAACATTAACTATGAATTAGCCTATTTCCTTGTCATCATACTATGAACTGTCTGAACTCCAACACCACTCTTATTAAGACACTATACACTTATAAATCAAAATATAATTCCTCATATACAGTAGCCTACTGTACTTTGCCCGGCCCAGATATAGTCAAGTCAAGTCAAATTTATTTCTAAAGCACATTTAAAAACAACTCACGTTGACAAATCTGAGCAGGCAGGAAAAGCACAACTATAAATGGTGCTCAGAGAGCACAGACCTCCACCCATGAATGCATTTTGTGGCCCTGTGCGTGCCACACATGCGTGTGAGCAGGACATGTTTGATATGGCTGCATTTGTTAGGTCAAGAGCTTAATGCCAGCCCAAACCCTGTGTCTCTGTGACCCCTATTAACAATGAACTGGGGGGATTTTTCTCTCTCCAAATCACAAAAATGAATGGAGGTGAATGACCGGCCATGTTTGAGTGGCTCGTGGACCCGCTCTGTGATTCGGATCTACTCCAGAATTTAATTTAAAGGAACAGCAGTTTTTGGCCAGTCGTGTTTGCCCTGATTGGGATCCACCCAAAAATTGAATGGGTTCTAATTTGCTACACCTTTCCACTGAGTTTTGTGAAAATCGGTCGGGTAGTTTTTGCACAATCCTGCTAACAAACAAACAAACAAACAAACACACGCCACTGAATACATGACCTCTCGCCCTGCGCTGTCGCTGGGGCGGAGGTAATGTAAATCACAATAAAAATAACAAATAAAAACACATAAGCATCAATACACACAGCACATAGATACAAAATGACAACACATAGACATAGGCACATCCGGAGGATCCAAACACTAAAGAATAAACACTGATCCACCATAGTGTAACACTGATCCACAATAGTGTAACACAGATCCACAATAGTGTTACACTGATCCACCATAGTGTAACAGTGATCTACCATAGTGTAACACAGATCCACCATAGTGTAACACAGATCCACCATAGGGTAACACTGATCCAACATAGTGTAACAGTGACCCACAATACCAGTGATCTTCAGAAAGTCTTCCAGATGAAAATGGCTGATAGAGACGATTATGATTCTAGTGCGGTGAGTCTGACCATGTGACGTCGAATGTGTTGTCCAATAGGGGGCTGGCTGCACTGCGCTAGTGGTTGCCGTGGTAGCCAGGAAGCTGGAGCTGACCAAGGCTGAGAAGCATGTCCACAACTTCATGATGGACACACAACTCTGCAAACGAGTGAGTCTTCCTTCACCTGGTGGGATGAACAGTCTGGCAGCATTGAAGGCTGGCTACATGTTTAATACTAGTAATGTTATTATAAAAGCCAATTAACAGTTAAAGTACTTGGAATTTAAGAATTGGGACTTGGGCTTTATAACAGTTGAAATGTATATAGCCACTCATGTGACTGACTCATCAGTTTCTTTAGAGGTACATTGGCTCAGTCTACTTGGCTCAGTAATGTCCCCTGAGTAAATGATTGTATTTAGATGTGACTGTGTTTGTGTGTTGTCCTTGGATCATGTTTGTGTGTGTGTGTGTGTGTGTGTGTGTGTGTGTGTGTGTGTGTGTGCGTGCGTGTGTGTGTGTGTGTGTGTGTGTGTGTGTGTAAATGTGTGTCCATTTGGGGTGTTTGCATGTGTCTGTCCATTTTGTCCTTTGTTCAAGCGTGCGGGTATATGTGTGTGTGAGTGTGTGTGTGTTGTCTCTTGTTCATACGTGTGTGTTGTCCCTGGTCCCCAGGTGAAGAACACAGCTGCCAATGTACTCAGGGAAACATGGCTTATCTACAAATACACCAAGCTGGTCAAGAAGATCGATCACGCCAAGGTGCGCAAACACCAGCGCAAGTTTCTCCAGGCCATCCACCAGTGAGTATCTCGTCCTCGCCGGCAGCACGCAACAGCCTCCGTGTGGACATGGGTTTAGATCCCGTTCTGGTCTTGTGTTCTCTGTGGTAGAGACAGTAGCTGCAGGACTAAACCCGCGGTATACTTGCTAGTTAGCAACGCCTACGCGTAGCCAAGCGCACATTTTTTGCGGCGCATTCATTTCTGAGGACCTGCGCGGTCAAGCGCAGCCGAGGTTCCGACGGAGATAGCTAAAAGCACGTAGTTAAAAGCAAGTGTACCGCGGACTTAACATGTTGCTGTAGTTGTGAACATTAGACACTGTTAAGATGTCACTTCCTTTCTGTCTCTGGACCATTTCCTGGGATTGTAATACGATAGGATACCCAGAGACACACACACTCTCTCTGCTCTCTCTGTCTCTCTCTCTCTCTTTCTTTCTCTCCTTCTCTTTCTCTTTTTCTTTTTCTCTCACTCGCTAACACACACACGCACACACACACTGTCCTCAATCTAATCTGCAATGTACTGTAATGCCCCCCCCTACCCCCCCTGCCCCGACCCTGTGCTTACGGTGGAAGGTGTAATGGTTGGTTGAGTGGTTTCGTGGATGTTGTGGGTTTAAACCTCTGTACTGTGTTCTGTCTTTGTTCTGCTCTATCACTACAGGGCTCAGAAGTAAGTTGAGTCTTCTATGTACCTCCCTCTGTCTTTTCCTGTCCATCCCCCTCTCTCTCTCTCTCTCTCTCTCTCTCTGTCTCTCTCTCTCTCTCTCTCTCTCTCTCTCTCTCTCTCTATCTCTCTCTCTCTCTCTCTCTCTCTCTCTCTATCTCTCTCCATGTCTATGTTCGACATGCATGACCCTTAATGAAAGGCTGGTCGTCTTTGGTTTTCCCTCCGTGTTTCCATTTTATATACCCACCATCCTCCGAATGAAATGATCTCAACAGCATCGACATTGCCACTGATGATGGCCATGGTCTGGTCGTGAGAGGGGGCCTGGCAGAATGAGCTTGGGACTGCACGGCTTGGCCGGGCCACAGTCCATTCATCTATGAAGTCACCATCTTTGATCAATATAGCTACTGTCCTGGCTATATTATCTCGCATCGATAGTCCCATCCTGCCTCCTGGGGGTTCTCCTCCAGGGCCGGACATGTCTGTTTTTTTTTATGTGGTTGTTTTCGGCTATTTTTAGGAATGGCCATACACCCTCACCCAGTCACAGATCATCTCTAGAGCAAAGAGTTCTGAAATGTACCCTGTTTTATCGTGTAGTGCAGTTGATCCGAGGAGAGAGCACACATTGAAGGTTATGAGACGGGGCCACGGAGAGAGAGTTGTAGATTTGTACAGTAACAGTAGTCACAGCTCACGGGACCAACTCATTAGAGAACTCGCCCGATGACTGTTGTTTCTGAATATATGAGTGTGACCGACTAGCTAGGAGCACATACACAAATGCATACACTCTCTCTCGCACATACACGCACACACACACACACACACACACACACACACACACACACACACACACACACACACACACACACGTCACCACTCTAGAAGGCTCAATCGTTTGATTTGACCCATAGATTCTGTTAGTGTTTGCATGTGTCGGTATGGCGATGACCAGGTCCGTGTGCATGCAGGCTGCTCTCTCCTCCACGCCATCTCTGGGAGAGCTCTCCTGACTCTGTGTTACTCTTCCCCCTTCCTTCCTCCATCCCCCTCCCAATTACCCCCCCGCCCCCACCCGCCCCCCCCCTCCCACACTCCCCTACTCCTCCACGCAGACTGCGCAGTGTGAAGATGGAACAGAGGAAGCTCAACGACCAGGCCAACACACTGGTAGACCTGGCTAAGGTAAGATACTGGGGCCCAGAGGGCTCGGAGTGTTTAGGGGGTGGAGCCAGAGGGTTCGGAGTGTTTAGGGGGTGGAGCCAGAGGGCTCGGAGTGTTTAGGGGGTGGAGCCAGAGGGCTCGGAGTGTTTAGGGGGTGGAGCTAGAGGGCTGGAGGGCCAGAGGGCTCGGAGTGTTTAGGGGGTGGAGCCAGAGGGCTCGGAGTGTTTAGGGGGCGGAGCCAGAGGGCCGGAGGGCCAGACATTGGGAGGCCGGAGCCTGAGGACTGCAGCTGGAGATCTGGGGACGGGGGGCTGGCGGGGGCTAGAGGGTTCGGGCGCCGGGTGGGAGCCAGGAGAAGGGCCGGACGGCTCCAGGAACCTAAGGGAGGGACGCTACGTCACTGTGCAGCACACGCACGGAGGTCAGCGCCCGGTGTGAAAACGTCCGTCATTGAAGCGAAAGTGTTCGCCCTCTCCTCATTTACGACTTGTCATTTTAACAGGTTATAACCCTGGACGGCAGAATCATCCATAATTTGTTGCATTGTTAACTAGCTAACATCTGATATATTAGGTGATGTATATTTCCTCAGCTTGTGTACTAGAGGATGTCAAATAGCTGTTGATGTAGGCTTAATGAGCTAGACATGATTTGGCGAGCTGGCAACCCCAACGGACATCGTGTTGATTTAACGCTCAGCTAAATGTTTTCGGGTAAACCAATATATCTAACATTAGCTAATTAACACTGTTACACGGTGATGTAATGTCCCTTCCTGCGTTTTAGATTCCTTGGGAGGGCTGGGGATGGAGGGATGGAGAGATGGAGGGAGGGATGGAGGGATGGAGGGAGGGATGGAGGGTTTGGGGATGGAGGGATGGAGGGTTTGGGGACTGAAGCTTGAGGACTGGGGCTAGAGAGTTCACTGTTTTTCTGTTCACCTTGGTATGATGTTTATTTAGCCTATTTGTTTTTGTTGTTCTGTATTATTTGTAGATCCCAATAAGAATAGTTGTTGCATCTGCAGCAGCTAATAACGATCAACGATCCAAAATAAACAAAACGTTGGGGGACAAGCGGACTGGAGGATTGGGACTGGGTTGGAGGGGGTTGTTCAAAGGGAAGGGTCAGGCTCAGCCACCATTGATGTGGGTGGCATTTGCACTCCAGGTGTCTATTTTAAAATGTTCAGAAGCTACAGTAGTGCTTTAATGTGGGTTTACCTTCCCTGCCAGATCCCCTCCCTCCCACTGCAAGGGCTGTAGCCGTGTGTGTAGGGTAGTGTGTAGGGTTGTGGTGTGTAGTGTTGTATCAGTGTGTGTAGGGTTGTTGTGTGTAGTGTTGTATCAGTGTGTGTAGGGTTGTTGTGTGTAGGGTTGTATCAGTGTGTGTAGGGTTATTGTGTGTAGGGTTGTATCAGTGTGTGTAGGGTTGTGGTGTGTAGTGTTGTATCAGTGTGTGTAGGGTTGTTGTGTGTAGGGTTGGAGCAGTGTTTTTAGGGTGGTATCAGTGTGTGTGTGTGTGTGTGTGTGTGTGTGTGTGTGATTGGAGGAGTGTGTTTAGGGTGGTATCAGTGTGTGTAGGGTTGTATCAGTGTGTGTAGGGTTGTTGTGTATATGTTGTATCAGTGTGTGTAGGGTTGTTGTGTGTAGGGTTGTATCAGTGTGTGTAGGGTTGTGGTGCGTAGTGTGTGTGTTGTATCAGGGTGTGTAGGGTTGTATCAGTGTGTGTGTGTAGGGTTGTTGTGTGTAGAGTTGTATCAGTGTGTGTAGGGTTGTATCAGTGTGTGTGTAGGGTTGTTGTGTGTAGGGTTGGAGCAGTGTGTGTAGGGTTGTTGTGTGATGAGTTGTATCAGTGTGTGTAGGGTTGTATCAGTGTGTGTAGGGTTGTATCAGTGTTTAGGGTTGATGTGTGTAGGGTTGTATCAGTGTGTGTAGGGTTGTTGTGTGTAGAGTTGTATCAGTGTGTGTGTATGGTTGTTGTGTGTAGGGTTGTATCAGTGTGTGTAGGGTTGTTGTGTGTAGTGTTGTATCAGTGTGTGTGTAGGGTTGTTGTGTGTAGGGTTGTATCAGTGTGTGTAGGGTTGTGGTGTGTAGGGTTGTATCAGTGTGTGTGTGTGTGTGTGTGTAGGGTTGTTGTGTGTAGAGTTGTATCAGTGTGTGTAGGGTTGTTGTGTGTAGGGTTGTATCAGTGTGTGTAGGGTTGTTGTTTGTAGGGTTGGAGCAGTGTGTTTAGGGTGGTATCAGTGTGTCTGTGTCTGTGTGTGTGTGTGTGTGTGATTGGAGGAGTGTGTTTAGGGTGGTATCAGTGTCTGTAGGGTTGGGTTGTATCAGTGTGTGTGTAGGGTTGTTGTGTATACGTTGTATCAGTGTGTGTAGGGTTGTTGTGTGTAGGGTTGTATCAGTGTGTGTGTAGGGTTGTTGTGTGTAGGGTTGTATCAGTGTGTGTAGGGTTGTTGTGTGTAGTGTTGTATCAGTGTGTGTGTAGGGTTGTTGTGCGTAGGGTTGTATCAGTGTGTGTGTAGGGTTGTTGTGCGTAGGGTTGTATCAGTGTGTGTGTAGGGTTGTTGTGTGTAGGGTTGTATCAGTGTGTGTGTAGGGTTGTTGTGTGTAGGGTTGTATCAGTGTGTGTGTAGGGTTGTTGTGTGTAGGGTTGTATCAGTGTGTGTGTAGGGTTGTTGTGCGTAGGGTTGTATCAGTGTGTGTGTAGGGTTGTTGTGTGTAGGGTTGTATCAGTGTGTGTGTAGGGTTGTTGTGCGTAGGGTTGTATCAGTGTGTGTGTAGGGTTGTTGTGTGTAGGGTTGTATCAGTGTGTGTGTAGGGTTGTTGTGCGTAGGGTTGTATCAGTGTGTGTGTAGGGTTGTTGTGTGTAGGGTTGTTTGGGGCGGCTGTAGCTCAGTTGGTAGAGTGGGTCGTTCAATGATCGAAGGGGTCAGTGGTTCGAATCCAAGCTCTAACTGTCCACATGTCGAAGTGTCCTTGAGCAAGACACCTAACCCCAAATTGCTCCCAATGAGCAGGTTAGCACCTTGCATGGCAGCTACCGCCATTGGTGTGTGAATGTGTGTGTGAATGGGTGGATGAGAGGCCATTGTAAAGCGCTTTGAGTGCCGCTAAGGTGGAAAAGCGCTATATAAGTGCAGTCCATTTACCATTTAGGGTTGTTGTGTGTAGAGTTGTATCAGTGTGTGTGGGGTTGTTGTGTGTAGGGTTCTATCAGTGTGTGTAGGGTTGTTTCAGTGTGTGTAAGGTTATTGTTTGTAGAGTTGTATCAGTGTGTGTGTAGGGTTGTTGTGTGTAGGGTTGTATCAGTGTGTGTAGGGTTGTTGTGTGTAGGGTTGTATCAGTGTGTGTAGGGTTATTGTGTGTAGGGTTGTTGTGTGTAGAGTTGTATCAGTGTATGTGTAGGGTTGTTGTGTGTAGGGTTGTATCAGTGTGTGTTGGGTTGTATCAGTGTGTTGGGTTGTTGTGTGTCTGGTTGTATCAGTGTGTGTAGGGTTGTTGTGTGTAGGGTTGTTGTGTGTAGTGGGGTGTGTGTCTGGTTGTATAAGTGTGTGTTGGGTTGTATCAGTGTGTTGGGTTGTTGTGTGTCTGGTTGTATCAGTGTGTGTAGGGTTGTTGTGTGTAGGGTTGTTGTGTGTAGTGGGGTGTGTGTCTGGTTGTATAAGTGTGTGTGGGGTTGTTGTGTGTAGGGTTGTATCAGTGTATGTAGAGTTGTGTGTGTAGGGTTGTATCAGTGTGTGTGGGATTGTTGTGTGTAGAGTTGTATCAGTGTGTGTAGGGTTGTATCAGTGTGTGTGGGGTTGTTGTGTGTAGAGTTGTATCAGTGTGTGTAGGGTTGTATCAGTGTGTGTGGGGTTGTTGTGTGTCTGGTTGGAGCAGTTTGTTGTTGAACGGTTTCTCTTCTCTCTCCACAAGATTCATCCTAACTAGTCATAACAACACAGGCCAAATGGAAAATGTGGCGTCAGAAATCCCCAATATTCCCCTTGTCTGACTCCTTCAGCCCCTCAGTTCTGTGTCCTTTCTTTCTCCTTCCACTGTCAGATAAACTGATTTATAGGGGAGCCTCAGACTGCAATATCTATTCTTGCTCTCAGTGATCAGAGTGGTCAGGTGATTCCAGTTCTATTGACCATTTGATGGAATGATCATATTCAAAACAATAACAGCAGTTTACAGTGCAGTTTGCTTGGATCAATAAGTCGTTGCCTGACACTGCAAATTGTTCTGCGCTTGCAGATTTAAAATCTTAGATTTGGAAATATGAGATTAATTATTGTTAAAGTTATTTACTAGTTTCTATCTTATTTCTAGAGTAATTTCTTCTAAAATTCAGTATTTATTTCTTGTATTAACTGTTTTTTGCAGTGTAGTGACTGAAAGCTCCATTGGCTCCATTGAATGGGTCTGTTCTAACCCTTATCCTGGGATTTCTGCAATGAACTAGGATCATTAACTACCCCTCTCACACCCCTCCCCCTCTCCCCCTCTGCTCCTCCCCCTCTCTCCCTCTGCTCCTCCCCCTCTGCTCCTCTGCTCCTCCCCCTCTCCCCCTCTCCCCCTCTCCCCCTCTGCTCTTCTGCTCCTCCCCCTCTCCCCCTCTGCTCCTCCCCCTCTCCCCCTCTGCTCCTCCCCCTCTCTCCCTCTGCTCCTCCCCCTCTGCTCCTCTGCTCCTCCCCCTCTCCCCCTCTCCCCCTCTGCTCCTCCCCCTCTGCTCTTCTGCTCCTCCCCCTCTCCCCCTCTGCTCCTCCCCCTCTCCCCCTCTCCCCCTCTGCTCCTGCCCTCTGCTCTTCTGCTCCTCCCCCTCTCCCCCTCTGCTCCTCCCCCTCTCCCCCTCTGCTCCTCCCCCTCCGTCCCAGACCCAGAATGTGATGTACGACCTGGTGGCGGAGCTGCAGGAGCGCAGCGAGGAGCTGGACAAGCGCATCGGCACGCTGGAGGACAAGCTGGACTCAGTGACGGGCAGCCTCCAGGCGCTGCCCTGCCTCATCTCCCAAGCCATAACCCAGCAGCAGCAGGACTTCCTGGACAGCTTCCTGCACCGCTTCCGGCCCGCCTCCATGGGCTCGGAGCGCTCGGAACGCTCCTGGACCTCGACCGCCCGCCGCCGCCGCTCGCCCTCCACCGCGCCTCACACCTCATCAGACAGCGGGTAGACCCGCCCCGATACACCCTCCCCCCACCCTGCCCCCCCCCTCCGCCTCCTCCCAACCCCCTCGACCCCCCCGTCACCGATCCAAACCACCCCTCCAACACCATACGAGTCTGTGGTCAGAGCTCCTCGTCGCGCGGCCCCACGCTGACCTCCATCCGCCCTCCTGCCGACGCGCCCGGCTCTGTGACTGAACGCTCAGGCGCGGGACCGGACCAGGACCGGACCAGGACCGGACCAGGAGCAACTCTAACAGAGCCAACAAGCGAGATAATACTTCAACATCATCCTAGAGTGACAGATTAAAAACAACTTAAAACCGAGACAAGTAGAGATGTGGTTTATGTTTTAGCCATTGTATGGCTGTTCAAGTTAGCTTTTTTTGTAAAAGCCCTTGTATAGTTAAAAGTGACTGAGTTCAGGGTGACATAATGACGCGTGGTGACAGCAGGAGATCACACCTGAGAGCACTCATGTGCTGGGGGGACGAGAAAGAGAGAGAGAGAGAAGGAAAAAGGAGGAGAAACAAGTGGGGATAAGGAGGGAGATAGAGGAGAAGAGGGGGAGACAAGAGGGATAGGTTGAGGAGAATAGAGGAAGAGAAGAGAGGAGAAGAGGAGTGAGAGAGGGAAAGAGAGAGCTGGAGATAGAGGGACATAGAGAGAGAGAGAGAGAGAGAGAGAGAGAGAGCGAGAGAGGGGCTCTGGGCTCACCTGGCCTGGTGGAAGCATGGAAGAGACAGAGGACAGCTGTGTCTGTGTCAGACTTCCTGTCACATGACTGGTTTGCGGGTGTCCCCCCTTAGCCAAGGGGATGGCGTAAAGATGGCCGCTGGAAGCACTGATGTCTGCTCAGTAGAGAAATGCACTTAGGGGAGAGGAAGAGGGGGAGGAGGAGGAGGAGGGTGGGGGGGTCAAATTATGGAGGGACACTGGGATGCACATGACATTACTACTGAGTAGGAACATTTACACAAATGCCAACTTCAAAGTTTCAGTTTCCCTGTTCTTACAAAGGAAACAATGAGAGCGACTATCTTTTTTAGTTACATAATGACATGTGATTTTTCAGTGCCTGAATGTACAAATAGTAGAGGGTTATTTAATGACTAATTTCAAAGCAAGTTTTTTACGATGTTAACACTCTGAATAAGAGCATTGCATTCCTTTTTCAGATACATTCCTCTCCAAAAACTCAAAGAAAATGTCTTAATGTAATGCATAACATTGCCTCCATGACACAAGATCTCTATTAATGTTTTGAAGCGTTGTTCTTCTTTTTTCTATTTATACTAACCGCTAAAAATACTCACTAGATCAGAGGACGAGACGAGCACGCAAGGGAGTAAGAAACAGGGAACGTGTCTGAGAGTCCACTTCAAGTTCGATGCACTCATACACACCCGCACACACACAGGCACTCGCGTTCACACACGCGCATACACACGCATACACACACACACACACACACACACACAGCTATGGGATCTGTAATCTACCTTTCCATCACTACAAACCGGAGCTTCCACTTGTCTTCAGGTAAAGGCGTGTCCTGAGGTGTGCAGGGCCGGCCAGCCCGAGGTTCAAACCCCGCCCACGCATGGTTCTGGGCTAACATGAGGATGGAGCAAAAACCCTTGGATGGCTTTGATGATTTTACATTTAGATTTTATGCTACTTTCGTTGGTTTGTTTTTTCCTTTCTTTTTTACTGAGATTTCATTTTTTTATTAGGAACCTAGGATTTCTAGAGTTGCAAATCTAGAGAGTTGCAGTAATGTGATACTGTATAACAATGCATTCCCTGTTTTAAAATGATGTGAAGAAAATCAATATTTAAAAAATAAATCCTGGAAGAATAAAAAATAAAGTAATGAAGACCATACTTGGACGGTTCTGGAAAGTGAATTGGTTCTCTCGGAAATGGCGTCATCTCCTTAGAGAAGTCATGGTATGTCAGAACATTGGGTAGTCAGTAAACGTGTCAGAATGTCAGGTATAACGTCTGTAAACAGGTCAGAATGTCAGTTATAAGGTCTGTGAACAGGTCAGAATGTCAGTTATAAGGTCACTGAACCTGTCAGAACGTCAGTTATAAGGTCAGTTAACATGTCAGAATATCAGCTCAGCTGGCAGACTGATGGCAGGGTTACATTTTCAGACTTGCCTTCCTCTCCTTCAAGATCAAGGAAAATGTTTATTTATTTCGTACCCAAAGGTAAATTTGCTGTGCGGATGGGATATTCAGCAGTTAAAAAGACATCACATCAATAAATATTCATAAAGCATCAAAAAAACAAACTTGGCTATGTGAGAGGTGCCTGGGCTCCTTGGGGCTCTTCTGATAGTGCTGTGTTCAGCTGCCTCTGAATGAGGCTTCAGACATGCATCTCCGCCACACTTAACAAGAGGCTGTTCATGTCCACAGGTATAAATACTGCTCCTCTAAGCAGGGGAGAGTCGTAGAAGAGGTGGGTGTATGGGAGGAGAGGGGGAGGAGAATAGGAGGAGGGTAGGGGAGCAGGAGAGGCGGAGGTAGGCAGAAGAGGTGGAGAAGCGGCGGTAGGGGCGGAGGTAGAGGAGGAGAGTTCGAGAGGTTGGGATAGTGAAGGAGAGGTGGAGGTACAGGAGGAGAGGTGGGGTGGAGAGGAGGGGGTGGAGGAGAGGTGGAGGAGAGGTGGAAGTAGGGGAGGACAGTTGAAGAGGTGAAGGTAGAGGAGGAGAGGTAGAGGAGAGGTGGAGGTAGGGGAGGACAGTTGGAGATGTGGAGGTAGAGGAGGAGAGGTTGAGGTAGAGGAGGAGAGGTGGAGGTAGAGGAGGACAGTTGGAGAGGTGGAGGTAGAGGAGGAGAGGTAGAGGAGAGGTGGAGGTAGGGGAGGACAGTTGGAGAGGTGGAGGTAGAGGAGGAGAGGTGGAGATGGGGGAGAAGGGTCTCTGGTAAAGTGTGAGGGAGGCAGGAGGATGGAAGTGGGCGGGTTAAGGTTAGGAGGAGGCAGGGTGAAAGATGCTACTGCTTCTCTGCCTCAATTAGACGTGAAGGGAGAGAGGGGCTCTCAGAGCCTGGAGCCATGTGTCAAGACTCCAGCCATGAGGGGGCGTCTGTGTATATTTGCCAGGTTGTGTGTGTGTGTGTGTGTGTATGTGCGCACGCGTGTGCGTGTGAATGCACGTTGGATATGTCCTTCACTTGACCCTGCCAGCCACAGATTCAGATCTATGATTATAACTCTAATGGCGCATGTCCCCTATGCAGTGAATTTCGTGTGTCGTTGGCCAATCAGGAGAGTTCAAATTTGCAACGGGCTTTTGTCCTCCAATCATTGCACACGCGGTGTACTGCACACACACAACCCCTCCTCTGGCTTGTATCGTATGCTAGATCTCCCACAAACCGAGGTTAAGCTAATATTTTCACTGCCGCATAGTGGACACATATCGTCACCACATGATCATATCTCACCTTGGTCAGAGTTGCGTTCTGCTAATTGGTTTTCGTGTCCATCTTGAGTATTTATCAAACTGTGACAGCGCTCTGATCTGCCTCTGCCCGGGGTGCTGCTCCGTCCAATCAACGTCCTCCTCGTCTCAGCGCCATGGTGATAGGTAGGCAAGGAGCAGCGCCTGGTCCGATAGAAACATACTCTACATGGTCACATAAACATACTATACCTGTTCCCATAGAAATATACTCTACATGGTCACATAAACATACTATACCTGGTCCCATAGAAACATACTCTACATGGTCACATAAACATACTATACCTGTTCCCATAGAAACATACTCTACATGGTCACATAAACATACTATACCTGGTCCCATAGAAACATACTCTACATGGTCACATAAACATACTATATATATGTATATATACTGTATATAAATACATCCATGTACTCTATATCTGCAGTGCTATGATGAACAGATGACCTCCTCAAGGTCAATACCAATGCCAGTGATTCAGACAGAGAGAGGAAACATTTGAAGATAAAGCATTCAATATGCTCCATGTCTGTGTGTTTGTGTGTGTTTGTGTGTGTGTGTGTGTGTGTGTGTGTGTGTGTGTGTGTGTGTGTGTGTGTGTGTGTGTGTGTGCGTGTGTGTGTGTGTGTGTGTTTGTGTGTGTGTGTGTGTGAAGTACATTCAATGTCCTTGCCTTGATATTTTTCTTCATGAATATCAGTACTGCTCAGAACAGTGGAATACACTATGATGGCTATCATGTAATTTAGAGTAGAGTCAAGATAAGGGGAGGCTCTGTAGACTAGCTAATGGTCACAGCAAATCAATAGTGCTCTCTCATTCTTTGGAATCATATTAGAATATGTCATTATCTGAGGAAGACTCGGGAAACTTTATCGCCACTTATGTTGCAGACAGAAGGTTCTGAGAGATTCTGCACAATAGCCAAAGGAGATGGACATACATTTTATGTCATAAAATAATTTATCATTACAATAATTTCCTAAGCCTAACCTCTAACCCATATCCCTAACCCTTAACCCCGTACCTACCTACAGCAATAGACAAGAAACACATTATGACTGTTAGAGCAGGTGAAAACAGAATGAGAGAGAGATGGGATATGCTGTCCTCTAGTGGTACGGACCTGATATGTTGATCTAATAAGAATATAATTGAATTATTCACAGATAATAAGCAATTTTGCAGATCGTAGATAGGCCCTGTAAGTAACAGAGGATTGATATCAGATATGGAGACTGCTTCTTTTGATTATTTTTTTGTGTAAAAAGTTAAGACTAGTATCACAATCCAAGTATGTTATTATCAAAGTGAGTGGTGCACGCTGTAGATTCAAATGTATTCCATTTGGATTCAATGAAAACATAGAAATCATATGACATCATATGACATATTCCCAGTTCACCCAATACTCCAAATATTAATTTGGCAACAAGGTTTGATTCATATGAAACTGGATCCTGTAGTATCTTGCCTCCTAGTTCCCATAAACACCAGTGGAACTAGATAATAAGACTGGCCCATTGTTTCAGACCAGGCCCTTGGCTTCCCTCCACGCCTGTCTGTACCTAATGTGTAAATGTTTACCACACTCTGCCACAGATTAGGCATAGAAGCACCAACACAGGATGTAGACTGGGCAGATTTAGTTAATATTTAAGCTGTGCTGGTGAAGCTAGCCCAGATGAGTCACCTGAGAGGGGTGGACTGGGCCTGCTGTGGCAGCAGCCATCTTAGAAACACTGGTTTCTGCCTCACAGCTCTCAAAGTCCTGCTGCTGGTCAACAACTTGTCTTTGTGAGGACGTACAAACTTGTCTTTGGTAAGGACCTACAAATTTGTCTTTAGTAAGGACCTACAAACCTGTCTTTCGTGTCAAGGTAAGTAAGTCTGACTTCTGCATAATATTTCCATATAATGTGGCATATGAGATCATGTTCACTGTATTCAGTTAAACCTTTTCTTGTTTGATTCCATTCCAGTTTTATCATGACAGTTATGTGCTTTGGGTATTGTAGCCCTTATTGCTACCACAGGGTGAAAACCGCAGAAATTCAGTTTGTACGCTTTGTACGGTTTTAAAGCCACTTTGTGCTCCTCAGACTCCTGAGTGAGAGGCTGTTGTAAGCTGCTGCCTTTACAGCTACTGCATTTACAACTGCTGCCTTTACCGACCCTGTGTCTTTACAGCCATGTTCATTTTCTCCTGTGAAAAGAGAAGAAAGATTTGATTTCATAGTTGTGCCATATATTTTTTGATAATGACAGAAGTAGAGCCTAGGGGCTGCATAATAAATCATTTAATACAGGATTTTCATCCCAATCACTAAATGTAAATATCAATTTAAATAGTCAAAGAATATTATTCAGCATGTATTCCTAATTATATTGAATATCTTTTTTTCCCTGGTTCCCACAGATCACCTTAATTAACCTGTGCCTCATGACCTTTGACACACTTCCATCCTCTGAGAATGAAAAGGTCCAACCCTAAACCCAACCTTCGGGTACTATGAGTTCAGCACCACCTAGTGAACAGAGTAGAGTAGAGTAGAGTAGAGTAGAGCAGAGTACAGCAGAGTAGAGTAGAGCAGAGCAGAGTAGAGTACAGTAGAATAGAATAGAGTAGAGCAGAGCAGAGCAGAGCAGAGTAGAGCAGAGCAGAGCAGAGCAGAGTAAAGCAGAGTAAAGCAGAGTAGAGCAGAGTAAAGAAGAGTAAAGCAGAGTAGAGTAGAGCAGAGCAGTGTAGAGCAGAGCAGAGTAAAGCAGAGTAGAGTAGAGTAGAGTAGAGTAGAGTAGAGTAGGGTACCACTTTGTTGTCTATCCGAGTATGATCGGCAGTATAGTGAGATCTCAGTAGGTTGTGTACTGTAGGATGAAAAGCTGGAGCAGGAGCTGGAAGAGAGGAGAACCTGAGAGACAGGATGGGACGTCCTCCGCCCTGACTGAGACCCCGCTGGGACCGCTTCCCCGAAGACCCTCCCTGGACGAGCATTCTGATGACGACGCTGAGTTCACGGGCCTATCGTCCAGCGCTGCGTATGTACCTGAAGGCCCTGGAGAGGAGGATGAGGAGGGGGCCGTGAAGAAAAGATGGAGGTCCATCCTTCCTCAGATATGGGGGGGTGTCCTCCAGAAATGGGGGAGGGGCGATGCTGAGTCCGAACAGGGCTCCGGGGGGGTCCACATCCTGCCCAACGGTACCAGGGTGAGCCCCCCTGTCAGTCCCCTCCAACAGCGCCGGGCCGGAGACACGCAGGACTCCCAGGCCTCCAGCCACAGCTCCAGGAAACCCTTCCTCGCGGACCACCTCCTCCAGCCCCTGGAGGAGTCTGAACTGAGCAGCCTCCACCCTGCGGAGTACTACGCTGAGAAGCTGGAGGTCTACCACATGAAGTACTCCTACCTGAAGTCCTGGCCGGGGCTGCTCAGGCTTCTGGCTGGCCTGGAGCTGCTCTTCGGGGGCATGGTGTTCGCCTGCGTCTGCGCCTACATCCAAAAAGACAGCCAGTGGTCCAACGCCTACGGGTTGTATAATGGGATGTACAACAACGGTCTAGGGACGTCAGGCTACTACTACAACGGCCCCATGACTCCCTTTGTACTGGCAGTGGTGGGGCTGACCTGGGTGGTCACCCTGATCCTGCTGGTCATGGGCCTGACCATGTACTACCGCTCCATCC
Source organism: Borostomias antarcticus (assembly GCF_949987555.1). Classification (NCBI taxonomy): domain Eukaryota; kingdom Metazoa; phylum Chordata; class Actinopteri; order Stomiiformes; family Stomiidae; genus Borostomias; species Borostomias antarcticus. The sequence continues at coordinate 5,849,124 of NC_140245.1, forward strand.
TCCTGGACTCCCCCTGGTGGCCGTTGACAGAAGCAGCCATCAACGTGGTTCTGTTCCTCCTCTACATGGCCGCCGGCATCGTCTACCTCAACGACCTGAACCGCGGGGGTCTGTGCTCCATGACCGTGGGAGTTAACCCCGTCATGTCCGGCCTGTGCCGCGTGGACGGGGGTCAGATGGCGGGCACCGCCTTCATCTTCATCACCATGGCGATGTATCTGGTCAGCTTCCTGGTCTGTCTGAAGATGTGGCGGCATGAGGCGACGCGCCGGGAGAGGCAGCTCTGGGAGGGTGAGGTGGGCGGAGCTAACGAGCACTTCATGTCAAGCATGTCATCGTATGTGTTGCCTGTATCACGTAGATTTGACAAATAACCACCTTGAACCTCAATATTATAGCAGTCTATTAAGACTGATTGATTGATTGATTGATCCCAGATAGCAAGCGGATCTGGGCCATATACAGGCCAGATCTGGCCCTTGTGGCTTAGTTCCGGCCCCTATATGGCCCAGATCCGCTTGCTATCTGGGATAGATAGATAGATAGATAGATAGATAGATAGATAGATAGATAGATAGATAGATAGATAGATAGATAGATAGATAGATAGATAGATAGATAGATAGATAGATAGATAGATAGATAGATAGATAGATAGATAGATAGATAGATAGATAGATAGATGGACGGACAAACAGATCAGTCGATCAATCGATCAACTTTATCGCTCCCCTATCATGACAGCATAAAACTGCCTTTAAACCGTTGTAACCGTACTGTAGATAAATCAACTTTATTGGTCCCCTATCATCTGTGAGAGAGAACAAGAGAGTGTGTGTGTGTGCATGCGTGTGTGTGTGTGTGTGTGTGTGTGTGCGCGTGCGTGTGTGTGTGCGTGCGTGCTTGTGTGTGCACCCATGGTTTTTCATACCCCCAGCACTGCAGCATTGGCAGCGCCAGACAAACCTATTACTGTGAGCAGATGAAGTCCATCTTATCAGCTTATCCTAGTGAGCACATGTAGGACAGAGCTGCCAGGGGAAGATAATGTGTCCGATGTCAGATAAACCAGGCTGTAGAGGAGTAGGGAAAACAGTGATTGCATTGGCCAGCTAAGCTAATACTGTATCCAAATAAAGCTTTGCTTGGGGAACTGAGGACAGGACAGTAAAAGGCATTCACGATTCTTCAACATTTCTGTGTTGTATCACACAGACTTGACTGAATGTTCAATGTGATGAAGATGCAACAACTGCACTGATGTTTAATGACCTTGTATAGTGTATAATACAATGTATAATCTGATATTCTACAGTGTAGTATGTAGACAATGCAAGAATTTATAATATATAACGTAATAATCTACAGTGTATCATGTAATAGTCTACAGTGTAACGTTATAGGCTAATCACCTCCTCTAACCGCTCCCATTGGACCCCAGGAACAACATCACCATGGCTCCGCCCCCACTCAGCCCCAGCCCAGGAGGATTGGGTTTGAGGACGAGAAGGTCACCGAGAGGCAGAGCAGAACCAGACATGTCGCCGATGAACCAGGCGGTAAACCCAGCCAGCAGAGGCCCGCCGGCGGCCTGAACGCGGCCGTACCTGCAGCCTACGCTCCCAAGCCCCGCATCGTCGTCGCAGACTACATCCTGTGAGTGACCGGCCCGGCTACGGACAGGAAGGCGGGATAGAGAGCCGCAGAGTAGGGAGTTTGAGTTCTCTAACTACTCCTCCTTCCTTTCTCTCGTCCCTGTGAGGTCATCTCTGCTCTGTCCTGTATCGATGCGTTTCTCGTGTCACCAATCCTTTCAAATGAATAATGATTTTCCAAGGAAGGGAGGAAGGAAGTTTGTAGTTTGAGAATTAGAATCAGTTGAAAGACTGAAAGGGGCCTTTGTCAGCTAGAGCGCTGTTATGTTAAAGCCGTCTCAGTGCCCCTGACTCTCCTGCTGCTTATGGTTAGGGGTTAAAGTTAATTAAACTTTGTCAGCTAGAACTCTGCTATTATAAAACGACCTCAGTGAAAGGCTGTAAAAGGCTATTCAAAGCAATATGATGGAACGAGAATGTTATAGAAAGCATCAAAGGGCTGTAATGAATAAGAGAAACCCTGACCCTTAAAACAGACCTCTAATGTGTTCAAGAGACCGATATAATGTCTAATTATACAACCTTGGTGCCTTGCCTGCTCACTTACAGGAAGTACCCAGAGATCGTGTGTGTGGAGGAGAGAGAGAGCTACAAGGCCGTGTTCAACGACCAGTACCAGGAATACAAGGACCTGCACGCCGACGTCAGCTCCACCCTCACCAAGTTCAGACAGATGGACGCCATGATGGACAGACTGCTCAAAGAGGACAGCAGCCAAGGGGTACGACAGACCAGCACACACAAACGCACACACATACACGCACGCACGCACACACACACACACACACACACACACACACACACACACAAATACAAGGGGTACGACAGATCAGCACACACACACACACACGCACGCACACACACACACACACACACACACACACACACACACACACACACACACACACACACAAGGGGTATGACAGACCAGCACACACACACGCATACACACACACACACACACACACACACACACACACACACACACACGTCCATAGAAACACGGTGACATAGATGACTTGCCCACTGGAATGATGCTCTATTTTATCACAACATTTAGACTGTCCAGTGCCCTAATCAGTCATATGTGCTCTTTTGCTCTCCTAAAGAATGATTGATTTTGTCAGCTCCTGTTTGATCTCATTCCTTTATGTATTGTTATTCTGTCTGTCTTACAGGAGAAGAAGAGAATAAAGGAGCTCTTGAAGAAGTACGAGCAAAAAAAGAGTGTAAGTTATAATCATGGTTATTCTCCTTTCTATGTCAGTCTAAGAGAATTCCCCAAATCATCCGGCAATCTACCCAATATTCAACGTTAATGTATTCAAACTGTTAGTGTTTAGTAAAGGGCCAGGTAGTAGTACAGCTGTTATCAGTGTGTAAACAACCAGGTAATATCATCTTTTTCACTGGAGCTGCCCACTCAGCCACATAATAATCCTGCCACTTTGAAATGTGGACCCCTGGGAAATTAATTTGTCATTTAAGACATTTACATTACAGGAGATCGAGTAACAGTGCCACAGTCAAGACGTGTGTGTTTGTTTGTTTGTGTGTGTGTGTGTGTGTGTGTGTGTGTGTGTGTGTATGTGTGTGTGTGTGTGTGCGTGTGTGTGTGTGTGTATGTGTGTGTGTGTGTGTGTGTGTGTGTGTGTGTGCTTGGGCGCGTGCGTGCTTGTGCTTTGTGCATGCCTGTTTGTGCGCAATTTCACAGGGCACTGCCTTCCTGGAGAAGAAAGAGCGTTGTGATTACCTGAAAGCTAAACTAAGCCATATCAAGAACAGGATCCGTGACTTCGACCAAGCCACCGTGGCTGCGGGGCGGGGCCTAAACAGACCACAGCTGACGGCGTAAATCAGAAAAGGGATCGTATTCTATTCTTGTGCTGTTGTCGAAAATCAACGTTCCGTTGAGCCTCCCTCTCGATCATGTGAGGACAGGAGAATCTCCTGTGGCCAGAGAGATCAGGAGGGGCCAGTGAGGGAAGAAGGAAGTCTTCACCTGATCCTAAAAGAATGAAATCCCCTGAAACTGTGATTAGGGCATCTGTGGGGTCCCCGGTTCCTCAACATGATGCACCATGTGAATGAGGTCCAGCTAGCACAAACTGGACAGAATACTGCTGAAGAATGAGGTAGAGCTAAGCGACTCCTGCCGGGTCGGCAGAACCTAGGCACGTCCATGAGTTCTGGAAGCACCGGTTCTAATAATCTAAATACAGGGGGTGAAATTATTGCACCAAGAGGACATATGATTCTGTCGTATGATGATCTGCAGGTCCTGGATGAGACCTCAATTGAGGGGCTTTTGGGTTAAACTCTGAGGATCATCTGGAGAATGACTGAGCAGTAAAGTACCAAAGTGATGTTTAAATTCAATGAAATGAAATAACATGGAATGCTAGCAGTTACACTAAACAATGTATTTGTATTATTATCTTGTACTAATCACATAAATAATAAAATAAATAATAAAAGTTCGAATCTTTAAGAGTATATGTAACAAACATTTCAGACTGTATTTTGAAGTCTGTAACTGAATCAAAAGAGAAGAATAAAGCCTCTTTTCACAGTCTGTGGAAAGCACCAGAATGGACCAACAAGTCAAAGTGATCATTAGTTCATGTGATTATTTTTAGACAACTGTATTTATGTAGTGCTCATTGGAAATGTACTGGAGAGATTTTGTTATATTGTCAGGATGACTTTGTAGCAATGAGCATGTGATGACCATGAGATGATCACTCTGTGTGAGGTTATGATGTGTGCCTTTGATTGGTTGAAACTGATGCAACGTTTTAAGAGAGGGAGGAGTGTTTACTTTGATTCGTTGAAATTCGTTGATGTAATGCCTGATGATGATGAGCTCCCCACTGACGTCAGGACAGCAGAGTCGCTGCCCATCTTTCGCCGCAGGCTCAAAACTCACCTCTTCAAGACGTACTACGATGATCCTCCCTCTTAAGCACCTAATGTATTTTAGTTTGCTATTCTTGCACTTTGCCTTCAGCACTAGATAATGATTTTAGTCACTTGTTTTAGAAAGGAGATACGTTTGTGAGTTCTGAGTGGTAGTATATTGGCTTTTCCTACGTTAAATGCAATTATTGTAAGTCACTTTGGATAAAAGCGTCAGCTAAATGACTGTAATGTAATGTGATGGAAGGAGAGAGAGATGAGAGAGTATAAAACATAGAGAGCAACGATGCCCCTGGGTTCTCTTCTAACTGGGGGCCGTGACCTGCAGCCCAGAAGGAGACTGAACCAGATCAGAGCCCCCCAGCCTGTAACTGCAGAAATTGAACAGTCTCCTGATTCAATGAAGAAATAAATTCTCCAATCTGAACTGAAAGAAAATAATTTTCAGAAAGAGCTGTCAGATCTTTGAATGTCTTTCTTTATGAGATGCTCAAATGCCTTTGCTTAAATGTTTCCTGCATGATATATGTTGATGTTGAAGTTATTTCAGTTTGAATATCAGGGGCTTTAGCCTACCAGAATCAAACAGTCTGAGTCCGTATGATTGAACATTATGATCAACTTTGTTCAACATACTGTTGTGTTACTTTATTGGAGCAGACATCAAACAATTGACTTATATCCCCCCACCACCCCTCCACCCCCAATCAAATTTCTTTGACCTAGTATCTATCTCAGTAGTATCCATCTCAGTAGTATCCATATCAGTAGTATCCATCTCAGTAGTATCCATATCAGTATTATCCTATCCATCTCGAGCAAATAGCGGCAGGACCTCGCGAGGATTAGGAATAGGACTAGTCTCTTCTGGCAGGTTCAGCAAGTCATGCGCACGGCAGTCGTAGACTTGCTCTTTGACGGGTGGCCAGTGGCCTTTAACAGCCATGGTAACGATGTAGTGTTTTATATGGCTTTACAGCAGAAATGTGTGAAGAATGGTCAAATCGAAGGGTCACCGAATAGATGTGGTGATGATATCAACAACAAGAGGTTTGAACTGAACGGAACAGAAACTGCATGAGGGATAAAGCGCGAGTGAACTTTTCTCGTCAGTAGCGCTACAGGTAAGCGAATAAGCGTTACTTTATAAGTTTGTGTCGTCTTGTAGGCTATGCTGCTAAAAGGGCAAGTAGCCTATTTTCATTATGGTAATCTATGTTTAACACCGTTGTTTGTTTATTTAGCATAACTCTGGCTAATATTAAAATATACGTTTCAAAGGTTCACCTTTAGACATGAACGCAGGACTTTGACAGGGGGTATTAAGTATTTTTGGGGTAACATAGAACCTTGAGCCCGCTAGCTTTGGTGTGAGCTTGGGATCTGTGTTCTCTGCTTATTTGAATTATTTACTGCACTCTGCCGTGAGAGAGAGAGAGAGAGAGAGAGAGAGAGAGAGAGAGAGTGTGTGTGTGTGTGTGTGTGTGTGTGTGTGTGTGTGTGTGTGTGCGCGCGGGCGCGTGTGTGTGTGCGTGTGACACGTGGTTAGCAGGTATGGTAGGAGGGCACAGGGAACACCCTGCCTGATTGACTGCCTCTGCTGGCTTACAATGTCTGTGAATTATTAAGGCCTACTGGGTTGAGTTGCAGAACCACTGAGTGAGGCAAAGCAAGCTGGGGTAGAGACAGACAGACTGGGACACACAGACAGGACAGACTGGGACACAGAGACAGGACAGGCTGGGACAGAGGCCGACAGGACACGCTGGAACAGAGACAGGCTGAGACAGAGACATAGTTTCTAGGGGGAGTATGGCTTATTAAACCCATATCCTTATAACTTGTATTTCACCTTATTCAAATCGTATTTCACCCTATTCAGCAGCCATGGTATCATAGTATTGTAAAATGTGGTCTAAACTATCCCATGGACATATGAGATGAGATGCAGTCTCTTCTTGCTTTGCAGGCTTCTGCTCAGTCTGACCCAATCATGTATGAGGGTCGGCGCTATGACGGCCCTCCCATGTACAGCGCCCCCTACAGCGCCCCCTACAGCGCCCCCTCCGCTGGCCTCTACGCCCCCAGGAGCGTCCTCTCTCCCAGGAGCCAGTACCAGTACCAAGACTCCTTCTATCCAGAGGAGGAGCGGCCCCAGCTCTTTTACCACTGGTCCTCCCCGCCGGGCCTGGTCAAGACCTTCCAGGGAGCCACCGTCCTCATGTGCTTCCTCATCTTCGCCTGCGTGGCGTCCACGCTGGTCTGGGACATGCACGGGTACGAGGCGGGGCTGGGCGGCTACCGCCCGGGGGTCTCGGGGGCGGGCGGCGGCTCGGGCTACTACGGGGGCAGCTTCGGCTACTCCAGCTCCTACATGACCCCCTACTCGGCCAAGCTGGCCATGATCGCCACGGTCGCCATCAACTTCCTGGTGTCCCTGGGCTTCCTGGTGGGGAGCTTCTCGCGGTCGCGCGCCATGCGCGGGCGCAGGTTCTACCTGGCGGTGTTCGTGTGCGACGTGGTGCTGGCCGTGCTGCAGGGCATCATAGACATCGTGTTCGTGATCGGGGTCAACCCCACGTCGCAGAGCTCCCAGAGCATGCTCTACAACCCCATGCTGAGGATGTGCCAGAACATGCATGGCAGCCCCAGTCTCAGCGGCAGCGCGGGGTCCGGCTTCCCCGGGGGGTTCCCCATGTACAGCCAGTACCTCCAACACTACTGCTGGATGGATCCAGAGGAGGTGCGTTGATGTAGTCTGGCATCGTCGTTCGATCGATGTAGCCTGGCGCCAGTATTCGCGAACGCTCCCGGACACAATTGGATAGATCTAGAACCAGTCAGAGCGACGAAACGTGTGTCGGTCATTGTGTCGGCGTACCAAGTGGGTACAGACGTCGTTAGTTCTGGGTTTAAAAAATAGATTTAGCGATTCTGAATTGATTCTGAATCAAATGATTCAGAATCGATTCATGAATCCCAAAATTGATCTTTTATTTAATGAATGAATGAATACATGAAGGTATGAATAGTTCATTAATTCATTCAATGATTCATTCATTCATTCATTTCTGGAAATCAGTATCGATACCCAGCCCTAGTATTGATGTGTTGCATAACTTGGCAGTCATGTAATTAAGGTAACAGCTAAAAAAATCGTGAATCGTGATAATTGATTCTGAACCTTGTCAATCGGAATCGAATCGATTCTTGAAATTCGACTCGATACCCAGCCCTAGGCGTCGTATTAAACCCGCGTCCGCCATATACTGTAAATGGTTTTGATTCGCCGGCCACATTTCGGGTTTCTGGAAATCTGTCTGAATGGGAGGGGCTTCCAGACTGAGTGTGAGCTCACGTGATCAGGATGGCGATGCCAGGCTAGTGTTGATGTGCGTGTTAAACCATAAATTTAACTACAATAATCACGTTACAGTTCATCTGTAATTACTGCACATCAGTATTGAGATATTCACAGGAAATCTAGAGATACTCATTAGCACTGGTGTTGACGCTCTCTTTGTCTGTGTGTGTGTGTGTGTGTGTGTGTGTGTGTGTGTGTGTGTGTGTGTGTGTGTGTGTGTTTCAGGCTGCAGCATTGGTGTTGGGTTTACTGGTGACTTTAGCTCTGACCATGGCTGCATACTATGCCTGCAAGACCCGCAGTAAGATCTGGCGCCACGGCAAAGCCAACATTTACTGGGAGCAGCCTCTGGACAGAGACCCTGAGGGACCGGACATCCAGGACTGGGTGAGTGGAGGAAGTGCCTCAAACTATCCGGCCCCTCTCCAGGAGTCTCCTCATCTTGTCTCCAGGGGTCTCCTTATCTTGTCGTGCTAGCTGAGTATTCTATACTAGGTAGCCATAGGTACAGGACTGGACTAGAGTGTTCTATAGGTAGCCATGGGTACAGGACTGGACTAGACTGTTCTATAGGTAGCCATGGATACAGGACTGGACTAGAGTGTTCTATAGGTAGCCATGGATACAGGACTGGACTAGAGTGTTCTATAAGTAGCCATGGGTACAGGACTGGACTAGACTGTTCTATAGGTAGCCATGGATACAGGACTGGACTAGAGTGTTCTATAAGTAGCCATGGGTACAGGACTGGACTAGAGTGTTCTATAGGTAGCCATGGATACAGGACTGGACTAGAGTGTTCTATAGGTAGCCAGGGGTACAGGACTGGACTAGAGCGTTCTATATGTAGCCAGGGATACAGGACTGGACTAGAGCGTTCTATATGTAGCCAGGGATACAGGACTGGACTAGAGTGTTATATTGGATGCCAGGGGTACAGGACTTGACTAGAGTGTTATATTGGATGCCAGGGACCCTTGGCTACCTACAAGATTGTTCCTGCAGTGCACACATGTCTAGTAGATTTCCTGTTTCTGATAGCATAGAGGTTTTTGTAACAAGAGAATCCCGTGGCCTGGTAGTGGGGTGATTGATGACTGTAGTTTCTAGAGCCACAGGTGTGTTTGTCTTTCTCTCGCACACCTGGTTCCTCTGTGGTAGCTCATTAACTAGGCTGATAGCCTCTGTCAGAGAGCAGACAGTCAGCATATGGTTGTTATTGTGACACCGGTTTGTCCAATAGGATTGCAGTGTTGTTTAAACAATCAATCAATCAAAGCTTTATTTGTATAGCGCATTTCATACCCAGAGGCAACACAATGCGCTTTACAGAGAACAAGGGAGGTGGGCATACGACCCACTCTCTACATATTCCAGAGTAATGTTCCAATCACATATCCCCCCCTACTCACATTTTAAGGTTCTGGAAACATACACATCATCAAGACTAGAGATCCCAGAGGGTCAGAACATACACACCATAGAACCCTGAGGGTCAGGAGGATATACACACCATCTAGACTATAGAGCCGTCAAAAGCTTGTGAAACATTTTTCCGATGTAACAGAAAGAAAAAGAGATGAATGAGTAAATTATTACCTTCCCTTTTCACGCTCTATATCTGGGGAAGGATAATTCAATAATATTCTGTAGCCTGGTCACAATATCATGTGTGAGTAGTAGAAGCATGTGTGTATTTGTGAGGAGCAGGTTTTCTGGGGGACCTTGAACTCTGCCCAGCAGGCAGCTCTGTGGAAGCCTTGTGTTGTCCAATGGCAGAGCAGCAGCCTTGTAGGCCAGAGAGTGGCCAGCCTTGCAGGGAGACATATATAATGTATGTATGGGTCATTTATAATGCATTCAAGTATTGAATTGCCTCCAAACCACAACCGTATGCAGGTGTGAATGATTCAGTCTGCCGGACACACCACACCACAACACTTAGCCAGGCTGCAAACACAAATGTTTTGAGAACTGGTTTTGCTCCCTAAAATCTTGAAATCCAAAATGTTTGTCAGAACCGTATACTTTAAAACACCTCAGATGTCTGTGGTAGTCGTGTGTGTGTACAGGGAGCGGTCCTGCAAACACCTCTAAACCAGGCGCCGCATGTTCTGAACTTTTCTCCACAAAATATACCAAGCTATAGGGTTTATTTTGTATTAAATGATGAATAACTGGCATGTGTTGTTAAGACATGTGTCGTGTTTTAATAGTGATAGAAGATTAAACATCGCTAGCTAATCATTGATATCTGGAACATTCCGACGGCCAACAATCTTTGGTTTTCACTACTCTTGAGTGTGTACAAACACTTGAAGGAATAGAAGACATGTTTATTATTAAATGTAAAAAAAAAAAAGGGTCAGTGTGTAAATGTTCTTTGTGTACAGGGACTGTTGTCATGAGCATGTGGGTTATAGCATGTGTGCGTTCCTTGTTCTTCTGTGGGTCCAGGTTGACCACGTCGGAGAGGGGCGGAGCCTCCAGCGGGCCCCCACCCTGGTCGTCTCAGAGAGAGCTGCTCCCGAGGTCGGGGCAGAGGACAGCGTGGTCTCCTCCGCCAGTGGAACAGTGGGCATCTACAGCGAGGGGGCCTCCAATGGCAAAGTGTGAGTGGTCAGCCTTCGTTGCCTAGGTAACAACGTTACAATAGAGGGAGGCCATACGACCAGGATCCTACTGCTCAGTTTGGATTCATTGATGTATTTGATAGAATATGGAAATAACTGTTCTGCCTAGAAACAAGGGACCAATCAGCTTGGCTGTTTCTCTGCCCTGATGAGCAGCGTGTTCAAGCAGAGTCGAATTGCCAAAAGGAAACTCACCATATTGATATGTACAATGTCTATAGTTACCATGGCAACACAAACAGCCGACTGCCTGAGCCCCAGGGGGTGAGCCCCTGCCAATCAGAGCTGGCTGACAGCCTGAAGAAGCCCCCCTACACCCTGACCCCCCCTACAGAGGTGGAGTCCCAGCATGAGACCGGCTACATTACTAGTGGAGATACTGGTAATGAACTGGACCAAGACCAGATTGACCTCTTGAGGTGGGTCACACACATACTGTAGATATAATGCAGTAGATATGTTGTCCACTGTCAACTTCCATTTTTGTCCTGTACGGTATAGTGTTGTTCAGACTACTATGAAATTGTTTAAATCCATGTCTTTTCCTGTGTTCATCTTCTTTCATGTGTAACCTCTGCTCCTCCTCCTGTCTTTCTCCTTCTCAGCATATATCCCGAGATCACCAGTGACCGACAGCGTCGCCACTACAAGAGGGAGTTTGACTTAGACCTGGCCATCTACAAGAGCCTGTGTGCTGAAATGGATAACATCAGCGACCAGCTGCACAAGCTGAGCCGCGAACTAGACACCCTGGATGAGAACTCTCCTAAGTATCAGGTAAGACTGACTGACTGACTGACTGACTGACTGACTGACTGACTGACTGACTGACTGACTGACTGTCTGGCTGGACGAGAGCTCTCTCAAGTACTTAACAGAGCTCTTGTCCAGTCAAACTGGTGGACCAAAGCACTATTTGATATGAGGTATGACTGGGGCTAGATACACATACACTACAATACAATTCCATCCATACCTAACATTTATCTACAATATGGGAATGAAAACTGCGGCCTTCTCTGTTCTGTGCCAGGGAGTGGCCGATGAATACAACCGTCTGAAGGAGCTGAAGAGGGTAAGAGAATACTTTCATGTTACCATGGACAATAGACAAAAAACTGTATGTATCTCTGTGATGGACTTGTACTGTATATGTCTACTGAAAAAAAGATTTTTTACTTTTGTTTCTGTGACTGGTAGTGTCTGTTTGGCTAATGGATGATGACTGTGTAGTACGGATGACGTCCATGTTGTGAATGGATGATGACTGTGTAGTACGGATGACGTCCGTGTTGTGAATGGATGACGTCTGTTGGGGCGGCAGGTAGCCTAATGGCCGTAAGAGTGTTAGGCCTGTAAACGAAAGGTCGCTGGTTCAAATACACAGCCGAGTACGTGAAAAATCCCTCGATGTGCCCTTGAGCAAGGCACTTGACCCTGCAAGTTGCTCTGGATAAGAATGTTAAAAAATGTAAAACAAATGTGTACTGTAAATGGATGATGCATGTGTGATGAGTGAATGGATGACATCTGTATGAATGGATGATATCTAATGAATGGATGATATCTTCCCCCTCCCCAGACACCAGACTACCAGGCCAAGAGGAGGCAAAGTCGAGAGCTCCGACAGAAACTCTTCCACATCAAGTGCCTGGTGAAGAACTATGACAGCGGCTTGTGTTGAAGCAGTCCTCTTCAGAGTTAGGGTTAGTGTTTTTAAAGGTGCACTAGTCAAGATTTCGATGTGGACCAGTCATTTAAAATAAAAACTCTAGCAAGGTTTGTATGCCAATAGTATTAGGACCCCCAATCGCTCCTGCCTTCCGACATACCGTGTGGTACAGTACCAACGTCATAGTTCTGTTGGCTCACAAGCCTTGTTGGAGGCGCTCCAAACCAGAAAGAGGTAAACAGGACGTTGAACCCGTCAAAATTTCTAAATTAATGAATTCAGACTCAATAATATTTTGGGGAAAAGCAATACTTTTAATCTGTACCTTTCTAAAAGCTCTGTGGATGTTTTTTTTTTTAAATTATTTTAGAAATTAAAAATCTTGCCTATATGAACTTTATGGAAGGAAGTGGGGAAAGATGTAAAGATATCCAAACGAGACCATTAACTGACATCCTCTAACACTGTTTCAGATTCTAGCCAATTAGGTTTCACTCAGTGAAAAGCCGTTATGGACTTTTATATATGCTACTGGAAGTGTTTTCTCAGGCAGAGACCCAACCAAGTTTCCATCATAGATCAAATACTAGTATTTCCATCTGACCTGGTCTCTCCATGTGTCTTTTTATCTGGGTTATATGATGGTATATGTTGAAAGATATGTGGTTCATTTTAACACAATATTGGCTTTTTATATTTTCAATTTGTCTTTTTTCTGCCCCGCAAAACTATGCACCTTTATATTTTACTGTTCCGAATTGTCAAAGGTATGTTACTTTTAAATGTAATTTACTTTTCCACATGAAATGTTTTTGAAGAAAATTACATTGTTTTGTAGGTATTCAAAAATAATTCAACAAATTGTAATGCGATATCCTGTCCAGTTGAAATACAATATTGTCCAATACTGATGCACCAAAGTGAGTGAACCATCTTTCTTCCTGTTCTCTAACTGCAGGTGTCTGATGTGTTTGTGGCAGTGATCCTTCTATGGATTTGATTATGACATGACAGTGGAGAAATCATGGACAAACATTCACCTTCTGATTTTGGCCTTTTAATAATGCTTTCATACACATGAAAACTAAACTCCGCAACACAAAGATAGTAAAACATTAATAGCACATTTATAATTTGTAAATATTATTGGTGACACTGTGTGTGTGCGTGTGTGTGAGAGAGAGAGTAAGAATACCAACACACTTTTTTTGTGAAGGCCAGAGCTTGGTGAGGTAAATTCTAGTTGTTAGTAAGACGTCCGGCCCATCCTTTCCCTCGGTCTCTCTCACAGGTAGTGTGATGTTTTGGCATCGTAGCCTTGAAGCACAGTCCCATGGCTGCACGTCCGTGACAGCCTCTCCCAGGTCCCCTCAGTGTAGAGCAGAGCTGCTGTGACACTGGTGGGGGACGCCCATGTTCTGCTGCTGAAGTGGCATTCAAGTTGCCATGGAGACTAGCGAGTCTTAGTGACATCTCAGTGGATGGCAGAGGTATTTTTATGTAAAACATCAAAGTTAAAAAATAACTAATGAACCCAACTTTAGAAAAAGACCTAATTCATCATCTAGCCCGTGTAATTATACAATTCAAAGCGAATCAAAAACAAAATGTCAACATGCACCAGGACAACTTTGCCTCAGAAATATTCAATAACTAACCCAGTGTTCAGTCTTATATGGTACACAGTCAGATCAACTCAGATCGCTTGTCATGTCGTGTTGGTTGTCGTGGCTTTCCAGCATGGTCAAGTCACAACTAACCCATTTGGCCATAACGTCTGTCACATGTCAGCATGTCGGCTGCAGTCATCATATCACAATATTCACAATCGGCTGCAGTTGTCATCATCAGTTATCAGTTTAGTTGGACAAGAAATTGAAAGTTTGAACTATCAGTTTGTGTATGAATAAAATAGAACTGTCTAGTGCCCATGGTGTGAGTCATTCTACTGCTCCAGGTCATGGAAAAAGGTCAGGCAGTTAAGTGATGATAGAGAAGGTGGTTAGGGTTAAATGGGTTTGTCATGATAGAGATAGTAAGGGTTAAATGGGTTTGTCATAATAGAGATGGTTAGGGTTAAACAGGTTTGTCATGATAGAGAAGGCGGATAGGGTTAAACAGGTTTGTCATGATACAGATGGTTAGGGTTAAACGGGTTTGTTATGATAGAGAAGGCGGTTGGGGTTAAACGTGTTTGTCATAATAGAGAAGGCGGTTAGGGTTAAACGGGTTTGTTATGATGGAGAAGATGGTTAGGGTTAAATGGGTTTGTCATGATAGAGGTGGTTAGGGTTAAACGGGTTTGTTATGATGGAGAAGGCGGCTTATGGTGAAACAGCAGCTGCACACTTACAGAGGTCCAGTTAGGGAGTGATCACATAAAGCGTTCCCATGCCTGGTGAGGTATCAGACCATTTCACTGTGGCTTTAAAAAAATGTATTTAGATGACTCAAATGCAACAGCAGCGAGAGTCCTGTGAATGATTTCACACTGTCAGGTTGTCCTGTCTCCAGGGTTCCCACACATTTTTACGCATGAATTTTCAAAACTCTTTCATAATATTTTACCCCATTTCCATGACTTTATTTAAGTAGTTTAAAAGTCAGTGTGCTCTGCCCTAAGACTAGCCTCAACCAAAGTTGACTGATTCTTGATCTGGTGTTGCTACATGAAACAGCTGTTTCTCCCAAGTATCACATTGACCCAATGCGAGCATCATGGGTTCTAACGATTAGCCAATCAGCGCCAAGGGAGGGACTAACGCCGTTGTCAAGCTATTGTCAAGCTGTGAGTTGGGACAATGCCACACCCATATTCCTAGAAAGGAGGACGATTGATAATAGTTGGTAGTATTAGTAACAAAGTAGCCTACTATGATTACATTGTGGTTTTGGGGATAAGCCTCGTCATTCATTAATTACTGCCCGATTCATGTGGTCGGCCAATCAGTGGTGATGGGAGATTCTCCCCCAAATGGTAATGAGTCCAGACAGACCTTTCTCCAGCGCTGGCACAACGTAAACGAAGTGTGGAGATAGGTTTGGCTATGTGAGACTACTTGCTTGTTGTTGTTTCATGTAGTGAAGGGGACTTTTGAAAACGGTACACCACTACATTGAATCAATACAAAAAGACGCTGTCAGAATAGTCCCTGCCTTTTTTTGTGTGACTAAATTAACACTTGCTATTCAAAATACTCTCGTCCATAAACTACCATTTGAATGTTCCTGAAAATAACTTTCGCCCTTTCAGATGGCAATGTTATCCGTCCTGGGGAGCTCTGATAGCCTAGTAGCTCGTTCTCAGCTAAAGAAAAATAGGAGAATGTTGAAATAATTTTCCAGGACAAAAAAACAATTTTCCAGGACATTTTACTTTTTCTCTCATTTTCCATGACTGGAAATTGGTCACCTCTTTTCCAGGTTTTCCAGGACGCGTGGGCACCCTGCAAAACAAGCATGGTACATGGAATGGAATGCCTTTGTGTGTTCACAAACGGTACTCAGAATTCCATTCCATATTCCGTGCCATTTTTGCTACACCATCTATCCTAGGGCAGAGTGTAGAGCACTTGAGTGCGCCTGATTATGGCACCCATATTCTTTCCACTAATCTTGCATCGGCTAAGTGAATGTAAGCATTTCAACGCTCACTCAGCCTGCGCAGCACTGCACTCGATTTTAAATCAGTAACACAATGAACGTACTGTATTTTGCGTAACGTTAGAAATGTTTTGAGATTTTTATGCTCAAACGTTCTGTTAATTCCAAACCATTTCCATGCCTGGAAAACTTTTTCTAATTTCAACACTTTTCCAGGGATTTCATGACCGTGGGAACCCTGTGTCTCTGACACACATGGAGACCGTCTATTAGTCCATTTTTCCATACCTGCCAATCATTCTCTAACCCTTCTCTGGGTGACATGATAGACTTTGGTGATATCCTCTGGTATAGGCCTGTCTGTGTGGATGTAGCCAGCAGAGGACAATGCAATGACTTTCAGAGACTAAAAAACACTGCTCCTTAATCCCCATGGCATGTGGATGATGTGGCCTGGTGGGCCGGGCAGGTTCTGGCACCAGACTTGGTTTCGGGTGGGCAGGTATGGATGCAGACGGCACTGTTCAGGAAGGGCGGCATAGTACATAAGAGGTCCAGCTGGCCACGGGTCCACACAGATGGGTTGCGATGAGTCATCCGGGAGGGGGCCTCGGCCGTCACAGCCCAGGAGGGGGGAGGCTCCTCTCGCGGGCTACTGTCCTGGGACGTAGGGCCAGCTGATGGAGCTTCCGGAGAGCTGCATGTCGCGGATGAGCGTCTCGATGGGGGTCTTGCCGACCAGACGCATGAAGAAGAGCTGGGAGATCAGGCTGGCGGGCACGGCGCGCAGGGCGGGGAGGCGGAGCAGCAGGCGGCCGAAGCGCTGTGGCTGGCTGGGGTACTGCATCCTCTCGTACTCGGTCAGGGCCACCTGGGCCTTCTCCTGCAGAGACTCCACGTGGACCGGGTCCGTCAGTCCGCACGCATCTGGAGCAGAAAGGGCGGGGAGGGAAGGTTTAAGTACAGGTTCTAACACATTCCCTTTCATGTGGAAAATGTCGATCGTTTTCTAAAGTTGTGTGTGCGTGTCTCAAGCAAGCGTTTCAATGCCAGTATTAACATTCAAAGCTAAATGTACGTGGCTCTAAATGAAACCTACACTTTTTATAACTATTCCCCGCATTTCCATTACTATGCCAGGAGAGGAAGGTCTTCTCACAGCTAACAGCACTCATATGGTTGGACTTTGTCGTCACGGCTTAGAAACACATGTAACACCGACAGACTCTGCATCTGCCAGGATACAATCAGTCATGTAGATGCCCTTATAGTCGATAGATAGATGAAAGGTCTAGAGACGGATCTAAAGCTCGGACAAACCGGCCAATCACCTCAGCATGCAGCTCCTAAATCCTGCTCTAAACCCTCGTCATTTCTCATTAGAGTGTCTCGCTTGTAGCTCGTTGGGTAACAAGCCTGTGGTCCAGCTCACCCGGGGAGAAGAGGGCGATGGCCTTGAGACAGCTGTACTCGGCCGAGTCCACCTGCAGCCGGCTGAGCTTCTCCACCTGGTCCTGGAACACGCGAACCTGGTCCATGAAGGACACCACCCTCTCCGCCGACATGGGGGAGGAGTGGAAGCCGGCGGCGGCCAGCAGCGGCGCCATGTGCAGTGGCAGGGCGGACTGGGCGGCGTTCAGGATGAACAGCTCGCTCCAGCTCAGCCGCAGCAGCGCCACCTGGTCCGACACGGGCAGCTCCGGGAAGAAGGGGATGTTCCTGGCCCACTCGATGGTGCTGAAGAGGAGGCGGGCGGCCAGCTCGCAGATGTTGTCGATGCCCATGGAGGCGCCCGCCCCCCCGGCTGCCCCCTGCTGGTTGTACTGGTGGCCGTAGCGGCTGCTGGGGTAGGGCTCGGCGCGCAGCAGCTGGGAGATGAGCTCGGAGACGGGCTGGCCTCCGCCGCCGCCGTTGTTGTTGTAGAAGTCGCCTCCTCCCAGGCCGCTGGCGCCCCCTACTGGGGTGAGGGAGGGGCTCAGGCTAGAGTGTGAGGGAGGGATACGCCCGCGCTGAACTGCTGAAGTGTGGATGGGGGGACAAGGGGGAGGGGGGGAGGGAGGGTGGTCGGAGAGGAGGAAGTGAGAAGGGGGCGGTGGGGATTAGGGTCGATTGGTAGTGTCGGGGGTGGGGTTCAGAAAGGCCAGGGAGAAAGGATGACAGAAGGGATTAGAATTTGGGGTTAAGAGAAGTGGGGAGGGAGAGAGTAGGAGGAGAGGGGAGGCAGGGAGGAGGAGGAGGGAGGAGAAGAAGTTGAAAATTAGTTGGACATGCTCTCAGTCAGAGGTATGGCCGATTATACAACAAGCAGCCTTGGTTGGATTCGAGCCTTCAAACTGTAGATTAGGGAGAGCACAATGGAGGCTCAACAGAGATGCAGGAATGGAGCTCCAGAAATAAAACACAAGACATTAGCTAGGACTGTGTTCCCTTAGATTTTCAATGTATTTTTCTTTCAGTTATCCTCTGAAAGAGTTTGCAGAACTAGAAGTGTCCAAATGGCCTTTCTTTTCAGATTCACCACTTGTAAGTATACGAAGAGGAATGACTGGATTATTTGATTTGATGAAACAGAACATTCCTGTAACAAATTATAATGTTCAAGCTTACAGCCAGAGTATCAATACAGTGGGTGCATAATTTTTACTTTGAGAGAAGTGTCAGTAACTCTTATCTTATGTAGATCTGCTACAATTTGCATTCTGTGAGAAATATTTTGTGAATGATGAATTATTCATTACACATAGACTGCCACCCATTCTGTCCTTACTCTTAAGTCATGGAATGTTGAATTATAATGTTAAAAATGTTGCTTTTGATCCTTTGATCAGTGGAAGGACACAGCTGGAAGCTGCATTGAGCATCCCATCTTAACATTTCTGCGAAGTTGTCATTCCCATCTAAGAAGGCCAGTTAATTTGGGTTATGAGTTTCTCAGGATGTGATGCGACTAAACCAACCAACAGTAAAACACAACATCAATGTAAAGCAACAGGGATACAGAGACATGTGTTGGGCAATCAGGAGGTAACATGTTATTGAACATCATCTCATATTGAATAGCCAAGAACAACATGGCTGCTCATATATAACTAGCTTCTATACACAGTGTATGACAAAGGAATTATGAAGTGAGCTGAACCCTTTGAAACAGGTGATTAAAATGATCTAAAATCCTCTGACAAGACAAGACTGACATGAAAAAATAATTAAAATCATGTTATCAATGAATCCATGCATGTGGAGATACAGCTTCATGTTGTTGTCTTACTTAACAAACTGTTAAGTAAGACAAGGACAGGGATAAGTAGGTACCTTCTTTACGCATGCCCACGCGAAAACACTTCTTCAGACGGCAGTACTGGCACTGGTTACGATGGTGCTGGTCAATCTGACATTCTCTGTTTGACCTGAAAGAGATCCAGTGCATAGATTGTGATTCTTATGTTAATCCTGAAGATTATCACAATGACAAAGACCCGTACCCTTCTCCGGCTGTGTCCTCACAGGCCTCTTGGCCCTTGACTCTTCCAGAGTATATATTACCTCAGAAGAGATTAGTCAGGTTTTAGCCTCTGAATCCCCTGGCAATGTGACTGAATGATTGCACAATGGGTTTTACTCTAATGCAGATGGATATAAATAGCTGCAGCAATAAACGTGATCAAGGACAAAATAAGCCTCTTAATTGTAATAATATTTGAATGTAGTAGAAGCCGATTTCACTAATTATATAAATATCTATGTCACATAGTCATGAGCATTAATATTGATGCTCTCATGTTATTTCAGGAGTGGAGAATGTAGGAGATAACCGTAAGGATGGCTAGCATAGCAATGTCTTCTATCTTCAGATCAAATCATTAGATCACATTTCAAGGGAGTTTGACATATTTTCTGCCATATCTAATATTACAAAATATAATATCACAGATGTTCTATGGGAGATTGCCCAAACAATATGAATCAAAAGACTATGGCTGGCCCGAGTAATTCGAGAATTCCACTATTTGTTTGGTAGGTTGGTTTTCGAAACTCAATTCCGTATTTTGAGCTTCATTTTTTACAACAAAATTTAGCTAAATTGGCTCAAACTGCAATACATTTTGTCAGCGAATTACTTTTTAGACATAGCAGTTAATAGGAAATTCGTAAAATAGAAATGTAAAATCTCATTTAGGATAATGCATGTTAACAAGCACAGCAAATCTGAGTTGGCTAGCACAAGACCTACGTGAGTAACACTTTGTGTTGTATACACAACATTTAGGCTACAGAACATGTGAAAATTACAACTAAGTTACCTCTTATTTTAAGCATGGGTTTATATCATTCCATCTTTGCTAGCCAGGTAGTCTAATTAACTGACACTGACTCGTTAGCATAGTTATCGCCTCACGTTCTGAGCAAACTTTAGAAGTTGTTATAGGGGGCCTGTCTAATCAAAATGCTCATTCAGTCATAACTATGTTATGAAGGCTTAATAATAGACTATGCAACGCTGCCACCTACAGGATAGAACCAGTACTCGGGTACTCGTTCTGAAACACCAAAGAGTATTCAAAGCCTGTAAAATGGTATTTGGGACAGCCCTACAAAAGACAGCACAAGACAATACAAATATAACAAGTGCAAATTTGCACTAGCTGTGACCATGTAAAAGCTATAGAGTAAGCTACAATAATTTTCAACCTGGCTGAATCTCCTCCTCTCTTGTCCAATTACTGGATTAGTAGGAGCTATGGTGCCACAAGGCTTTTGTGGACAACGGCAGCATTGTACCTTTGTGGACCTTTTTGTGGCCCGACCGACCTATATATTGTATTTGCATTGTCATGTCTTTGCACTGTCCTGTCCTGCACCCTGTCTAATGTTGTCTCCATCAGTGAATGCACCATTACCCTAGAAAAATTCCTTATATGTGTAAACCGTATATACTGCTCCAAAAAATTAAGGGAACAATTAATGATCACAGTATAACACTGACTGGGATAACATCTGGGATATCTATCTGTCCAGTTAGGAAGCGTAAACAATTGTGAATCAATTTCACCTGCTTTAGTGCAAATGAAAGTGTCAACAGGTGGACAGTAGAGGCAACAGAAAGACAATCCTCCAAAAAGGAAATGGTTTTGCAGCTGGTGGCCACAGGTCGTTTCTCTCTCCTTATCCTTCCTGAATAATTTTTCTCTAGTTTAGCATTTTGCTAGTGCCCTCGTCACTACCGTCTTGCTGTTTCCTCTCCTGTCCGCCTGTTGTCGCTTTCATTTGCACCAAAGCAGGGGAAATTGATTCCCAATCAAACATTACGCTTCCTAACGATATCAAATAAGTTAAATTGACTCTGTGTTATACTGTGATGATCCCTTAATTTTTTCATATGGCTAATAAACAGATCTTGAATCCTGAAGGTCACAGCTAAAAATACAACACTGAACAATACGATAACAAAAAACAATAGGTAGGAATATCAATTGACTACACACACACTGCTTTGGGCCAGTGTCAATTGCATCTCTCTTAAAGGGACCCCGAGGAGTTTATTTTTGGTTATGAAAGTCTCATTTGAATGTGGGTGAATCTACATTACCCAGACTTGTTTATGTGTCCATTTTAGACAAATGTTGTTTCTTCTATGTAGTTTAGTTTTAGATTATTATTTCGTGGTCGGGTCATTCAGAACTTCCTTGGAATGACGAAACGATTTACTGCAGTAGCCTATGCCGCCGACAAGAGACAGCGCGAGCAAATATGACCGTTATATTGTCAAAAGTAACGTTACTAGTAAGACCCATGTAATTACCTCGTCGGTGGCCATCGTTCTGTCTTCAAAACACCCGGCTCAGGTAGCTAAGGTTTACGATAGTGCGCGGGGAGGTTCATGGAAATGTGGTCTTTTGGGGCGGAAAACACTTCCGCTTCCCGAAACTCCTCGTAGGGCCTTTAAATTAGTCATAATCTGTCATGATTATATTGAGAACAGGGCAATGTATGAAGTTGACATTTGGCAGGTTGTATTGCTCAGGACCCAAGGCAGTGCAGTGGTGTAATATGTTGCCTTGTGGCACAGTTATTTAATAAATGTAATAAGAAATAATGAGAAATAATAAAGCGAACATCTTTTCCGGCGTCTTGGATAGAGGTGGACCGATCAATTGGCCGGCCGATTAATCAGGCCGATATGATACCCTTTTGAGGTAAACGGCATAGGCCGATCTCTGTGCTCATGAGGCCGATTGGAAAAAAAAATTCTGCAGAGTGCAGATATGTCTCTGCCAGCAACCATCAGTGTGACTGCTGTGGAATGATATTAGCGAATGCTGCGTATAGCCGTGATACAGTCGAAAGTGAGAACATGCTCGTCTCGAAGGCTCTGTATGGACGGACTTCACCTGAGAGAAAACAGTAAAACTAAAAAGTAAAAACTACCTTTCAAAGCTCAATATATTTATTTAGTCACTTGTATACAATGTTTACTTTCTGTAATTCGATTGATTCCGGTCTTTTGTGTGAACAATATTGGGAATTGTCATTCAGGATATTAACCTAGCCTAGAGAGAATTACTTTTAAAAAAGTGACGCTACATGTACTTTAGCCATCTTATCTTGCTAGTTACCATTAGCCAAATTAGTCTTGGTAGTAGTTCTTTGACTGGTCAGGGTAAGCAAGTCTCGTAGCTAACGTTCAGAGCAAGCTACTTGTAATGTTACATTGGATGCAATGTTGGTGGGGCGAGAGTTGGAGCAAGCAAAACACGGACTAGGATGTTGTAGTCTGCATTTGGTACTAGCAAACAGCGCGAAACGTTTTTTAAGCCATTTTGGGTTTTGAATAATTTTGGTAGGCTACCATCAGCTGTAGTTTATCGTGGTAGAAAATATATTTTAATAAAATCAAATTGGAAGTGGTTTTCAATAGTTAATGGATGTAGCCAGAATGCAAAAATTAAACCTTAACTTGGAAGTGCAAACTGACACAGTAACAAGCCATGATAAAATAAACCCACACAAGATTAAATAATGAATAAATACTCAGCTAGCAAACTAAACAAAGGTTAGACAACAAGGGAATGACTCTCTGGCGCATTGCTCAGCTCGTCACCGATAGATATAGAGTATGCAATGCTGCCACCTAGGGGTTGAAAATAAATACTATTCGGTATTCGCTTGTTCCCACCAACGAGTACGTGAAGCCTGTCAAATGGTATTCGGGACAGCCCTAGTAGCTATGTTGTAGACAGAGTTATAAATGTTCACATTGCCATTTAAGGTAGCTAACTAGCTAGCTACTTCAATTTGAATGCAACAGGGGGACATCAATCAGGATTCTTTCAAGCACACACAGGCTTGCTGTACAGTACTTCATACTGGAATGGAAGGACCACTCTCTTTTAAACAGGAATTGCACTATGTACTTAATGAGCAAATGAATGACTAATGCTGCAGCAAAGCATGGCACTTGACGGCAAAGAGAAAGTGGGTCACAGATTGAAAAGCATTCACATTATGTCACTGTTTTGGCTAGCTATCTTAGATGAAACATCAATCGGACAACTTCACATGGATAATTTCCAAGGGTATTGAATGTAAGTAGCTAAATATTGTTTTTCTCTTTAGCTTATGAATTGATGGGGAGATGCAACTATGTCATGATAAAAAGCATTTTGAACAGGCACTTTGCGCTTGTTAGGCTAAGTGAATGACTCACTTCAGCAAATTGCATTCCTTACAGCTGGGACATCCATAATAGACTAAGGGACTGTATCAAATATTGAGATTGCTCTCCATCAGTTTTAGATTCACACTGGGCTGAAATGGAAAGGAACTTGGTGTCCACCCAGCAGTAGGCCACCTTGCCCCTTTGTGACACATTCTACAACTTCTTAAACTATGAGTTATCTGAAGAAGGCGTCACACATTGATCATCTGAAGCAGAACTCAATCAATCCTATATCGAGTGAGCCTTCGCAAGCTTTGCTGTGAATCACATTTCCGAGAGCAGTTTTACGTTTAAAATCTTTCATATTAATGGACTCCATCTTTCATACGAGTACAGTAAAAACCATAGCATATGTTTGTACTTCTCTAAAGTATTTCAGAATGTAACCTATGCCTGATCCTAAAAGTATCCATCAGTATGTAAACTTAATAACTTGTTGACTAACTAACTAACTTCAGTATTTAATTGTAATTACCAGGTTGTGGTTCTAATTAACCTGAGCAAATGAGTACCATTTAACCAGGAAGTTTGCAAAAGGTTTTAAATCATGTCCTGGAAAATAAACCAAGTAGACTAAGGATTGGGAGGATTATTTTTTGTGGAATGTGTGGTAGTTATTATGATTATTATCACCGTTAATTACTTAGGGCCTAATGATGACCCATTATCGTCACATCCTTACATACAGGCTACATGTTTTGTTTTTTTACTGGAACCAAATTACAGGTGACATTGATAGATTTACCTTGAACTGTCAGTGTTTGAATTCAAACATTCAATTAACAAGACAGTTAGTAACCCAGTGCACCCCTCACCTGCAGGTATAGTTGAGGTTGCGCCTGATGCTCCTCTTGAAGAAGCTCTTGCAGCCTTCGCAGGTGAACACACCGTAGTGCTTCCCGCTGGACTTGTCTCCACACACCACACAGTCCACCACGCAGGCTTTGTCCTCGTCCCCAGCCTCCATGTCACTGCCCCCGGCCTGGGGAGAGCCTTCCTCCTCCTCCTGCCCCCTCAGGTAGCTCTTTTCCCCCAGGCCATTTGTGCCCCCATTGGGATCTCCCCACCCCCCACTCACCATTGCCATAGCTTGGTTCTCAGACCTTAAGAGGAATGCTGGGCAGGAAGCCCCAGAAGCTGGTTGGGAGGCTATCTAGTGGGCAGGCAGGCCCAAGACAAACAATGTAGAATATTTGGGTGGGGGGGCTCCTCCTCTGGAAATAGTTTCACGTTTCAGTTGAGAAACTCTTGTCTCAGGTGTCTATGATAGTTTTTTCTTCTTCTTTTTTCATTTATTCTATTATTATTCACTCCTTTAGTGTTTTTCTTGGGCCCGATTCCTGAGATGCCTGGTCTTCTGCACCTCAGACCTGAAGCCTTTAGAAAGGAAACAATGAATCAAACTGACACCTTCTTAAAAACAACCACCTTCAGCACATAGCAACTGGTTGTATGAGGCATCGAGTCTCACGGTCTGTGTAGCAACATGGCTAGTTTGCCCTCAGCACATGCCCGGAGACCACCCCTCTTCCTGGTCCTACACAGCACTGTTATATCTCTTATATCAGAAAATTAAAGATAAGTCACTCTAAAAATCCGTGTGTGCTTACCTCAGTTACAGCAGTCATACAGTCGGCTATCGATGGCTTCCCCGACTGAGACAGGCTGCTAGGACTCAGACAGGCTGCTAGAACGTCGACTCTTCTCGTTCCTCGATTAGCCTTTGATCCGGAGAGTCGAGGCACAGCACCGCCAGCGCAGGATTTACCACTAGTATTTTCAGCAACGACAACATTACGCCTCGCAAAGTCTCTTCCAGGTCAACCACTAACGTTAGCAAAACTGGACGGTTGTTTTGCTAACGTTCTCTTCGTGGGACTGTATGCTCAAGCTCAATGCACACAACGAGCTAGTGTTTAGTCCCAGCTAAACGATCTAGGTGGAAACGTCCTAAATCACAGACAAAAAACCAGCACCCCAGAATCATCCCCAGCTACGGGAAGTAACTCTTTCTCTTTGAAGCAGAAGTGTCGTTTCCCGTGGCCCCAGTTTGGTTGGTTCCACACCCGTGTGCTCACGTAGTCCTGGGAAGGCTATGCTAAGTTGGCTAGCTGTTGTCCTGTGTGGCCCTCAGAAGGCTAGCTAGCTACGCTAGCTGCTCTCTAAGCACAGACGCGGGCTGCTTCCTCCTTCAGTCTATTGTCAGTAGGGTACTTGCCCACTGAGAACCAACGGCTAGAGGCCTAGCCCTGTGCTCCCTCCCTCCTTCCGTCCTTGTGTGTGTGAGCGAGTAGCCTACGCTTGCCCGTGGTTGAGCAGGCGAACGGGGGGGAAGGGACCAGTCTTCTTCTTCTACTCCCCCCTCTGGTTCCAGAGTCCATGAATTAAATTAAGATAAATAAAAATAAAAAAACGGGTAGGGATCTAAACAACAACAGAGCGTCCTCTCACTCTCGGTCTGCCCGCCTCTTCCTCACCTCCCTTCCTTCTCTCCCTGTTTTTCGCAGCCTCTGCTCCGTGTGCGTGTGCGCGCGTGAGTGTGTGTGTGTGTGTGTGAGACACGGGAGAGGGAGGGAGTGTGTGAGGAGGGGGAGGGGGCCGTGTGTGTGCTCAGGGATTTGACACTGCTATTCAAGCCCTGTGGTTGCCATGGTACCGACTGCCTTATATGGACATTGAGTCAAAGAGCAGAGTGGTTGTGGGGGCTGCTCACTCACACGCACGCACGCACGCACACACACACATACACACACACACACACACACACATTCACACACCCACACACACACAAGAATGTGGAGTTTCTCTTCAGAGAGAATGGCCTGACCCCAAGGCCTGACTCTGGCACAGGGTCAGAGATAATCCAGACCAATCTACAGACAGATAGCAGTCTTCCCACAGTATGGTCTCAGTTCAAGGATCATCAAGGACAATCTTTATTTGTCTTATGTACAAGATAGGGCTACCATCCGTAATTTCCCTTTGGGGATCAATGAAGTATAGCTACCTAAATTACCTACCTACCTAATTACCTACCTACCTGATCACCAAGCTATGAGTTCGACTTATGACATTTTGTCGAGTTAAGCAAAGCTGTAGATGTTAATTTGTATTTTTGAATACATTCTTTGTAATGTTGATAACTACATGTATAAAGCATATACTCCAAATTCTAACCATTACTTTTCATTGTTGTAATATATTGTTAGCCTTCTTAATACACCTACACTGTGATCCTTGTTTCTTTCCAATAAAACCATTGTTAGGCCCCCACTGTGTGTGGTGGTAACATACAGTATCCCATCTCACCAAGGCAAGACTATATCAGCCCAACATGCTGAGTGAATTGCTGAGTTTGAAGGGGTTTTTAAGCCATCTACAAGTTCGATTTCAGAAGCGTTAACCAATGTTACTTTCTGGCTTGCCCTGATAATGTTAACATTCCTTAACCAACTCATCCCCCTGACTTGTGTGTGTGTATGTGTTGTTCTGGGGCTGTGAGAATCACAATCTGTCTATTGTGTGGCTAATAGCTCGTCATAGGTGTTTTCTAAGATTAATGAAATTCCTTTCATTAAACTGGTGTGCCTGTTGATTTTTCAGTCAACTCCATTGTTGGCTGCGATAGGCCTTCCAAATTTGGCTCACTGTGAATAATGTGTTGGAGCGTGTGTGTGTGTGTGTTGGAGTGTGGGGGTGGGTTGACTTGGCCTTTGAACCAGGAGTCAGGAATGTGGTTGCTCCTGGTGAAGGATCCAGTAATGCAAGACTGCCAAGACTGATACTGAGCCGACAGCCGAAAGCAAACACATTTAAACACACGCATGGAGGCACACATACAAAACACTTTCCTAGATTTCAATTACAGCCTATGACAAAAAAGAAAATCCTACCATTTGAATAATGCTGTTGTATATTTCTGTAAACGTGTGGTGTGTGTGGGTGAAGAAGTTTGAGCTAGACAGTTCTTCTCTCTTATGGTGCTGAAGGCAATTATTGATATTGACTTACCCTGTAAAATAGTGGGTAACATTTGTGTGTCTGATGTTGGCCGGTCAGTTGCAGACATGAATATGTCTAGTTTCGGTAACCATAACCAGCTCAGAATTGATTAAACATGAGAGGTGCAAATATCAAACAAGCAGTGCAGGAGTTGCACATAGTAAGACTCATAACACTTATACACAACATGACTGATTCTTCGCTTACAGAGATCAAGGGAAGGGTTTCTGTCCCTTTGGTTGTCGGCAAGCACATTGTTGGCTGTACCGGCCAACTCTTGGCGTGCTGTTGTTTGAAGTTCTGTCGCAGTTTCTGCAATGGAATGGCTGGTTTGAAGCGAAGTCCACTTCTGTCTCGGTTTGCCAAACAGGAGAGTGAAGACCACTGTGGCCTTGCACCTGGTACGGCAAAGTGAGTGGTTTTGCCAGACACTTGTGTAGGTGGAAAAAATAGCTGTTAGCCTTGGTAACACACATAAGGACACACACACAAATAAACACACACACTATGCTGTATCACTCTTTCTGTAACATGGCCAAATTGCGGCTTGCAGAAAAGGACTCTAGCTGTTAGTTCAGTATTTGATACAGTAAGTGGAACGTGATATTTTCATTCATTGATAGTGTTCAGAGATGGGGTGTTCGTGGTTGTTAGGGTAGAATGGTTAAGGTTGTTAGGGTCAGGGTGGGCACGGTTGTAGAGGTTTCAACCTGTAAATTGCAAGGATGACAGAAAGCAGCTATGAATCCTACAACCCTGACACACTGAGAAGTTGATTATAGAGAACACAATATCACAAAGTTACATACAACACAGTGTCATCTAAGGATAAGGAAACTAGGTCTCATCTTAAACTAATCACGGACAATCCCAGTTGGTGAGGAGAATGTTTTCATCAAACAGTTTGACCTGGTGAGACAGCTGCTCTCTGAGAGCAGGGCAACCTCTCACCCTAGAGACTGGTTACAATAGAAGGCTCTTTGTCTGAGTCACAAGGACAACATCTGCTGGACAGGGCAGGTGTGTGTGTGTGTGTGTTTAAAAACATTGAGGGTCTAGGCGGATCTGATAAGGCAATATGCATTATATCAGAATAGATTTGATCAGAGTGGATACTTATTGTATTGAACTGTACTTTAGATTGCTATTCTTGCTCTTTGCCTTCAGCACTAGATTAGGCTATGCTCTTAGTCACTTGTTTTAGAGAGAAGATGCACTTGTGAGTTCTGGCAAGTAGTAGTACATTGGCTTTTCCTACGTTAAATGCAATTATTGTTAGTCGCTTTGGATAAAAGCGTCTGCTATATGACTGTAATGTAATGTAATAAATCAGAACATCTCCAGGCCTTCAGAGTATCACCAGCCGACAGCAGTTGCTCTCAGCTGCTCTGAGCTATGGTCATTAAATATCATGAACATCATGTTCGCTCTGAATGACTGGCCATTGCAGTGGCGGCAATCAGACAGTAGAATGACAGAGAGAAAGCCTCTCCACTCTGATCATCTGGTTTTGATGTTATAATATCTGTGAATATCTGATATTATGCCCAAATCAAGACTGGGACAATATTTGCTCATGAAATGTTTAATGTACCCCTTGTTGAAGCTGGGACAGAGTGATCCAGAGCAGAGACATGCGGCAGGCCTGAGTTAATGGGATCAGGGTTAGTCCCCGACCACACTCCAGCTAACTTTTTTTATCAGGCAAATTGGATGGAAATCGAATCCATACGGACGCGTCATCTACGCTGTGCGTCACCGGATGGTTTCCATAGAGAATTAATTGAAATTGACGGATACGGACAAAACACAACAAAATACAACGTGTGTTGCCGGGGCCTTAGGGGTCGGGTTAGTCGAGATACCACAATCACATGGCAAGCACTGAGAGGCTCAGGAATAGCTCATTCCCGCAAGGCATCCTGCTCCTGAATGACTCTATCTAAGCCCCACTCGGGATTTTATTTATTATAGCTATATCATGTACATAACTCACCCATGCCCCCACACCTCCATCGGGTTATTGAAGCAGTAACTCATGAGAGGGTGTGGTATATGGCCAATATACCACGGGTTGTGCTGCCGTCATAGGCACAAGGCTCAGACGAGTGCCGTCAACCAGAACTCGTGGTATATTGGTCATATAGGCCTACCACAACCCTTGAGTGTATTGCTTTTATACAGCGGTTACATCATCGGGAAACATTTATGGGATAAATACCGACTATTTCAGCATCTTAATATCGATTTTAATGAACTCTGCCAAGAAAAGTAGCCTACTTCATAAAACTATCACTTTGCTATGGAGTTTCAAAGCTACAAACAAATAGGGAGAAAGTAACCTCATCGCCCCCTAGTGGTAGCATTCCTAATGCCGAGAGAATGAATGGGATTTCTCATAGACACGTCTTTTGAAAAATCATCTTGGTCGACACCGAAAAGTTAGTAGAATGCCTTAAACGGCAAATACCTGGAGACAAACTTTATTGATTCTGGTGATCATAGTTGATTTTCAATCACAATCCGAATTATGAAAATATTTTTCTTAAATTCCATTGACTTTGACTGGAGGAATGGAGCAATTTCGAAAATTTGAAAGAAGGCGAAATACTGTTTGTAATTCTCACGGTTAGTATGTTATTACTGTTAAGACACTCAAGTTTTTGTTTTGATAACTTCACCGAAATGGCTTCGTAGTAATTATTAGAAAATCCGGTCTATTGGAGTTTACATTGAAACTCCTCTCCGATAGGAACAAATCCGCTAGGGGCGCATGTTTTCACTTTCCCTCCCTATAGCCTACGCCCTAGTAACCAAACTAATACTGACCAACCTAGCTAGCCATGAACGAAGTGTAGCCTACTTTTGCTGTGCAACTGCGAGTTGCAAAAGTGCTGGCGATAAACCAGATAGTAGGTTTAGTAGTGGTAGGCTATAGGGCAGATCGAACAACTCAAAATTGACATTGAAATGTTTCGATTTTTCTTGAGGAGAAATCGTAATGCAGTGTCATATAGAGACGGTTCTGCCGTAATGTAACCAACAGACCGTTGAGCAATAGGGAGGGAAAGTAACCTCATCGCCCCCTAGTGGTAGCGTTCCTAATGCCGAGAGAATGAATTGGATTTCTCATAGACACGTCTTTTGAAAAATTATATCTTGGTCGACACCAAAAAGTTAGTAGAATGCCTTAAACGGCAAATACTTGGAGACAAACTTTATTGATTCTGATTCTGTGATCATAGTTGATTTTCAATCACAATCCGAATTATGAAAATATTTTTCTTAAATTCCATTGACTTTGACTGGAGGAATGGAGCAATTTCGAAAGCGAAATACTGTTTGAAATTCTCACGGTTAGTAGGTTATTACTGTAAAGACACTCACAAGTTTTTGTTTTTATAACTTCACCGAAATGGCTTCGTAGTAATTATTAGAAAATCCGGTCTATGGGAGTTTACATTAAAACTCGTCTCCGATAGGAACAAATCCGATAGGGGCGCATGTTTTCACTTTCCCTCCCTATGGAACTAACGTTTTTACAGGCAGTAGCCTAATAATTGACGCAGAAGCAAGGGCGTAGGTTTTCGTATGGACGGTCGGGACATGTCCCTACCAACATTTTGGGAGGCCCAAATTGTCCCTACCAACTTTTAAGCAACCTTGTTCGCATTATCTTTGGAGTGCAGTTATATTAGATAATTTAGATGACCTTCCAATAGTTTGGAAAGACAGAATTGACCGTACCATTTTGAGTGAGTTAGTTTGCATTGTTCGGAGTTATATATTAGACCGTTAGCCTACCCCTTTCCTCCACCGTGAATGTGCCATCCCAGTATTATGGTGCATTCGTTTGTGGTCGGAGGTGGCAAGTCGCAAGTGGCAAAATACCTACTGACCTGTGTGCATTCGATATATAGCGAATGATACGATGATGATATGATAATTTGACATCAGCGGGCAACTGGGGGCTGAGAAACATATCCGAATTTGCGACGAGGAAGTGCGAGTTCATGCGGTGTTTTATTTAATCATTCCTAGTAGCAAGTCGCAATTTGCCACCTCCCAGTTATAAACGAACGCACCATTATTTTGATATTTTTTAAACTCACGTTTGATTGGCTCATTTGGCTAAGATAGATCATTGCATTTTTTTACATTTTGCTGGATCTGAAGACCAACAGCCTTACAGACAGACGCTGACAGCAAGCCACAGTTGTGATTCTGACAGCCGTTCAGGTACATCCACCACAATGTCGCCTCCCCCTCCGAAGAGGATGAGAGATATCAGGCCCTCTGAAGAGGATGAGGGATATCAGGCCCTCTGAAGAGGATGAGGGATATCAGGCCCTCTGAAGAGGATGAGGGATATCAGGCCCTCTGAAGAGGATGAGGGATATCAGGCCCTCTGAAGAGGATGAGGGATATCAGGCCCTCTGAAGAGGATGAGGGATATCAGGCCCTCTGAAGAGGATGAGGGATATCAGGCCCTCTGAAGAGGATGAGGGATATCAGGCCCTCTGAAGAGGATGAGGGATATCAGGCCCTCTGAAGAGGATGAGGGATATCAGGAGCTTTTGCTCCGCAACTGTAAGTAACGTTAGCGTTAGCTAGGTTAGCTAGCTACTGGTTAACTAAGTAGCTAACGTTAGGCAGTAACCACATGAAAACCAGCTAGGTTGGTGCTAGCTAACGTTACCTAAACTAACATCACTTGTCTTTCCATTGTGGCAAATTATCAACTGCTGATTCTGGCTAGCTAGCGAACTGTTAAGATGGCTTCTATCATACTGTAACATTAGGATTGCAGCAGCCATTACATTATCATACATTAGCTGCCCATCAGAGATTTAATTGAATGGGACATCACGGCCTCCTTACAACTAACGACTGTTAGTGTCAGCATTGAATACTAGCCGATAGGCTATTAGCTAACTATAGCTTTGTCAAAGCCAGCTAGACGTGATGCTAATTTTCACCATATTAAACTCCCATTAACTTATGCTAAAAAATGTCAGTGATAAAGTCGTAAGTTTTGATATAAAAATAAATACATTGTTTTAGCCTGACAGGGGTTCTTGTTACAATTATAGGGGAAACTGAATACTCATAGTTATCTAGAGGTTAGCCAGCCCGTGAGAGCTCTTAACGTTAGTTTTATGAGGGCTCAGGTCTGTAGTTCTTTATACAAGCCTGTCCCTGTGTAGCCTGGTTTCCTACAGTTATTAGCTAACGTATACTTGCCAACTGGAATCTCATAATTTTCCTCTTACTATATTGGCTGGAGGGTGTTTTAAACAAAGTAGTGTATGTTGAAGTATTTTTTTTCCCCCAACTATGGTATCGAACTAGGCATCCAGGATTGTGGAATTTCACAATAGGTATTGCCTACTGTCTGGTATTTTGTGACTCCCCTAATGGACAGATATATCAATGTATGAGTTGAATGTCAGTTTAAAAATCCTATGAAAATCTCAATTTTAATAAAATCATTTTTTTGCATGAAACAGCAGTAGAGAGAGAGAGAGCGGAGATAGCAGCCGAGAGAGAGTGGAGGGACGCAGCAGCAACCAAGAGAGAGAGAGAGTGTGGAGGGACGCAGCAGCAGCAGAAGTCGAGAGAGAGTGGAGGGACGCAGCTGCAGGCAGGATGTGATACACTAAGAACATTGTATTGGTATTATTCAATTTCATAAATATAAGAATATTTAAGAGGTTTAACCTCTCGTCCCCAGCAAAAATTGTGTATGCAGGCTACACTGTTATATGGTCCCTACCAATGTTGAAACCAAACCTACGCCCTTGCGCAGAAGCCTAATATTTCACATGGAACGGTAAAGCTTTGCCCGTGGTATAGACTATAGTCAATCAGATTGCGAGGGCGGAACTAACCCGTTGTATAATTAGGCCTATTTATTATTCATATAGCCTAGCGAGTACATAATCCATCCAGACCTTTATCTATCCCATCCCATCTTAATTGTATAGCCTATTTATAGAAAGGGTACTTGTTGTGTTTTGCCTTAATTTGTACAATTTTAATTTTTGTAAATTTGGAATCTTGAATCATGTCAGCCCTTGTTGAAAGTGTGTTTCAATAACTGGATAACAAAATAAAGAGGTGACTAAATTGGTCTCCACAGATGGAGGCAAAGACCATTTAGAGTCCATCCCTATATCTAATACAGTAGGCTACCTGTCATTTGTGGTTAAATTGTATAATTTATGAATCCAATTATGCTCCTTGGGCTGACATTGTACAAGTGCCCATTCTGAATTTGGTTCTCTCTGATTTCCAAGTATTCCTGGTGTCCACTATAGGCCTACACGTTGTTTCCCCACACTGCAAGCATTAAATATCATAGCTATATGACATTATACTGAGCAAACTGTCAAACTGGAAAACCACAACCTGACAACGTATTATGCACATACTTTTTAGTACTGGTTACTCTTCAATGGCAAACTAACAAAAAAAAACAAAAAAAAAAGTGCAGAATGTTCTAGTATCTTTTAAATTCTTGTTGCATCTCCATGACGGCATCATTCTAAATGGTTGGAGGGATTCCACACTATTATAGGCGTGTTGGAAATCGTTCATTACCACAAAGTTAATGCTTCATGCTTTGTTCATTGTTTCCAGAGGATTAAAGGAGTGATAGTCACGTGGTTATGCTAAGGACGCCATCTAGTGTCAGTTTTTATCATTACAGATCAATCCAGACTGGCTAACAAAGAACTATGAAAGAGTAAGAAATACAAGATATTTATCCTGATGTCCCAGTGTGCCTTTAAGCCCTCTCTGAGGTTGGTCCCTATTCCCAGCCCTTTGGTATAGGGTTGGCTCTCATTATGTCACTCTTTTAATTACAACAGCCATCCTAGTTCTTTGGCCACTTTATATATATCATTATCCCATTGATCAGAATTATCGCCTCCAGTTGATATATTAAAATAAGTTGCAAGGAGAGCACATTTTAAAATGGCTTTAGAAATATGTAATGTATGGGTAACCCTTTTAATTAGCGCTTTGTCCTATAGTGTGAGGGAATAGTATATGTATTGTACTCATTTTCTTTCATATTCAAATTGGCTTTGTGTGGTGTGTCTTATCGCACGTCAGGAATGTAAACAAAGTGTGTTATTGTTGCAACAAAAATTAGATAACGACACAAAGGCTTATTCCCCTTTCAAATTTATATTTTATATAGACATTTCAATGTATTTATTCAATACACACTCTCCCACCCTTATTGCCCCCCTTTTCCCGAGCATTCATACTTACACATCCTCTGGAACAGAGAAGTGAAAATGATAGTAATAAATAATCTCTCACACCATGTGAACCACCTGTGTGTAATACATGTATAGTGCTTTCCGTCACTGTGCAACGCAAGTGCTTTGCCAAAGCCTTTCTCAAGAGCTCATAGCTTATATAATACCTGTAACATGTTCACGATATGTAACTCACAGGTGGTTCAGAAGGTGCTAGCTTCACCACCTCTTCACCTCTTTCTGATTACGGCTACACAGAAGTCCTCTTCATAGGCTACTGAGCAAAGGAAATACACACAATAACAATTTAAGTGAATAAGACTGTCCCATAAACTCTTTCTGCTTTATTGTATGTGACCGACACCCTATGGTCAGGAAACTCTAAGAACAATGAAGTCTGAGATTTGGGGGGAATCCTGGACTATGAGACCTTTTCCATTCATAGCAGATGGTGAATTTGCCAAATTAAACTGCATACAGTTACGTAACACAGTGATTCTTTGCTCAAAAGATGAGGTACAGTAATACATAGTATAGTAAAACAGAGTATACCTCGGGAACTTGATTTGTTGTCTGGCACGGCCTCTAGTCCAACCCCCTCCTCAGGGTAGCTCATTCTTGCTGATAGTTCAGCCCAGTTAAATTACAAGATAAAGCTAACCATGAGGAATTTGGGGCTCTACAGTGGGAATGGTCTAGTCAACTCTTTCTGGGTCTTCTAAAACATGTTTGTATGTGACTTACAACAAAAAGGACAGTTGAGGGACAGTCTTACCAAATTACATAGAGTATGTTTCTTTGCTTGGGACACCAGTGAGCCATTTAAACTTTGACAAAAATAAAACCTCTCTAACATATCCACACATCATTTAACCTGCTCATTTTGTCCAATATTATAAAACACTATTAAGAGGCCCTAATTGGTTTGTTTACAATTTACCCATATTATCCCTTTGTCCCTTCCGCCAAAATGACCCTTGCTTAAGATCCAGTAATATGAACAGAGAATTTCACACAAAGCAGGATCGATGAGTTGGCCAGCTCACTTTTAAGTTTCTATACCCTTTGCAGATGGAAGGAACAAAAAAAATAAAAATAAAATAAAACTATTATAGTTGACACCTCAACACTTCCAACAACAACTCAGTAATTGTGTTTTTCACATTCCAGAAACCAAAGAGCTATATGTGATTGATTTTCAAAGTTAGCTGGCTAACCCAGTAATTCTGCTTTCTGGAACACATCTCCTGTTGAGCCTGCGTCAAAAAGCAGTAATATGTACGGATCAGTTTACCATCCCCATTCACCCAGTATCCAACCCCAACATAAATCCCCAACATGCGTTAGGCTACAGTGGGAGTTAACAGAAAAATATAAAAAGGGACTTTTTATATAACCCAACTAGAGCATAATTATCCCAAAAACTCCATATTTAATATCTTAATTCCCACTTTAACAAGAATCCACGTTCAAAATCATTCAGATAAGAAATCGTAATACAGTATGTTATGAAAAGTGCTAATAACATTGCTTTAGACATGTATGGAAACTTTCTACTAGACATGTCATCAAGCGGGAACCGAATGGCTTTTTGGCAACAGTTCGAAGCCATTTGGATGAAAATTACAATTTTTGATTTTGACCATGGTTCAAACAATATTCCACCCCAAAACCAACCCGTTTTCCCCAATCCAACAAACAAGCAACCGCTACACACACTCACACGTGCACGCAAGCAAGCACACTATCAAGTCTTTTTTTGTCATAAGGGGACCTCCCGAAGCCTTTTGTGAAGGTACTGCTTCACCTCCTCTATACCGTTCAGCTTCTCCAGCTCGTGATAGGGCAGCTGTGGGAGAGAAGAGGGCAAAAGGGAAGAAGAGATGGAAGAAGACATTTCATTTAATATGAACAATGATGTGATGTCTACAAGTTATTCATTGACATCAATATCTAAAGGTATGGTGGTTAAGGGAAGTTGTGGTGGTGACTGACTGATAAATTGTCTGGAATTTGGTTTTGTGGAGGTTTTGAAGGGTATAGCTAGAATCGTAGGTCTCTGGAATGGAGGAATTCCACTAAATGTATCCAGATACTGTCCAAAAGACTGGAATACAGTCTACATATGTACAGTATTCAGGGCTGGTGTTTACTGGTGAGAGGGCAGGGAAATTATTCTCTGGGAAGGTCTGAGGTTATGAGCATTAGGCAGTGCAAAGGACCTTCAATCTTTGGAGAACAGTCTTTGTTGCTAGTCTAGAGTCAGGATCTCTCTGCTGTGCACAGTGTATCAAAATGATAAATATATTACATTTACATTAGTCATTTAGCAGATGGTTTATCCAAAGCGACTTACAATAAGTGCATTTCACATAAGTAGTCAAGTGTACTTGACTACTTATCCCCTTCCTAAACAAGCAGCTAAGAACATAATCTAGGGCTAAAGTAAAAGTGCAGACCTGCAGAAGAACAGACAGCTGTTGTTTGCGTCCTTTTTGATGCTGAAAACATCACATCATATGAATCAAGAACTTTCTCAACAGTTTGGACCCACCTGTAGGATGACATATCCTAGTAGGTGTAGGTGCCGATCTCTCATGGCCCGTGAGCCAACCAGAACGTCAGAGTTGTGGCAGTAATGCCACTTATCATTCACAGACATGATGACCCTGCCGAGAGATAACACATCCATTAAGAAATGGCTTTAATTCTTTATTCAATGATTCAGTTCAGCCTTCAGAGGTCTTCAGCTGGATTTCAAAAGACATCTACTATAAGTGGAACCACTCTGTAAAGATACATGAAACATTACTCTAAGAGACAGATTAAACGTAAGGAGGATCTAACTGACAGCACTGTGTGTAAAATTACCAGCAAACTTTTGTTAATGGGCGGTAAAGCACAACTGACCTCTTGAACGGTCTCTTCTCTCTAGCTGGCCTCTCCTGGTCGGGCCCGTCAGCAGGATGCACCTGTAGTGGTGAGGTGGGCCCTACTTCCC
This sequence comes from Borostomias antarcticus, assembly GCF_949987555.1. Taxonomy (NCBI): domain Eukaryota; kingdom Metazoa; phylum Chordata; class Actinopteri; order Stomiiformes; family Stomiidae; genus Borostomias; species Borostomias antarcticus. Next base: position 5,886,964 of record NC_140245.1, read on the forward strand.
GGTCCCCACCTTCTGTATATGCCCCGTCATAGAAGGCCGGCAGCTCACAATCTGGCCCCTGGCTCCCTGGAATGACCGTCCGAGTCTCCTCCTCGTCATCCAGTATCTTCCCTATGGAGCACTGGAAGAGGGAAGCTGGAGTAGAGGGTCTTCCGGTTCCAGAAGCCCCCGTCTGTGCTAAGCCATCAGAGGGTGGGCTGCTGAGTGTGGAGCTATCCTGGCTCTCCAGGGAGTGCACCTTGGCCAGGCTGGAGTAATAGTCGGCCGTAGGCACGTAGTAGGGGTGGTAGTCCAAAGGCCCGCCATTAGCACCCACCCTTGAGGCAGATGTGGCTGGGGCTTCCACAGCAGGGCGCATGTGGCTGGACAGGAAGGCCACCGACTCGCACCCTCCGCCCAGAACGTCGGTCACTGGACGCTTGTCACACGACTCGTCTAATGGGGCGAAGCGAGAGAACTTCTGGAGGTGGAAGTCGGAGGTGAGGGCCGCCACTGAGGCGGTTCCCTCTGGGGCTTTGGGGGCACAACTAATGACGGAGAGACAGGCAGCAGAGACCACCCCCAAGGAGGCCGCAGACGGCCTAATCGGGAGAACCCGTCCAGAGCCATCAATCCACAGCAGAAAGTCTACAGAGGAAAAAGCAGGAAATGGGTTTACATATCTAATAGGTTTACTAGAATCATGTACTGATTAAGGTTTTGATAATTGATTATGAGGTTAAAGGAGTAGTTCGGAGGCGGAGCGATACTTATCTAGGAATGTAGTGCCAGTGTTTACATTCCTAGGTAATGTGAAATGCAGCGTACTTTCACAGAGAAAATAGATCCCCACAAAGTAAAGGATCAAACGATAGTTTGACTTCAAAAATTATAGCATAAACACTCAAATTAACCCCAACAGACTGTACTCATATTTTATTTGAATTGCTTTGAGTCCACTGTGGAGTGTTTAAAGGCGTAGTTTGGTATTTAGCATCATAAACCCTGTTATAAGGCTACTTACGATCAAATACAATGGTCCATTTAAAAAAGACTTTGGACTCTTGGAGATATTAGTGCTCATTGCTCAAGTCACAACCAAGTACACGACGGATCTCTATGGGTATATGTAGTACCGTTGTCATTCGGAGCACAGCGATTCAATGTAATATTTATTGTGTCTGGCAGCAAAGAGAGATGCTAGACCGGGTTAGGTGGGCGGGAACAGGTTGGGTGCCGCCAGGATTTTGGGGGTACTAATGGCCAGGATTCGAAAACCAGTTTGAAGCTGGAAGTGTCCCAGACCCATAGAGATCTGCAGCATGCAGTAATGTAATTTGCATAGCTAACGTAGTCAACGGGGACAGACTAGCTGATGCCAAAGGCCAAAAGCCCCATTACTAGAAACTGTTGCATTGTCACTTGCTTGGTAGCTCTGTAGTCGTTTGTTGCTGGCCAGCAACTCTCTGTTGGCACCACAAGAGGGCAGTAGTCCCTCCACCCAAATCTAAAGTTATCACTTGCCTAGACCAAATGAACACTGTTAGAGCAATCAACAATTATATTTTTTCAGGCGAGAAAGTAACCATGTAGATTCCCAATATGTGGTCAGTTTCAAAATAACAGCTGTTAACTTTCAGAGTTCACTGGCAGGGTCTGCCAGCCTGTCCAGTCGAGTATGCTTGCATCAAACACCATGAGTTGTTTGATCACGCATGCAGTACTACTGCTATTGTTTTGGCCGATTATTCTTTTCCCAACTCCCAAGATAGAGCTAGCAAAGCAGACTGGTATGTGAAGAGGCAAATCCTTGATGCATCCCATCATGTCTTTAGCCAACTGCTTTAGCCACTGACCGCTACCGTTATGGAAGCTGCTGCTAGTTGTGCTTGTGAGCTAACTGGCTATCCCGGTCTTATTGTGTCGGATTAACAAACACAGGGGTAGGAAGAGCTGGCTGGACATCTGCAACTAATGTTACGATGATTCCTGTAACGTTAGCTGTTTTGCTGCTAATGTGAGTTTGAGTAGAGTTGGCATAGCTAGCTGGTTTCATCCTAATAACCAGTCCTGAAGAGAAACAAGCCGGCATCGGCCCATAAGCCAGGCTGGACTTGTTCTAGTTTCTTGCAGCTTGTTGCTGAATCATTGACATGTTTTTAGCTTGATCATTGTCTCAGTCATCATCCCAAAGGTCTGTGTGGCAGGTTATACCTGTATTATTCCTCCAAAGGTCAGACCTGAATAACTATTTCTGTATCTCCAAATTTCCATTCCTGGCTAAAATGTTAAAATCCCTGATTAATGATTAGCTAAGATCCTTTTAAGATCTTTTAACTGCCAACTGTATCTTAAATGTTCATTGGTTGGGTTTCAAATGATGTGATAAACTATGTATAAAAAGAGTGATTGTGCCGGCCTCCTCGTTGGCTTTACACATGCAACCTTTAGTAGATCAGCCCCACTGTGTTATAGGGTACATCATACCTGTGTAATATCCCGGGGCTAACACTTCATCTTGTTTGTAGGCATGCTCTCCCACCAACTGTCGCAAGGCTTCTGCAACAAGACCCTTGTAACTGAAACACACACATTAACAAACACTGATGACAAAGTCAAACTATTCCCTTGAAAATACTCAGATTCAGAGCTCTATAATAGGTATTTATATATTGACATTGAGGTGGGATTTCAGCATAAGATATATAATACGTTTCAGTACCCAGTGCAACAACATGCTTTTAAAGAAACCAAATACACAACTACAGTACCAGATAACAGCTGCTACACTAACAGTACAGTACCTGTACTTGCGGTTGACCTCGTCTGCGGTCAAGGCGTGGTCAAACATCAGCACCTTGTGTGTGTCTTGTAGTCGCGGTCCAGTGTATTCTCGATACTCCAACTCCACTGCTGCATCCAGCAGGGACAGGTAGCGGCGAACGATCAAGGCATAAGGGCTGTCTGCAAAGGAGAGAGGGGTAATACTACACAGTGCCTATAGAAAGTCTTTAGCAACGCCTGGATTTAAATTAAATTTTTGTGGGGGGGGGGGGGGGGGGGGGGGCGCACACATACAGCACCGGACAATGTGCCCGTTCATCTTTACAAAATTGTTCAGGTTCAGTCAAGTTGCACAGGGAGCGCTGATGGATAGCGATCTTCAAGTCATGCCACAGATTTTCGATTGGATTGAGGTCGGAGCTCTGACTTGATCACTTAAGCTCTGGTCGGAGTTCTTGACTTGGTCACCTTGTTGTTCCTTAGACACTCCAGTCCCTTCTGTGCCAGGTAATCCAGTTTGGAGGCATGTTCTGATCTAGGCAAAGGTCTTGGTGGTGCCATACACCTTCAATTACAATTTGTATTGTATTGTGCATGTATATTTGTATCACGTTGTATGGTTTGCCTATAGCGAAAAGTCCAAGAGTGCCAGCGAGTCCGGGGCCTACAAGTACTCCTAGCCTGGCCAGGTACTCTGGGTACTAGTTGTGCATTTGAGCCCTAGATCCAAACATTTTGTCAGTCAGGTCACTTAGTCATTTCTAAAGTCTAACGCCTCAATTGCACTGACTCCGGTTGCAGTGTGTTCCAGGTACCGTATGGCAGCCGGAGCCTGGAACTGCTGACTGAGCCCTACTTAAAGGTACAGAACAAAAGTAGTGATATAGATTCTTTCTGTTCCCTCTGAATAAGTATATATCTTATCTGATTATCCATACTCACTGGTGACGTTGCTGATGAAGGCAGTGGAGAAAACCCTGTGCAGAACCAGGCCGGGGAAGTGGCCCAGCTGGAACAGAGACATGAGGATGTTGACAGTGGCCAAAGGCGAACTCTGGGCTTTCAGTTCAAGCACCACCTCCAGCTTGGAGAAGAACTGCGCCTCGCTGGACGGCCGGTAGCTCATCCGGCTAAAGGGGAACACCAGTTTCTGGATCACCTGGGAGGAAAGTTCAATGATTGTTTAGATGGTCAGGAAGTGTGGTGTAGTGATAACTCACTTGCCAATTGATTGCTCTGCTAAACTCTGCCCAGGAACCATGAAGTCGAGTATTTTATTGAAAAAGTGTGCATATACAGCAGGGGGCAGTGTTATATAGGGGGCATTTGTATTCCTATAGGCTAAGGTGCTTACATTTATCAGATTTTTCAAATTCTCAGGCTGCGTTGTCCAAGAAACATGGGTTTACCACTAGGAGCGAAGCTCCCCTATGTGGCAGGACTCCATAAAACAAACTGAGCTGCGGAAGCTGCTGGCTTGCTCGCTTTAACAGCTGCTGTTGTTTGACAGTGACCAAAACCTCTGATGTGGCTCAGCAGGCTAGCCAATGAATTAATTTCAGTGCCCCCATCTACTACCCAGCTAAGTTGGGTAACTACATGATAGCAGCTTCTGTACTGGCTTTGGTTCTTTGCCGTTTGCGCACTGTGATGCTCATGTAGCTGTAAAGGAAATTGTCCCTCAGGGACATAATTTACTGTAGAAGATTCTGTCAGCTGGTGTTGTTGATACGAGTATGCTGTGATGATGCCCAATACTTCTGGATAAGGGCATGCTTTAACTTAAGGGTTCATTAATGTATGAATGTGAATGTTGGTGGTGGTCGGAGGGGCCGTAGGCGCTGATTGGCAGCCACGCTTCTGTCAGTCTGCCCCAGGGCAGCTGTGGCTACAGATGTAGCTTACCACCACCGGTATGACTGTGTCTGAATGAATACTGGACTCTGTAAAGCGCTCTGGGTATCATGAAGGGCGCTATATAAATCCAACTTGATTGATTGATTGGAAGAGAACCATATTATCATGAACTCACAGTTAGGAAGCATCATTGACACATTTTTAATGGAGAAATGTAAACACTCTCATAGCTTCTCGTGAGGAATTTATCGATCATTATGGCAAAGGTGCATTATTATAAACACACTTGGGGAAAACACAGCAATAATTCAGTGGTGAAATACACTTGTTTTAGTCTGTAAAACAAGTGTTACATCAGTTTTGTGTCGGGTTAGAATTGCATAAGAATTACAGGATTTTTATTAAAGGATTAACATGGTGGTTCAATAAAACACTTTCCAGGTATCTTTAGGCAACAACAAAACACATGTGTTTAACTATTTCAGAATTCATCCATACAAATTCTTTTAAAACATGTTTTTAGAGGTCTGAATCTGCCACTCAAAAAGTTCACTCACTCAAAACTGGGCGTGATTCATAACAACTGATTGACAGTTCTCTGAGCAAATGACCAACTGGAATCATTATGATTGACAGGCGTGTGCACCGTTACCATAGCTACCACCGCTCCGAGCTAAACAACACAAGAGCTAGATCGCGCAACAGCCAGATCAATAGCCATTTTTCTAGCTGCTAACCAGGGGCATTTACAAAGTCCTTAATATTATATTAACCCCCAAACATTATAAAGATACACGCTACCTAACAGGCCGTATCCTCGAATTTGCATTAGGCCAATTTGGGAAAAGTACGATAAAAGTATAACGACGACACGTCTCCCCCGCGACAGAGGAAAAGCACCCTGCAGCCGGCCACGCAAGCTTGGAGGCTTGGGCTATTAGACTAGCTTTCAGCCAGCTACGAACAGTATAGACAGTCAAATAATTGCAACTGTGGGTCTTACCAGAAGACAGATCATTTGCGCTGTGAAACCGACATAAAATCCGCATTGTTCACCAGTCTAACGTTATTTATCTTAGTAGGTGTCCAACAAAGCCAGTTGAACACTGAAACGTTACTGTTCTGGGAACATCTGTCAGTTGTGGTGATATAAAGGAATTGAGTGGAATACCACCGCAATAACTGATTATTAGTCAGATCAATTCAATCATTATAGCTTGTTTCATATACAAAGGCAACACATTGTGCGCTTTACAGAAAGGGGGAGAGGATGTAGCCTACATGTAGCCTACTTATCCTACCCCGAATTATGTGGGAGACTGCATGCGTTTGGAGAGATAGCGGGCCGTGCACCACGACTCCGTGAGCGCAGCGGTCAAGGGGTATAGCCTACTCCGGAGTCTGGAGACTAACAGGTCATGCAGTCAATAGATCTCGTTTTGAATGTTATTGTAATGCCCTCTGGTTCTAATAGAATATATCTACTGGAGCTGTTTAATCCCAAAATGCGCAATGCTTCCTGAAGTTGGGTCGGATCGAGGTGCTGGGATGATCAACATTATGTGGAGCAGATGCCACAGTGATGATAAGGTTTACACAACTTTCAGAATGTTTTGCAGAATTACAATTATTTAGAGTTGTAAATTATGAAAGGAACATAATAACTTGACTTAATATCTTCACCTCCACCCACCCTGAAATGTAGTCATCATTTTAGCACAATAGCCTCTATATGCGCATCACAACGCTGCAATACAAGACCTTAGGACAAACGATTCAGTACACAGCAGGTGTGTTTGATCAAGTTCAAATGTGAGAATAAATAAATGACAAAAACCCGCACGGGTACTGTAGGACTACGTCTTTATTTTCCGAGGTAATTGTTGCGCATACAACATGACATTAAATTAAGACAGGCTACTTTCTCATAAAACAGGGCGGTGTTGTAACATTTATAATATCATTAGGTGACATTGGCTGCAACCTGTCTTCCAGGACCTGCACACCTCCAGAGCCCTGAAGGGACCTGGACCTCCCGAGTCCCAGTATTGGAAATGTAGTGATCTGGCTACAAGAAAAGGGGACAAATTATAAAAGCGATTAGTAATAGCATCGATATTTTGCATATGCAAAACAGCATAAATTACAACAATAGGCTATTTATCAGTAAGTCTAAATTATATCGAATTAAGTTTGAGCGAGAGATAATCGGGGGGTTCCTGTGGAGACAAACTGACTTATATCCACCTTTGACTTCGTAACTTTGCCTATTGTATTGGCCTATACAACAAAGCACGATCACAACAGTTATGGTAGGCTATCGCTTCGGAAACCTTACAGCACAGTTTGCACCTGGTGCAAGTAGATTTGATGCCAGGGAAGAGTACAGCATGGTGCGCTGTGTTTCTGCCAGGGAAGAGTACAGTATGGTGCGCTGTGTTTCTCCCATTGCACTGGAGGGCTAACATTACCAAAAGCAAATGCATTAGCTAACGTTAGCATGCTATGATAATTAACACAGCTAGCTGACATTCCAAACATTAGGCTAGCTAACGTCAACATGCTGGATAAAGACAGATAGCTAGCTGGATCAGACAGCTTTTTAAAAACTGTTGCCAATTACAGCTAACGTTATGGTTCGTTTATCTACCATTAGCTAGGTTGGCTACTAATCAGACACGATCATGGTAAAAACTTCCCAATTTGTATGACAACCACAAATACAATTAGGCCTATAAAATGTACAAATTATATTAAAATAAGAGGTGGTCATCATTGAGACTGCAACTATTCAATTGTTCTCAAGATGAGAAAAGGTTCAGAACTACCTTACCGTGTTCGATAGATGGTGAAACGGCGCAGACAGGTTTCAGTTGGAGGCGGTGCAGGGGAGTGGAGGAGGGTTTTTCAAACTTTAGGGTGACGTCAACAATGGGAAAAACGTCACGAATTCGGAGTATTTTTACCCCGAGTCAAATTGGACTGAAAATGTTACGCTTCCAGTTTCTCAAAAACGACAAAACGGATATATTTAATGTTTTTATTGTGTTTCTTCAATGTCCTATTGTGCAAATAGCACGTTCAAAATCACCATGTTAATCCTTTAAGAATTACGGGACACTACTACACAAATGTATGATTTACTGGCAATATTGCACAACTATCCAATTCCAAACCAATTTAAAAGGAACAAATGTCACCTTGGTGTCCAGGTATTCACCCTTCTTGACCAGGAAATCGGCGATGGTGTCAAGAAGGCGTGTCTCTCTTAACCGATGGCGGGCAATATATTTTGCAATAAGAGCCATGGTGTATGGTGTGATGCTGTCCACCTTTTTAGGAAGCTCCTCTGTTGGGGGTTAAGAGAGTTAAGTTGTTAAGATGTTATCATTGTTAACCAATATTACTTCAGCTTTTGGTTTATTTGTACAAAAATGTGTGCTATTGAAGGCTTTCTTGATGATGGCTGTTATCAATAAACAAGTTTATTTTATTTTTTATTTAAACCTTTATTTAGACTCGAAAAATCTCTGAGGTTTCCCTCATTTCCAGAGATGACGAATGTCAGATGATAAGTGTTCTTATCTAAGTTGCTTTGGATAAAAGCTTAAGCTAAATTACTAAAATGTCAATCTCAATGTTATCTATGTAAAGACATACTTTGAAACTCATGTCCTTATAATTAGATGCAACTGGGATTTAAAGACAGGATTTTCGTAAGACTTTAATATCTAAGGTGCAATGATAAATCGAGAGGGATCAGTGAATGAGCTACTGTAATTAAAACTTCATTCTGTAGCTTTAATGTCAATGTTCAAGAACCACATTTACCTCCATGGATCATTATCAACCTGTTATGAGCCATGGAGAAGAATGACTATTCATCTACTTTTGCTGCGTGAAGAGGAGAATTAAACATACCGGCCAAGCTGCTGATAAACCTCTCCTGTCTGTTCTGGTAGAAGAGGTGGGAGCTGAAGATGAGCTCCAGGCTCTTGTTGTTGGCCTCGCGAGCGCAAGCTGCCAGCATCTCGTCCAGCAGCGCCATCTCCTGGTCGCGGACTCCGCTCACATTGGCCAGTGTGTGCTTGACAAGCCGCAGGATCTTGCTATAAGATAAAGAGGACAATATGGAAATTTTGCTTGTCACTTTAATAAAATATTTTTAACTTTACTTAAGCAGGGAGTCCCTTTGAGAGAGATCTATTACGCAAAGGGGACCTGTATACAAAACACACACAAATAAGTAGTAAATAACATAAAATGACAAATGTACTGGGACAGTTCAATCCATTAAAAACAAGCCAATTAAGGTTGAAAGGGCCTCCAAGCTGTAGACTAGACTGTCTGTGAAAAGTGCTATGAATAGCAATAATAGAAGTGCAACAGCATTTCATAGTGAATCTAAACCTTATCAGAATGATTTAGAAAAGCAACCGTTTCTACAGCACAGTGATGTTTTCTTAACCCCACCGGTTGACTAGCAGCTGCTCTGGGTTAGGATGCACGTTCCCGGCACTGGCGCCCCCGGTGGCGGCATCCTGCGGTTGCAGGGAGTGCCACTTGAGGCGGTAGTAGGAGAGCAGGAGGAAGAGCGTCTGCGGGTGGCGCTCGCGCTCCAGGTTCTTCTCCAGGCCCGTCAGGCAGGCCTCGGTGAGCGGATGCTGGCTGCTGGGGTGAAGCTTCATGCTGGAACTGAACACCATGGACACGTCCTTCTGGTTGAACTGGCCGAGGCGGGTCTGGGACTCTGCCTCCAGCACCTGTACCACTCTGCAGTCGTTGTGGAGACCTAGCGGTAGTAGAGAAGTAGCAGATATTCATAATCTGGTTGGCAACAAGCAGATAATACTTGGTCCCATTTTTTTCTCAAATCAATGTACTATTAGCAATGAAACAATAAAAATAATAGGATATCAAATACAGATGTAATGTATTATGAGATGTCACACAGAAAACTGCACTCGCACTATGACGTGTTAGGAGAGGGAGAAAATCTTCCCCTTTAAGTGTCTGTTTTCAGTGCTTGCGTAGCAAATCACATTATGCCTGCAGGGACTGACAGGAGCAGGTTGTTATTTGAAAACTTTTTTTTTTTTTTATATCTCTGGTGGGTGTCGCCTTGCTTGTTTCAGTTCTGAGTCTGCCTCGTAGAACATCAACTGCGGCCCGATTGTCCAGGGAAAGTCCCAGTCCCAAACTGCTTTGGCCCAGTAAATTCAGCCGTTCAGTTTGGCATTTCTTTTTCACCTTAAAAAACGGATGAAATGTCAGTCTTTGTAGTAGTAAAAAAAATAAAAAATAAAAAAAATATGAAAACCTTCCTCTGTTTGGATGGTCAGCTGTTCTAACAGGCCATGCGATGAGAAATCTGCACTAATTTTCAAATTGGAGCGCCAATATTAAAAAGCTGATTAGAAACATGACTAGCAGTGACTGGTAGCTTTTCCTGACTGGTGAATTTGAGGCAGCAATTTGTTTTCTGTACCTACCTAGACACTGTTACCAGCGCTACCCTATTCAGAACACTTATCTTATAGGGATGGGCATCTAGAGATGCACGTCTACATCTATTTAAGTGTAAACAAATCAAACAGCAGCCTTTGAAAGGATAACTGCCAGCATTTTCAAACCAAGGCTCTATTTCTTACATCTGGCATGATATAAATAGACACAAATTCCTTTGGTTGAGTTAGTATCAAGCAAGGGCATATTTTTGATTTGAGCTTTGGTAGGGACGCTTAAGCAACGTTTGGTAGGGACGTTCAGATCTGATTATACTCATGTTCTTTAACCTCCTGAGCTGATGATCATGTCTTTGGCCCATATGTGCACTTGCTGCATCCAAATTGATACAACTGATAGTTGTATATACTAAACATTACATGTCTGGTTAGTTTACTAAAGTTATGCAATTCAGTGGGCGAGTGAGCCTCGTCATGGCTCAAATCTTGCCACGTTTGCAATGGTAGGCAAGTCGTTGCCGTTAATACGGGATTGTCCTGTATTGAAAAATAAAATTCACTTTCAATACTGAATCAATACAAGACCTAGTAGAGAAGTAGATCTGTTAAGCGTTTGTGTACCAAATTATTGCTAGGGAGAATTCAGTAGTCTCTAAATATTGGTCGGGATATGTCCCGGGCGTCCCCGGTTAATTTTACACCCATGGCATCGAATAGGGGTGTGACAAGATATCATACCACGAGATATCATGCCACGAGATATCGCAATATAAAAATGTGACAATATTCATCAGAGAGAAAAAAATCTCTTTAAAAAAAAAAAAAAGGAACTTACAGCATTGTTTTGCATTTTGCATTTTTTGAATAAAATACAATTTTTCAAATTTTGAATATATTCATGATTCAAGTTGTTAAAAATATTATCAACTGTGACATTGTACACCAGCTCCAATAATCACCCAAAGATGTCCTTTTAGAATCTAATAATCACTGTAGTATTTTAGCATTTTTAACCAAGCAGAGAAAGTAGCAACTATGCTATGCTAGTGTACAACCCCCCCCGTCTGACAATATTTTCAAATTCTATAGATGTATTTTTCATTAAAATAAATTAGAAACAAACAATATTTGTTATTATACATCATTGGCAAGTTAGCTAGCCAGCTTGCAAACAAATATAATAATGAAGTTATTTTAAACAACCAGACTTATACACAACCCCCTAAAGCTGGACAGCCTATACCACTGCCTATTCCCCTTTATCCTTCCATCAAGAGAACATCTTTTGGTTAAAACATGTACCTGGCTAACCTGGCTAATCTCGCCAAGTGCTGGCAAGCTGCTTGGCTACTCCTACTATACTACTACAACTACTTTGTGACCCCATGCACTGTAGTGGTCAAATCCAGCCATGACATAGTTGGACACATCTTTATGAGCTAGCCATACTCGGTATCTCTGATCTACTCCTGTATGAACATCTCAGTTTCAAAACGGACAGGTGTTGTTGTGAGCTGGCTATTATATTACAGTTACTCTGTTGGATTGTATTGGCCTGAGCATGCACTGGAGCCGTGGAGCAGTTTCTACAGAATCTAAGAAAATTTTCTGTACCCATCAACATCATGCCAAAAAAGTTAGAAATAAGGCTAAAATACACCAGAATTATCCTTTAAAGGGGTAATGACATATAGGTATGGAAACCAAAAAACGAATAAAATGACTTACACCAAAACATACTTAATGTGAAACAGGTCTCTGATTACAATCTCTGTGAGTTGAGATCATTACACATCACTTAGAAATAGTGCAAAATACTTTACAAGCGACACACCTGTAGAAATCTGGTAAAAAGGGTGTTTTCACACTAGGGGTTTTATTCCGAAATTGGTCGCGTTTCACTCGTATTACGATTCATTTTGGCATGTGTGAACATAGAAATTGCGACCGGTTCCGCAACAAACCAACCGCGACGAGCCCACCTGGAGAGGGTGGTCTCGTCTCAATTCAAGCGTTCTCCCTTACGATTCAGTTGTGGTCTGAAAGCATCTGGCCCTCAAAACGAAAGCTAGCCGGAAACCAACTCCTACGCTATCGCAAACATTGCCGTACATGAGGACTCACTACTGTCGCAACACACAACACTGGCCGAGCAGAATGTCTCCTGTCTAGATTTCTGCACACTGCATAATACGCACTTATACTTATGTAGGTTTTATTCGCCATTCGAAAATAGATCCGCGTCCGTCACATATTATTTTCCTACCTAAACCACACATAGGTTCCTGCCCGTTACAACAACTCTGTATTTTGCATGTACAGTATGTACACCTGAAAGTACCATAACCTACCCGTGACAAATGTATAGCCTTCTATTCTTCTATTGAAAATAAACATCCCGTGAGCCCCTCTATTCTGACCAATCAGAAGGCTGTCTGCAAGCGAAGCGTGTTGGAGGCGTGTTCAGAACTGATCTGTCTCGATTGGGTATTCTGCCGTGGGAACACAAACTGGAACTAAGGACAGTTGCAGCATTGTATCAATTTTGTTCCGATTCCCCTTGAATCGGAACGAAAAATAGGTTTGAAAACACCCTAATACGGTTCAGAATGTTGATGTTGGCCCAGCTGTTTGAAATGTGTTTGACTTAGGGCATTGCAGATGCACACTGAAGAAGTGCAGTCACGATGGGGTTCAGGGTGTACCCAGTATAAATCTAATGTATCTTTCCCTTCCCCAGTTTGGGGCCAATAGAAATTATTTAGTACACTTCAGATCAACTGCTCAAAGAAAGAAAATTCAGATTGAACAATGGCAACCTCCATGCTAGGACCCATAGTGCAGACTCACCAAGAGCAGCTACCGCATAGAGACAGTTGACTATGCTGAAGTTGTCAAACTTGGCACAATCGTTGACAATGGCGTCACACAGAGTCTGGAAATCCTGGTGCTCCAGGATATGTCGTCCCTCGTTCTCCGTCACTCCACCCCCTCCTCCTCCTCCATTCCCACTACCCCCTCCAGGAGAAGAGGACGCAAGGACTCTTTGTGGGCCACCTCCACCCTCAGTCCCTCCTACAGTCTGCAGCAGCTGGCCGATCTTCTGCAGTGCTATGGGGTAGTGGTTGTGGGAGATTTTGCCCGGATTCTGGGTCACCCAGCGCAGCACCTCGTCTGGGCGCCGTGAGCGCTCAATCAGCCGCTTCATGGTGAAAAAGGTGTCGTAGCTCATCTTCTCATGAATGAAGTTCCACGTCTTTTTCTTGCCGCCGCCGCCACTGTTGACGGCGCCAACGCCTGCGCTGGCATAGTGGTGCAAGTGGGCGTGCTGCTGGAAGTGTGGATGAGGGGGCAGCGGGGGAGGGGGGGGCGGTGGGGCCAGGTGCGGAGGCTGCGCGTGCGGGTGGTAATGATGCGGATGGTGGCTGTGGATATGGGGCCCCCGGTGAGCGTCGGACCGGCCCTGGTAGAGGGGCCCGAAGTTGGGAGGCGGAGCAGCCGCATGGAGATGATGGGGATGGTGGTGAGGAGGTATGTGGTGATGATGAAGGTGGTGGTGGTGGTGATGGTGGTTCTCCAGGAGCGGAAGCCCCCCTCCAGCCAGGCCCGGGCGGCGACCTGGCTTACCCCCGCCTCCTCCTCCTCCTCCTGCTCCTCCTGCTGCTGCGCTGTACAGGCGGGTGGCGTACATGCCAGTGAGGGAGAGAGAGAGGGCGCTGGGGTAGCGAGCGGGTCGCAGGCAGAGGAGGGCGAGGGGTGGGAGGATGCTGCAGCTCAGGAGGCGCAGGCTGGAAGGCAGCAACAGCATAGTACACCGGCTAGTCCACCTTTGAGATGCAGCACATTACACCTGCGGAGAGGAGACAGAAGAAAAAGAGAGATGTTGGGGAGGAAATGGAACGTGGAAATACCTTGTTTTTCTCAAATGAATAGACTCGTCCACTTATAACTAAGGCTGGGGTGACTCACTGCAACATCATTGATTACGGAAATACAGAGATTTGCAAAACATGTCGCAATGAAGTAAGATGGCTGCAGCTGGTCTATTTATTTAGGCTATATTAGGGCTGCACAATTAATCGTGAATTAATCAAAATCAGCGTGTAGCAGAGAGAATGACGACAATGAAGAACAGTGTAGAACTGGAGATAGTCTGCACATTTAAGTCAAGCCAAACCAACCTCACCCCAAATACATTGCAGTAAAAAGGCGGTCAAATAGGGTCCTTCATCCTAGCCTGCCGTCGCCATCCTGATCATGTGAGCTCACATTTGGTTACACTCTGCTGATCAGTCTGGACATCCACCCCTTCAAAGTGATTTCCACTTGACCCGATATTGGTTGGCCAACCACAACCGTTTATCTATCTATCGGGTTTGATAAAACAACTTCCCCTTGATATGATGACTAACCTATGTGTTGTTGCTTTGATTGGTTGTAGGTCTTTCCAATTGCATCCAGAGGCATTTTGGTCTGCGACCATCGATCAATGCCCCTTGGAAATAGAAAATAAACCCAGGATTTCCCAGACCCTTCGCATTTTTGCGAATTGGGTCTGACAAAGCCAGGCTACCTCCGTCCCATTAGGACAGTTAATACAAGCAGTACCCATGGCTTCACTATAGCCCCAGCCCACCATGAAGGGGTTTCTCACACTATAAAGAAAAGAACACTGTCCAAATAGGCAGACTGTGCATTCACCTCGAATACAATAACAGGAAGAATGCTCCCATTAGCTTTGAATGCCACCAGAATAGTAAATCCCACCATCATGCGGTCACAGTTGGTGCTCAAAAAGCAACCCCAATAGCTTCACAACTCACAAGTTCCTGGACAAAACAAAAAAAGTTTTGCACTGCCTGCAAATTATGGTATGGCACTGCGGAGCCATGAGACAAAATGGGGATCTATTTCAGCTTTTGAAATTCAATGTCAAGGACGATGCTGGTCTCTCTATTTGACTATACCGTTGTCATGACTATAACGCTTCTCCAGTGCAAAATTAGATGTTGCAATTGTTAGACTGTGTCGGGGACCAAAACTGTATTGCTGGGAACAAACGTACCCCACGCCATACTCCCATTTTCTCTCCCCTCAACTCCCATCGGCCACTCCCAACCTTGCCAGTCACTGCGCCAGGCCCCTAGCCCCCCTCCACGACGCCATCGGATTCCCCCTCTGTCTCCCCAGCCTGATAAAGGCACAGCACATCCAGTTACTTGTTTACAAAATACAGCAAGCTCCAACTGATATGTACTGGATCTAGGCTGCACCCTAATGGTACTCATGACTCTTTCCAGTACAAGCCGGTGCCCAATGTGCTGGTATCTTCCTCAATTCCTGTCTTGATAGGTAATAGAAAAACAATGGTGAATCTGCTAAGTAACAGGAAACAACTCAGCCGGTACTGCAAATCTATCAAATTTAGCATCCATTCCTCATCAGCAACAAACTATCCTAGAAAACTGTGCAGATAATATTTTAAGCACACAAAATTTAGCTTTATTAAATGTCAGGTCTCTAGCAAGAAAGACATTTTTTATCAATGATTTTATTATCAAGCACAATCTTGATTTCATAACTTGGTTAGACCAAGGTAACAGTGCAGCTGTTATCGAGTCAATCGAGCCATCCAGACCTCTCAGGTCGTCTGGCACAGGCCTGCTTTCTGTCCCCAGAAACAAAACATGGAGAAGCAGCGTTCAGTTTTTATGCTCCACATATCTGGACAAACTTCCAGAAAACTGCAAGTCTGCTGCAACTCTCAGTTATTTTAAATCAAGACTGAAGACTTTTCTTTTTCCGTTGCCTTTTATTAAATCAAATAATTATTTAATTTGTACACTGCACTAACTTATTCTTGTATTTTATCTTTCCTGCATTTTGTTTCAAATGTCATTTTATAATGTTTTTTTGCATTTCGTTTTATGTCCTTATGCTTTTAATGTTTCATGTAAAGCACTTTGACCTGCCTTGTTGCTCAAAGGTGCTACACAAATAAACTTGCTTTGCCAGAAGTATTGCACTATCCATCCAGTCTCTACCAGTTTTGCAGTGCCCAGTCATTACAGATGGCACTCACGATGTCTAACAGAGTAAGATTCTATATGCTATAGATATGTGGACCATGACTGGCACTACAGGAGGTTTTTGTTGGATTGTGGTCTCGGGCACTACTGTGAATGTCCTCGAGGCTAAATATTCTATAATGCTATAATATTATATGTCTGGTTTAAGAGGTCAGATATACAGGCTATATAACAGGATCCTCTCTCTTAAGCACCTATTGTATTTGGATTTTGCTACTCGTGAATGCAATTATTGTAAGTCGCTTTGGATAAAAGCGTCAACTAAATTACTAATATCTATCAACAGTCCCATGGTGACTTGCAGTGGGTCCATGAGCTAGGGACATTTAGCAAACAGTCTGGAAAATTCAAAGGCCATATTTTCAGCAGTACTTATCAGCAGGTTCAGAAGGACCATCGACATTACTCAGACCACTGAGCACAACTACTGTAAGTGGACAGTGCAGGAAAAGCCATCAGAGCAGGCAGTGCTGTTTCAGTATGAAAGTGTTTTTTTTTAGCATGGAGATGAGATCAAATGGATCTAACAGGACTGAGGGTAAATGTACTGTGAGAATGAGGTAAAACTGTGCTTGGACTTCTTTTGGCATTAAAAGTGATTGAGGAGCTGGGGAGTCTGAACAAGTCCCTGCAAAAATGGACTGAAACTATTACAGGAATGAGAAGTGTTATAGTGTTGAATCCACTCTACAAGGCAAAAGGAATGAGGAAAGCTTTCAGGAGGTTTTTAAGCGGCGCAACTGCTTCTGTGTGTGACGTGTGTCCGTCTGTGTGTGTTTTCGTTCATAGCAGAGAGATTTACACCAATCAACCAGCAGAGGGCAGTGGAGATTGCTCATAAACCTTAAGCAATGATGCTTCACCACCTGGGTGTGATTTTTTCAAAGCATTGGCAACGGTCAACTCCCTTGAGATTGAGCCCATTCAGATTCCTCAACCAAAGACAGTCACCAAAGCGATACACTGGTGGGATGAGCCAGTACACTCCAAAGTCACCGGAGGAGCATTACAAAACAGAGTTCTACAAAATGCTAGATAGTGTAGATGTTCAGTTTAAGGAGAGGTTCAACCAATTAGGGATGTGTGCATATAGTTGTTTATCTGACTATACAGCGCAGCTTCTGCTAGTCGTTTAGGGAATACTAGTTGGCTAAACTAAATATAATATGTGATTTAAAACAAACAAAAAATAATAATTAAAGTCACCTCCCTCACAGTAGCCTACTTAGGGGTAGGGTAGGGTTATTGTCACACTATGCACCTTGCAGGTGGGCAATAACCCAAAGTGAGCATGTGAATTGGAGTTTAGTCATATGCATGTTCCCATTATGACTCCTGACCTAGTTATGTTAATAGGGCTACGAGAGTGAGAGTGAGAGTGAGAGTGAGAGGTTCTAATTAGGGATGCACAATAAATATCGGACAGATAATCGGACCGATATCAGGAATTATGACGTCCTACAGAAATCCAATAACGTTAAGAATTATCCAATAAAGAAAAATCTGATAATATATATATATATATATATATATTTACATACATACATATATATATATAAATAAAAGTTCCGATAATAAAGTGGGATTGCGTAGCTTGCCAGTACTGTATAGTATGATTAGGAAGGTCTGTTTGATTTCTTTCTAGGCTCCGCCCGGTTTGTCTGTACTATGATGTGGATGGATTGGGAAGAGGAGAAGTTTTTTTCTTTTGAGACAAATCAGGCGTTGCCTTTCTCCTGCCTGTGTCGTAAATGGCCTGTCATAAACTTCCCCTGCAGAGAAGCTCGGTGTAAATAAACACTTTACTAAGGCTAATGTTTACATTTGCTATTCATTTGAAAGAGTGAGTTTTGTTTCCATTACTTTATGGAGCACAACAACCTAGCATCTGCACTGAATTGTTTATCTGCTAAGAAGAGTGATTCACTAGTTCATTCACTGTTCAGGGAAATAGAGGACTCGGACCAGTTTATTTGAAAGAAAAAAAAAAAAATATTTGCAGAGACAGAACTGTTCTTGGTTTTTGTTTTGTTGTTAGGAGTGATGATATTTGGTTAGGACAAAGCTACTGTTTGTTAAATCCACCTTTGTTTACCCGTCTTTCTTACCTCCAGGTGTGCAAAAACTACAGGTGAATCTAAATTTTAAAATGAATAAATATAAATATATTATTGGTTATCGGTATCGGTCTTGAGAAGCAGGAAGTTATCGGTATTGGAATCAGCTTGAAAAAAAATATATTGTGCATCTCTAGTTCCAATCCTTACCACAGTGTTATAGTAGTATATAATGGCGCAGCTATGATCATCATCATACAAACTAAATCAAAGAGCTTGTGAGGAGAACGGGTAGTTTCAGTGGAGCGCAGAGCGTGTTTTCAAAAAGTCGGAGCACTCCAATTTCGCTCCGATCAGACAGAATGTCAACTCATTCACTGCCGAGATCAAGAATCGGTCAACTTCGGTGGAGTGGGTGGATTCGAATGTCTGGACCCAGTCTAGCTCAGACCACAAGTTTGAAGCATGCCCGATCATTTCTGTCAGTGAAACAAGCGCATGCATTCATTTACAGCTGCATGAGGCTCTACGAGAAATAATGACAGCAATCAGAATTGAGAATTCATCCAAGCCATGCTATAATTACTGCCTGACAGTCTGTGAATTTGAATTTCGTTAGTAGAAAATACTTTAACGAATAACCTAAGGATGTTTTATTAGCCTACTTAAAAAAAAAAAAAAATTAGCCTAGGCATACACGGAATCTACCTGCCATCGAGCTCCACAGAGCTACTATCATGTAAAGCATACATTTGATTTAATTTCATTTTATTTTAAACTTGACATGCATTGTAGGCAATAATAGCCGATGAAGTGTTAAGGGTTGCTTGGAGGAGACAGCGTTGGATGTCAGTCAGAATATGAATGAAATGTATTCATAGCCAGGTCTATAGTAGGCCTATGATTTCTATGGCCTAAGTCTACTATCTGAATTAAATGCATAGTTAATGACCTCTGTGTGTGAGAGATGTATGGTGTCTTTGATAGGCTAATATCAATGCTCTAATTTTAGCCTAGTTAAATATTACAGGCTATTAGGCTAGCCTACTCTTCAATTAAACAAAATAAATCACATTTAGATATTTGCCAAGTAATAAACTGTAAAGACAGGCTGGAGTACTGCTCTGGGGAGAGCGAAGAGAGTAACCCTGCGCAACGAATGCAAATTGACTCCCGCCGAGTGGTTGTGAATCTCTGTTTTAGACTAATCGTATCTCAGCTGAGTGGTTGTGGATCTCTGTTTTAGACTAGTCGTATCTCAGCTGAGTGGTTGGGAATCTCTGTTTTAGACTAGTCGTATAGTCAGCTGAATGGTTGTGAATCTCTGTTTTAGACTAGTCGTATCTTAGCTGAGTGGTTGGGAATCTCTGTTTTAGACTAATCGTGTAGTCGGTTGAGTTGTTGGGAATCTCTGTTTTAGACTAGTCGTGTAGTCGGTTGAGTTGTTGGGAATCTCTGTTTTAGACTAGTCGTATAGTCGGTTGAGTGGTTGGGAATCTCTGTTTTAGACTAGTCGTATAGTCGGTTGAGTGGTTGGGAATCTCTGTTTTAGACTAGTCGTATAGTCGGTTGAGTGGTTGGGAATCTCCATTTTAGACTAGCCTACTCGTATAGTCGGTTGCAAAACCACCGTCTAGTCGTCAGTGAAAATACTCCCTGCGCACATCCCTCATTTAGATAGTCTTGCAGAAGCTGGAGGAAACTCCACTGACTGGAGAAGTGAATGACATTGTTGATCAGTACCCAGAACTGAGCAGGGAGAATCTTAAAGTCCAACTAGTCATGTCTTGGGTCTAAAAACACTTTCGAAACTCGTGCTGAAGCGGCTAATATCATGACAAGAATGGCAGTTGCAGTGAAAGGCCTGTTTGATCAAGTTGAAACCCTCGTCAGGCTGCTTTTAGTCAGTCTCATCAGCTGAGCCTGAAAGAGGTTTCAGGCCTCTCAGGTGACTGAAAACATGTCTCAGATTAACAATGACACAAGTGAGACTGAACAATGTTGCTGTGTCCACCAGGGCAAAATGTACAATACTGATGTAAAACAAATACTCAACAGTTCATTCTGTTAAAGACAGGCATACAAGATGTGTTGGCTCTTTCAAATAGGAGCAAGGCAGTGGACACTGAGCCGTTTGTATTTAGGGTGTGGATAGTTAGTCTTTTTTTATTTTTTGTTTAGATGTAAACTCAATTTCATTAAAGGTAAGAGTATCTGCCTTAAAACATGTCCTTCAATGTTCCATTCAACTGACAGATATGAATAAAGAATATTTAGTGTGTTGTGTGATTACAGTAGTTGGTTAGTGGTTAGGTTATTTGGACTACAATACAGTACCAGGTTATGTACTGTATGAGTGATGTTGACGATTGCACTATGGCAGCAGTAAAGTTAATAAGTTATGAACATTTACTTAGAAGTTGTATCATGAAGTACAGAAAGCTAAACTGTAATGTTGTTAGTATAATCCATAGTTTGTAATTATTGTCCCAGGGACAGACAGAAAAAAGCTCCCCCTTTATTTGTGTGTTGGCTTGGCTACCATATCTATACATAAAATCTCTACATGATCACATGAAATTGCTGTCACATGCAAAAGCCTCAGGTTCCAGGGGCCCCTTTACGTCCCCACCAATGTGGTCTTTTTATGTCCCCACCAATGTGATATTCGCTTATGTGCGCCGTTTTCCAATGCTTCGTTATAGGGCGGATACAATGATGCAATATAACAGAGTCCTGACACAGGTCTACCGTTCCCCTTGCTTTAGTACCTCTTTTAATAAAAGTCATCACCACCTATCCTAACTTTCCTAGGTTAAGGATCTATTTTAAGTCTAAAACGCTTTGTGAATTACTTTTTACATGAAGGACCAACTTTTACAAGTCTTAGTTTAACGCCCATTTGTCTTAGAATTGACTCTAAATGTGACCATTTAGGAACAACTTTTAGCCGTAATTTATGAATACGGCCTCAGGTTAGCAGGCCATTTAACGTTACCAAGAGAAGAAGGTTTCATACTCACATGTTTGCTGTCAACCCAGCAGACCAGCGGGGTGCCCAGATAGGTGGGTGGCACGTTAGCAAACCCGGATTCTCGAATGTTGCCGTCCAGCTAGCTAACAAGTTACAGCCCAGCTACCTAGCTAACGTTGGCTAGTTCGTGGACTAGCTAGACTTATCGAATAAAGTCACTCATGTAACGTTAGCTAGCCCGGGTAAGGTAATGTTAGCTGTGTGTTCTAGCTGTGCCGAACGTTAAATATTTACACTGAGGCAGAGAGCTCACTAAAGTAATAAGGTGCCAGTTGTTAACCGTGATTGAATAGATTATGATAACGTTAACGTGAGTGCTAAGTGAACCTTGAGTTGTGCAGGCACCCACAGCATGAGTGGCGGTGTCCGCGACGAGCTGGCCAGGTAGCCTACTAGCCAGCTAACGTTAGCTACCAGAAATATGGCTGTCGTACTGGTAGTCAGCCAGCTAGCTAGCAGCTCATTCGGCTTAGCGAACTACGTTAGCTAGTAGGCTACTAGCTACAGTCATGCTCGTCGTACTCGTAGCCAATGCCAATAGAGCTAGCCAGCGAATAGCTATACTTCTAGCTAACGTTAGCTTGGAGAGCAATGAATCAAGTGCTGCTAGCTAGCTACTACTATCCTCCCTGCAAGCGGAGCATATCGCGACAAAATACAGTGTGATTTACGAATTGTCACTTATTAACGGAGTTGCATCCTCGATGAAGTCGATAGGATGTCGCGTTCGCATCCGAAGAGGTTAATTCTTAGTTATTAAATAGCGAACTAACTGCATATTCCCAAAACCAGAATGATTTGCCCCCGTCCTTTAGTCTTCCGCCCCGGTCTCCGCCATATTTGGGTACGTCCCAAAAAAATATTCCAATCTCCTTCACTCGTTCACTACCACTCATCTCCTACGGTCCTGGGAGGATGGGAGGACAACTACCGAGGGGAACAGAAAAGGATTGGGACGCATCGTCAAGTGAAGTCATTTTGTAGGCCAATATTTACGGTGGCCGATACATCCACAACAACGCGAAATTATCACAACACGAATATTTTTATGCAAACACAATGCATTATGAAAACACAAATATGAAGAGATCACAAAACAAAAAATACAAAAGCGGGAAGCATCTACATATTGGAAAAACAAATCCCTAAGATATAACAGAAAGATAATAAAATCCCCAAATAAGCAATCACAGCTATTTTGGAGACCCCAATATTTTCCTCCTGGGCACAGCTTCCCAAGTCAGAAAGTTCATGAAGTTCACTTTCACTTTTGCTTGTGTTTTTTGCATGCCATACTACCTGTTGTAGCTCAGGACTTCGAGTGGCCATCTGGGGATTGGAAAATTCCCAGTTCAATCCCGGTCCATGGTTCAATCCCAGCTCCCGTGATTTGAAGTGTCCTGAGCAAGACACTGAACCCCAAAATCGTTCATGTGTGGCACGGTGCCACGGTACTTAGCACTGTAGTGTTGCCTCACAGTAAGGTCTCGCAGGCCTTTCTGTGTGGAGTTTGCATGTTCTTCCCGTGTTTGCAAGGATTTCCTCCCAAAGAACCCAATATGAAAAACATGCAGAAGAACAGATGCTCTTCAGTCCGGCCCCTGACCAGGACTTGGACTGAGCACCTGGACTTGGTCCCCGGGTGCCACTGACGAGGCTGCCCACTGCTCCTGGCTGCCCCTGGAGGACAAGCTTGGATGGGATAAAGACAGAAAACAAATTCCACCAGAGACCACTAAAGATGTGTGTTTGTTGTGTCACCCCTCACTCACATGTGCTGTGTGTGGACCCTCGAGGTCCAGAAATAATAATTAATATAGCTGCAAGCAGCAATAACGGGGCCAAGCGCAACGAACGCATCAAAGCCAACGAGGAAAACACGCCATAGTTACATTGGAGCTATGCATGTGAGCATCTATGTCGCCTGACCAGGTGAATCAGGTCAAATTCATGCAACAGTATCATCATCACCATGATCATCATCATCATTATACAACTATGTCAAATGTTACACTAAATGCCTCTCTCACACAGACTCCCACAAAGTCACAGTTCATTTATAATGGCTCTACACAATATCCAGAGTCTTAAAGCACACTTTAAAGATGTACACACACATCAATTCTTTATGAACGCTGATAGCATTTGTGTAACAGAAACATGGCTGGCATCTGCCATAGCCACATTTGAGCTATGCATGTGACTGTCTTTGTCACCTGACAAGGTACATCAGGTTAAATTCATGCAACAGCATCATCATACAACCACATTCACAGTTTATTAATCTGATGATGTCAAGTGAGTGTCAGGTCCTTTTAAGCATCTCAACACATTTCTTCTATTTTGGGACATATTTTTAGGACCTATTTCTCTGCATGTCGACATCCCACATGGCCATTCTCCAGGCCTTCCATCTGCCTGGGAGACCCACCTTTACCATCAGGTCTCACTGCAGGGATAGCTTGACAATTCAGCAATCTGTGAACAACACTCACAATTCTTGTTTCTCTCTTAACCTCACAGTTTTCAGAAGAATGCCCCTCTCCTACCCATACATTTGGTGTAAGTAGGCTATGTAATTGAAGGTCTACATTTCCATCCAATTGACCTGAATGACTACTGTCAAACTAAAGTGGAGTCCATATGCATTCAATTGGAGTGATCTTGATTATTTCAGTTAAACAAGCACATTCTTCATATAAGAAGAGACGACACATTGGTTTAATTCTAGCAATGAAAATACAATGAAAGTGCAAGGGGGCCCCTTTGCACAACAATGCTTATATAAATATCAAAATGTAATCTGACAGTGTTGTGCCCAATTAGTAAGTTGTAGAGCATGCCATCAGCTACGCATACAAGCATTATGAACCCCATTTAGCCACGGGGGGCGCTACAGCAATCAATTGCATTTAAGCCACTTTTAAGAATTTTGGCTTGTTATAGCGCCACCCTTTGGCCTAACTGCTTCATATTTCTTCAGTTACCTCAAGATATGCTCTGGTACTACTATATCTGTTTTCGGAAATACCATCCAAGCGGTTAGGCCTGAACAGGAAATTAGCTCTCTAGCGCCCCCATTTGAGTTGATCGGGCCAATAATGCATGGATAGCCCCAGGGTATATGTGAGGACGTGCTTGCAATAATTTGTGGTGTTCTGTACAACCCTTCAGAAATTATACCACTTTATGTAAAAAGCCACGCCCTCTGCAAACTTCATTGGCTCATCATTTCTTTTTTTTGCAACTTTTCCAAAATGTCTCGAGATGGAACTTTAGATATTGCTCCTGACGTGTGTACCAAGCGGCATGTGAATCGGTCAAACTTTCTAGGAGGAGATAGATTTTAAGCATTTTTCAAAATTTGCAAAATAGCGGATAATTTCCATAACCGGATGTTATAGGTTCTTGAGGCAAATTTGTTCATCGTGAGGACACACATATGTCGGCAAAGTCGCATGACTCTATGTCAAACGGGGCATGAGATATGCCTGTCATATGTCTTTGAGAGAGTGATGGCTGGCTTTTCACTAAAATGCTTATATCAACATCAAATTTACATCTGGTAATTAAGAGTCCAATGAGTAAGTTGTAGAACATGAGATGATCTACCCATACAACCATTACAAAACCCATTTGGCCACAGGGGGCGCCACAGCAATCGATTCCGTTTTAGCCACTTTTAAGCATTTTGGCTTGTTATAGCGCCACCCTGTGGCCAATCTGCTTCCTATTTCACAAGATACCTCAACATATGCTCTGGTACGAGTGTAAAAAGTTTCAGAAAAATCGGCCTGGCGGTTAGGCCTAAACGGGAAATGAGCTCTCTAGCGCCCCCATTGGGTTTGATCGAGCCCATAATGCAGGGCTAGCTTCAGTTTATATGTGCGGACATCCTTGAAAATATGTGTGGTGTTCTGTACAACCCTTCAGAAAATATACTCCTTTATGTGAAAAGCCATGCAAAGCCACGCCCTCTGCAATCTTCATTGGCTCATAGTTTCTGTTTCATTCAACTTTTCCAAAATGTGCCAATATGGAACTTTAGATATTGCTCCCTAGATTCTGTCTACCGAGCGTGATGTGAATCGGTGAAACTTTCTAGGAGGAGATAGATTTTAAGCGTTTTTCAAAAAATTCAAGATGGCGGAAAATCTATATAACCGGAAGTTATGGGTCCTTGAGGCAAATTTGTTCATCATGAGGAGAGACATATGTGTGCAAAGTGTCATGTCTGTAGGTCAAACGGGGCCTGAGATATGCCTGTTCAAAGTTCGCAACTTCAGTCGGCTGCTATAGCGCCCCCTATTGGCTAATCGATCTGGGTCGTGCTCCATGGACTCAGCACATCATCCTCTACCATCATGCAAATTTTTGTAAAAAGTTACCACTCCGTTCTATAGGCTGCCATTGACTCCCATGGCGGAAGAATAATAATAATACCATCAATAACAATAGGGGCTTCGCACTTTGTGCTTGGCCCCTAATTATGTGAATGCTTTACATTGGAGAGTGCTAAGGGAGTACTTAAGTGTGGGTGGGTGTTACTGTCTGGTTGTTTCCATACTGTAGCCTCCAATGCTATTGCATTCACAGTACTCACAGTCATATTCTGTCAATATGTAAATGTCATTAGCCATGGTTTGTTGAGAAGTGTCACAGCATGGTGTGTAATTTGTATGATGCATGGGGATTGTACAGATTTTAAATATATGTGCAAATTACTGGGCTACTGTCAATGTTTGACTCCTCTCTCTCTCTGGTCACAGCACTACTACTGACTTCACAGAGAGAAGGGTCGGTTTAGGCAGGTTGATAAACAGCAGCAGAATGGCATCTGTTCGCTATTTCAAAAAGTCTCATTGTCTGCAAAAGTGAGGATGCATCCCAAGTGCAGTGTGCACCATTGAGTTAACCTGACGCTCGCAAGGTCAGGTTGGTTTCACGAGGCAACCATCGAATGGCCATGCAACATGCAACACTGGCTCTGCACATTCCCTGTTTGCATCGTACCTGACGGACCGCTCCTACCAGGTGATATGGAGAGGGTTGATGTCGGAACCACGTAGTCTGATTACAGGGGTTCCACAAGGATCTGTCCTGGGTCCTCTCCTTTTTTCCCTCTATACTATATATCTGGATTCTGTCATTTGCTCGCATGGCTTCTCCTATCACTGCTATGCCGATGACACCCAGCTGGTCCTGTCATTCCCCCCTTCTGATACACAAGTGGAGACACGCATAGCTCTGTGCTTGGCTGACATCTCGGAATGGATGGCAACACACCACCTCATGCTCAACCTGGACAAGACTGAGCTGCTGTTCCTCCCGGGGAAGGGCTGCCCGCACCGGGACCTGGCCATCACCATTGAAGACACAGTGGTGACGCCAACTCGGACTGCGAGGAATCTAGGTGTGACCCTGGACGACCAACTGTAATTCTCTGCACTTATCACATCCGTCACACGCTCTTGCAGATTCCTGTTCTACAACATCAGGAGGATTCACCCTTTCCTCACTGATGAAACGGTGCAGGTGCTCATCCAGGCCCTTGTCATCTCCTGTCTGGACTACTGCAACTCCCTCCTTGCTGGGGCCCCGGTGTCAGCCTTCCCTTCGCGGTTCCCTACATTGGCTCCCTGTAGCAGCTCGCATCCAGTTTAAAACTCTGGTACTAGCCAACAGGGCAATGAAAGGAACAGCTCCCTCCTGCCTCCAGGCCATGGTCAAACCCCCTCCTGACTGCTACGCTCGACTATCTCAGGGGGACTGGTTGCTCCATTACTCCGAGGCCCCTGCAGTAGGTCAACACAGTCACGGCTCTTCTCTGTCCTGGCCCCACAGTGGTGGAATGACCTGCCCACTGACCTCAGCACAGCAGAGTCGCTGCCTATCTTTCGCCGCAGGCTCAAAACTAATCTCTCCATTAAGTACTACCAGGATTCTCTCTCTTAATGACCTATTGTATTAGATTGCTATTCTTGCAATTTGCCGTCAGCACTAGATTATGCTCTTAGTCACTTGTTTTAGAAAGGACATGCACTTGTGAGTTCTGGCAAGTACTACTACATTAGCTTTTCCTACATTAAATGCAATTATTGTAAGTTGCTTTGGATAAAAGAATCAGCAAATTGACTGTAATGTAATATAGCAATATCATCTTTTCCTGCTTTCAGGTTGGGCATAAGACAGAATTTCACCACTTCACCACACTGTGTCCTAGGCCAGCGCACCCTACTAAGATAAGCGTCCACTGCTTTTGGACCTATTATGAAAAAGTAGCTTTTTCAGTGCTTGTGCACATATACATTTGGGTCTCTGATGGGCCTTCTAACACACATACTTTGAAATATGACAACCCAGTCATTCTATTGTGGGCAAACAAATTATGGTCCAGTCATTTCTTTTGTGGGCAGCAACATTCTGAAAACATGTGATTCAACAAGCCGTTCAGATTTGAAAGAAAAAAAAAAAGTTGGGGAAAAATGATTAACTAGCCATTCAGAAACGTCCTGCTGCTTTTGCATTGTTTCAACTTCTGGAGGCATGGACAGAGTGGGGCCAGGGAGCAGCGGGTCTTGCTACAGATAGAAATGGCATGCCCAGAACAGGAATGAAGCAGAGGGGTATTAGAGGAATGCTAGAATGCTTGCTTAATCTGAGTGGTGCTTTCAGCAAAAATATTCAAAGTTTGATGTTTTGTTGAAAGGAGCATAATAGGGGTCCTTGAGACTGTATACAAGCAGCCATTACTCCTTTAGAAACACTTAATGAGCTGTGAGCTATTAGCCATATCTGACAGTACTCCCAACTATATTTAGATACACTAGCCTTTTAAATTCATATCAGAATAACACAATTTTAAAATCTAATTCTTATCAGAATAACACAATGTGGTCTTGGTCTTATCTGTTGCCAGTGGACACTCGACTCCCAGCTCCCAAGCGCAAGGTCCACATTACCAAAAGATGAGGACTTCATCTCTGGTTTGTAACTTCTCACAATGGCACTCTGACCATACATCATGTAAGTGCATTGTGTTGACTCTGTGTATAAAACACACTATTCAAATAAAGTTTGATTTGATATCTTACCAGTGGTGCTTAAAATTAATCCACACAATGAGAATAAAAGTGCATTTTTATTATTGAGGGTTTGCCCAGATGTTCCTATGGAGGGAAAGCAGCAAGAGTCCTTCCTCTGTGCTGCCAATCAGCAAGAACAAAGGACATCAAATGTCCGTGAACATCTCAATAGGTCCCTCCCACTGTATAAACCAATTTCCAAAAAGGTCAAAAATGCCTAAACTGCTTTCATTTGAAATGTCCTTCTCAAAGTTATAAAAATGAAACAGCAACAGTTCGTAATAACACCTATATAAAGGCGATAAAAAAATGTATGCCGTAGAACATACAAGTAACAAAGCCCCTGTAAAGTAGAGAACATGTCCCAGTGATGAATAGTCTCTGGGTCAACTGGAGGAGTAGCTTGCCTTTTCCTTTATTCCACCTAGCTCTCTCCGTTTCTCTCTCTCTCCCGCCTCCATTTCTCCATGTGGGAATGAGCTGGGAGGAGCCGATGTGCAAGCGCTGGGATGTCGCCGCTACCTATTGGTCAGACGGGACAAATGGCTCGCTGGGAGGCGTGTCCCGCAGCGCCCCTCTTCTTTCTGCAGGCGAGGGCTAATCAGACTCAGAGTCACTGCTGTCCTCTGAAGAAGAGCTGCTGTCGCCTGATTGGTCGTCATCCTCATCCTCATCGTCGTTCTGTACACAGAAAAAGAGTTTTCACCCATTGGGATACAGTTCTAAGCTCTACGGTAAAAGCACCAAAGTCAACAACAAGTCTTAAGAACATACCACTGTCTCAGAACAGGTGATCACCAACTTACCTCGTCGTCATCACTGTCAGTGCTGCCTGATGATTCATCATCGTCTTCAGAATCCGACGAATCAGTCTTGTCGTCATCATCATCAGAGTCTGATGAGTCCTGCTGAATATCACAGGGTCACTCCTCTCCCTCAAATAAACACTGAGTAACAGTATAACATATTCACACAAACATATGAAAGGACATAAAATACACAACTGTGCACATATAGTACATACACAAATACAACGCAACACAAACATCTTGAGAACAGCAAGTTAGACCAATGCAAGAAGCACTAACATACACAAACACAGTGAGCCCACACTCCCACTTCAAAATATATTACATGTAGACTACAAATCACACACAACCTAATGATCATCCATGCACATGCTACCACCTCCAAATCGGTGTATTTGTGTGTTTGAGATTGTGTTGCAAATCTGCATAAATTAACATAATCCAGTGTGTGTGTGTGCGCGTGTATGTGCATACATGCATGGGGTTGAGAGAATCAGACTCAACGAGAGTGGCGCATTACCTTTGCCCGATACGCCATGGCCCGCTTGCCCACCCCGACCCCCGTTACTGCGGCTCTGGCACCTACCGCCTTCCCCTTGGCAGTCACACGGATCTTAGCCGCCGGTCCTCGCGCTTTAGTTGTGCTCCGGCGTTTCTTTGTGGGCAAAGGAATGAAGAGGGTAGTACAGAAATATAATAATTGAACCTCAGACTGAAACCTCAGTTTAACATTAACAGGATATTTTAGCCATTTTATTCCAGATGCAGTTGAAGTCAGCATAAGGGCCAAGTAAGGACTGGCTCACTGCTAGACTTTAAGACTAAGTTCAGATTGGTGAGAGAATTTTCATTAATGTTGAAGTCAGCATGAAGGTTACGTATGGCCTTGCTCACTGAGGGAGTGCTAGAATGCTAATTTAAAAACTGCCCAACAGATTTATATAGAAACTTTGTATGTAGTGAGGTATTGACAGTGAGTTGATGTGCCAAAGGGCGTTGAGCACGGTGTAGAAACGGCTGAGATAGAGGTGGACAGATCTGTGGATTTTGAATGGAAGTGCAAAACAAACCCTACATGTAACTAATAGTAAAATAGTGAAATTAATGATCATACTGTGAGTGGCACTATTACTTACTGTGGTGGAGAACTCTTTATAAACAGCTCGTTCCTGAGGAGAGAGTGACTGAGGGAGGAAAGAGTAAGAAAGGCAGAAATAATGTGGGGGGGGGGGGGGGAGTAATAAAATAATTAGTAAAGTAATAAAGACTAAATAATGAAAAATGCACCCTCATTCATGTCATCTGATTTGCAGCCAAATACTCTTTGCACTGTGACATCCATAGCTAAGCTAAACTACAAGAAGTGAAGTGAGGTAATATTTGAAGTCATTGAATATGAGGGTTCTTTCCTTGCGACCTCTGGCCTACCTTGACCCACGCCTCCAGCTCAGCCTTATACTCGATCTGATGCTCCTCCACCAGCTTCTTGTACTTGTCTTTCTGGCTCTGGCTGAGCTTGTGCCAGCGTTTGCCAATCTCCACCATGCGCTCCTTCAAGCTGAAGTGGTTTAGCTCTCCGTTGGTCAGCAGCTCCTGGGAGAACATCTGGTAGCCGCTCCTACAGGGGACGGAAGAGATTAGAGCGCCATCGGATTAAAAACAGGAGGAATTACAATGTACAGAAACCACCCACTTGCTCCTATGTAACAGACGTTGAGGGCTAAAAGGAGTGGACAGAGAAGAAAGAAGTCTATAGATGAACGTACATTTTCAGATGAACACCAACAAATAAAAATGGCATGGCTAGACAAAGGGAAGCTACTGACAGTTATGTATGAAAGACAATGAGGTACAGTGTGTTCACATACACTGGTGGCTTCTTGGGCTCCCCGTCGAATTTTGGTTTCCTCTGACCTTGTCCAGATTGGGGCGTCCTCATTTCCAACAGCTCCCTCTGTAGGAGAAACAATGTCATTACGCTCCAGGCAGAGTAGAACCCCACACTGAGACACTTCACAATGCATGAGATTCATGAATTTACAAATGATGGAAATACAACAATTGTCAATAAAATGCAAAGTCAAACATACGGCACACAGTTTACATACTTCAACAACAGTGTGTATAACATAGAGATACGGCAAACAAGTGCGTACACAGACAATGTCAAGACGTTGTAAGATGGTCGGAAGCAGAGGAAACAGAATAAGAAAGAAAAGCACAGAAAGTACAAAATGCATCAAGTCAAGGGTGAAGGGGGGAGGGGAGAGATGGACCAGAGAAGGAGTGAGAGAAGGAGGAGGAAGGGGCAGACGACCAACATTTTGACATTTCTTCAGCACACTGGAGAAGACAGCGGTCAAAACGTCTGGTCACTGACCACGGGCCGGTACTGAACCTCGTATCGCTTCTGGTCCTCTGCCGCCTTCTTGATCCACGGGATCTTCTCTTTTTTCTCCATGTTCTTCCAGGATGACTCCATTGCACTCTGGGCTTTCTTTCGGTCACTCTGTAAAAGGCAATAGAGAGGTTAACTCTCCAGTGGAAGCAAACTTCTTAAGTTTCATCTCTTGTCACTCCCTAAAACTGCGCAACTCCCTGAATTATTCTGTTAACTGAGCCGTTGAAAGAGTTAATTGCTTACATAAAAAAAACAGGGTGAGTCAAAAGTGATACTATACGCCCCATCCCTCTCTATTCTATCACTTTTGAGAATCTCTCTCTCTCCCACCCTCTCACCCTATACTTTGCCAGGTAGTCTCCTATTACACTCTGCTGCCACATCTCCTCTGCGGTCTTCGGTGTTTCGGGGAGTTTTGTCCTCTTCTTATCTTTCGTTAGACCAGGATGCACCCAGTGTTCCAGCTCAGGCTCCCGACACCGTTCCTAAAAGAGTAACGGAATAGAAGTGTGGAATTGATGTTGGCGATTCTCTACAAGTAGTTTACAGAGCAGGACATAAACATTTCCTGCAATTTAGTGATAGCTGAGTTCTCATAGCCCAAGTTCCAAGAAGCACAGTTCTTAGGACAGAGCCCACCTTTCAGTGTGGACAACACAAGGTACACAGCCATTCACTCTCAACTCTAAGCTTTCCCAATGTCATACTTTACCTACTTACAGATAGCTGACATAAGTTAATTGAACTAGGATTGAACAGGTGATGCTGCCATGCCCTCAATACTCCTAAACAGTACACAGCAAAACGCTTATTTAAACAATCAATATCACATAACAGGTGACATAGCTTTGCTTAAGACAGAGCCCAACATTCCCAAAGACTGAATAGATTAGATGAACATACCTGGGCTTTTTTGAGACCCACCTTGGAGGAGGGGGACTTGGCTCTGTGAGGGCTGCCAGCGACCCCCATGCCCAGCCTGGAACCCCCCAGCTTCTCCTCCGTCAGCACGCGATCCCTCTCCTCTTCAGGGAGGCTCTGTAGAAGCAGCGCCAGCATCCACACTTATTACTATGTAAAGCTTACTATGCAAACTTATGGTAAATTATGTTTTGAAAGAATGCTTCAAATTTGTATGTGAAAAAATGATTTATTTCTACTCACCTCAAGAAACCTCTGAAGGTCAATGTCGTACTGCTTCTTTTTCTATAGGCAGTTAAATGGGTGAGGAGGAGATAAAAGAATCAACCAGATTTGTGAGTAACAATATAATAACACTTTGTCACAGCAGTCAAACCAAACTGCTTAAAAGCTCCGTCATGCATTCTAAAGTCACGTTAACATTAAATTAAAACTTAGCAGCAAAAAGGCACGGCTAACCCTGCATAGTAAAGAAACACAGCGGCGCTGTTCCACTTTCAGACAATAAATAAGTCTGACCTGTTCGCAGCGCTTCTGGAACATGTCCTTCTCTTTCTGCGTCATCATCTTCCATTGTTTGCTGCACAGCACCATGCGCTCAGTGCTGGGGACGTCCTTCATGTTCACCATCAGCTCAGCGCAGTACAGGGAGTAGCCATTCCTATGGACCACAACCTAGAGTCAGCTCACTCATTTCATCCAATCTAATTTAATACTGCACTTGGGATCCAAACAGTATGGTGTGATCCAATCTGAATGATCGATTTTGGTTTGGACCTCCTTAGCAGTATGGCTCAGATCTTTTAACTTGAAATTAAGTTTCTTTAAATCAAATTTTTGTTGTGTTTAAGTATTAATAGCATAAGCACATTCTTTATTATCTGTTACTCTAAAGCTGGGTTCACATACAACAGCTGCAACAAAATGCTAATTTTAAATTTCCATCTCATTGTGAGTCTTTCCCTAAGACTTGACGGGCTGAATCCTGAAATGCTAGTTTTAAAACTTTAAACGTTTTAAATAGGCAATCGAATTGTATTCTGCTTAAAACTGTCTCAGCTACTGCACGGGAACCCGGCTTAAGTACAGTATGTAACATGTTGACATCTCAAAAGAGATCAATTCAATTCATTACCATGTTTAGCCAAGACTTACGGCGGTGGTTTAGTGGGTCTGCCGTCAAACTTGTCCTTGAGCTGCCGCTCCGCTTTGGTGAGGACGGACTTGATGTGCTCGTCGGCGTTCACTTCCGGGTGAGCTTCATGATAGGCTCTCATGCTGCCCTGCAGAGACAGACAAAGGTTCAGCCAGGGAACACCTGACAGGTGACACAATTATCAATAGAAATAATAATAATTTAACTACAGCGTGTTACAGTACTGGTTGACTCGTCATTGCAATTGATTCATGTCTCATCAAAATGCCCAATAAGCTTCTTGGGAGTATAAAAGATAAGATTAACTTTAATAATGCCTGGGGGAAATTTGGCAAGTAGCCACGTAGCAAAATTGTGTTCTGATGGCCTTTACGGTAAAGGTAATTGTTTTCCTTGCCATGACGACTGATCTAGGACATTCAGAAATACAATGTCACCTTAATAGTGATCCATCTTATTTCCAACACGTAGGCCGGGAAATGTCCTCCATGTTTATCTTACTGTGAATGTTCGCCATATTCTCCCTGCACTGGTTGTCAAGTAAGGGCAAAAGATGTGGACGTTTTTACATCCTCACAACAACTCTCCAACAGTTGATAGCGGGGAATATAAACCATTGTTGTTATTTTTTCTAGAGAATGCTTTCTCTCTGTCTCCTTATCTCTAATTTAACTTTCTAACTATCACTTTGACGTTTCTTGCTCTAGTCCAGCCCTTAAAGCACTACTCTTTGCACCAGATGATTAGTTAAATGGAGTCATAGAAAAGATTTGAACATGATTTGAAAATAATACACGTTCCAGTTTTCCACTACTCCCCTCAGGCTTAATCTGGATTACCAATTTCTGGGTAAAACAACTGAGAGCCAGATAAAACATCTTACTTCAAAAAGATACTTCCCAGAACTAGAACCAACTGAATTTTATTTAACATGAGAAGGTCTTCATCTTTCACCGTTACCTCATATTCTTTCTGTAGTTCCAAGGCCTTGCTGATCCACTTGAGTCTCTTCTTGTCTGAAAGCTGGGACCACTGTCGTCTCAGTGCCTCTTTGAGCTCCTTCGGGCTGACCTGGCAATCCCAGAAGCATACAATTATGATAATCCCTAACGTTAACTGATTCACTTTTACATTTAAGTCCGTCTAGGTCCACACCGACAGCCCGAACACACTGGCTCTCTTGTAAAAACGTTAAAGGCAAGCGCTCAATGGTTTGGTATTTTGTTCCAAGTGTCTGGGAGTCCATAGGTGTGTCTGTCACATGGGAAGAATAATTGAATGAGTGTCATCAGGAAGCCAAGTCAATCAGGATCACTAGTGGCAGCCTACACACCCCACGAAAAGTGGGGGGTGCCTCATGCCCCAAGGGCATTTCCTATTCCTCCTAGTGATGGTTAAGATGCCCCCCCCCCCACATTATGTGTTATCTTATATAATTGTTCCATCTTCACAATCTCTTTGAGCCACTGCCCTCCGGCAGGAGGCTGCGGACCACCCGGAACAAGACCTCACGCCACAAAACACGGCCACCTGCCTCATCAACAAGGCTTGTGTTCCCCTCTGACTCACCCCCCCCCCCCTCTACTGTCCCATCGACAATACTTGCACATGACCGCTGACTGTACTGTACATACAGTAGCTCGCACCGCACACACATATCACACACGCTGTAAACATCACACACACATTACGTTCTGTACACAGTACTTACTGTACACACACCCATCGCACTGCATTTCGTATTTGTGTTGTAAATTACTCCTCATTTGCACTGTCCTGTCTTTGCACTGTCCCGTCTTGTCCTTGCACCCTGTCTAATGTCTCCATCAGTGTTATGCACCACTGACCGTAGCAAATTCCTAGCACAGTATGTTGTAAGCTACCTGGCAATGAACCGATTCTGATTCTAATATCCACACTCTTAACAATAACTAACTTAAAAATGTGAGTGGCATTGCACCATTGTGTGCGCGGCCCAATAGCTTAAGCTAGATTACTTTATGGCTTTTGAATTTGACATGTCAGCATCTGTACAGTAGCTTTTTAAATAAAGGTACAATGGCATAAAAATAACTGTTAAGAACAATTTGATCTCCCACATATCACTTACATCAGGGTGCAGTTTCATGTAGGTTTTCTTCTCATGGTTGTACCACAGTTGCTGCGGTGTTTTGGGCTTCTCAGGGAGGTCTGACTTCTTCCTCTCCTCTATCAACTCTGGGTGATCCTCTCTGGGGGTCAACAAGAGTTACGATGGACGCAGAATTAATCAAATGTGATTCACTTTAGCAAATTAATTCAAGTTGTCAACACTAAAGGTTCCATCCGCAACAGCAGACTGGAACTTGCACTATACCCTAGGAAATTACGTTCCCCGGTCTGAACTGAAATGCATGCAATGAATGATAGTGCAAATGTTGCATTGTGAAATGCTTCTTACTTGAAGCGTGCCATGTTCTTCTCAAAGGACTCCTTCTCTCGCTGAAACTCTGTAATGTATTTTTGCTGTTGAGGACAAATCATATAATTAATTGCATTACTGTATGTTAAGTCATTGCCCTCACATGAACAGATTAACTGCAGTAACAAACACTCTTCCTTTAGCAAGAAAACGTTATTAGTTTACTTAAACCAAAGTCGTTGATTCGGTTTTTTAAAAGGATTAATCAAGAGACAACTGAAATAGACTTGACCCACACCTTTTTCTTCTCTGGGAGTTCCTTGTATTTCTTGGATAGGATTTTGGTCAGGTCCAAGTTGCTCATCTCCGGGTGGATCTTAGCATATTTGGCCCGCTTCTCCATAAAGAACCGGAAATATGGAGTAAGGGGCTTCTTTGGGAAGTCAGGGTGTGTCTAATAATGGAAGACATTGTCATTCATGTTGCCATTGGAACTAGAAAATGTGATATTTGCAACCATCTTGAGTATTGAATTTGCAGATATACCCCTCAGAAGAACTATAATGTTTGAAAATAGAATTATTAACAATAATTAGATCCCTTACCTTCAACTTTTTCCCTTTATAAGGATTCTTTACATATTCAATGGCATCAACAATGAGCTCTGTCATTGTCCGATACTTCCGCACCTGAAAACAAAGACAACAGACATTCCTCCTGATGAAACCTAATGGCATTTTCTCCCCTTCACTCCTTTCTCTTAATATATCCATAGCAGAGAAAGATATTTCTGCCAGTTTACCTCCGTTGACACTTTCTGCCACTTTTGTTTGCACATGTCACCAGTAAAGCCCCCGAAGCAGACCTTTTCCCAGTCAAAGTGGGACTCTGTGGTCTTATACTTCATGGCATCCCCATCGGGGAGGAAGGTACGGATCCTCTCCAGAAGGGTGAGACAGTCCTCTTTACTCCACTCATCTGGTATAGAAACAAATTATGCAGGCACATCAGTATGCAGAAACACACACACAGATAGGATAGCAACACACTTTTAAAAAAGCAGCTTTAGATCATAAAGTTACATTACGACATTCTGTGCATTCCCAATTTTCTGAAATGTAGTCTAAATGGTCTTACAAAAACTGCTCTAGCCCCAGTTTATAGTCAATATTTAAGAGGATTAGAATTACTAATCTAATAGGGATATATTTTACAAATATGTTTGTGAATGACACTGTGGTAGCCTCTAGTTTACCTGGCTCTGTCTTAATCCGGCCAGCTTGGGCTGCAGAGCTGCTGCTGCCGTTCATGGTGCAGCTTCTGTGGGCAGGTGAAATAACCTGCTCTCTGGCTGTCTGAAACAAGCAAAAGTGTGAGTCTCCAGCCATAACTACGGTATATTTCATTGACCAGTTTTGAATCCACTTGTCAGCAGCAGAAAATACTGTAATATGATTTCACAGAAAAGGAATGTGACATGTCTCTAATTAAGGTGCATTTCCATCACACAGTTCAGCGCTGTGAACTGTGATGTTTCCATCATCCATGAATTTAATTTACAGCCTATTTAATTTGCCTGCACCTTGGTGGCAAGCAAGTGAAATAAAATATTTCAGAAACATTACAACTAAGCTATGTTTTATAATGCAGCCTAGTACACAAGATAATTTGCATTCCTCTATAAAATAATGGGTCAAGTTTGCCTACACTACAACTACATACAGTGCATGCAACAACGGGCCCTCAAAAGGCGATTACCCAATATGGCAACTACGCAGTTTGACAATAAGCCCTAACAGCCGATTACAATTACTGCTACTCCCCACTATGCAATTAACCATTATGGTGACTACCCTATTGCTACAACAAACCCTCATGAAGTTGGTTTAAACTAAAACTTGGCTACTTCAACTAAAAATGTTGGCTATTACAAAATAAACGAACTTAACTGCTGCTTAGACAATATCAAACTAAAAACAGTATTACACAACAATAAAACAGAATGACTGTCAATAGCAAGAAGAAAATATCGAATATATTTAAATGAAAACAGCTCATAGAGTAGCTAAAACAGTAACTATAATTACAGCTTATATATGATTAGATTAGATTGTAAAATATCTGCTCCGGCGACAAGCCTTCAGCAGCAGTCTGCCCTCAACAGCACACGTTTAAAGAATATTAATCTATATTAGAATAACAGAGCAACACACCTCAGATAAAACATGACAACTGAAGAGCATTAATAGATGAGGCTACACATGCACCTGAATTAACACATTTTGTTAACACATGCAGATTTTGTTAACATATGCACCCAAATTAACACATTGTTTTTTAAGTAGTGTATACTGTACATTCGTTGTTAAGAGATGATGCATATTGCCCTACATAGCAATACCTGTAACAGTGTAAGTGCATATGAACTGTTTTGTAATTACATGGTATTGTGGATTAGCGGTATAGGTTACTACACGTGGAAGAAGGCATGGGATAGTGGGGGCTCTCCAAGGGTAGATAGATGTGGCAAAAGGGCAGTTGAAGGTTGTGGTACCAAAATAAGATCAGTATTGGCATCTAATTATCCATAGATTCCCCTCTCCTCTATACCTTATCTTACCTTAATAACCTAATAACACCGTAAATCCATATAATTGCAAAGCAGCTCCTACCTATAATGTTGTTAATGTAAGTATTGTGGGATGATGGACCCAAAATTTGCCTTTTATCACAGAAAATGTGCAGCCAACATGGCTGGTCTTGACAAAGCTCTATTTTTTCAGCTAATTGATTGACAGCAGTCCAACTGGCCTTATAATTAATACAACTAAAACAAAGAGCCTACATTATAGCCAATATAGCCTAAGTCCCTAGTACTATGATATAGTGCAAATAATCTAAAAGTAGATTTAATTTGACCTCACTAAAGATAAATAGAATGTGGCATGCGACCGTTCCAGAGAAAAGAGGATAAAATGTCTGGAACAGCTTTAACATTCCGTGGCGGCGGCTGAGTCGAACTGCCAGAAACTGCTCGCCTTCCCCCCGCCTGCCTCGCCCAAGCGGTGGCGCAGCTGTGCATCCGACCGAGGCGCTGCTTTCCCGGTGTAGCCTACAGTGTCACCATGGCCCACTCACAAGGTCAAACTTGGGAAACCTCCAACTTGGCAACAGTTTCGACCCTCCAAGTGAAAATCTGTGTATTAAAAAGTTTGCATAACATAGCTAAGCTAGCCTACTTGTTGGAATCGGCAGTAGCCTGGCTGACTATACGACCCCAAGCAAAAGAAACGGCTGTAGCCTAATAACAGACCAAAAGGGTAAACATGCTGTTCACCAGACTCTGCACATCAGAGAAGGATTCAATACCGAGGCAGCCTTTGCACGATCCTAGTGACTTTGTTTTAGTCTTCTAGCAAAGTTTATTGTGGCCACCGAGCGTTCTTTGCTGCCTACCCC
This sequence comes from Borostomias antarcticus, assembly GCF_949987555.1. NCBI lineage: Eukaryota > Metazoa > Chordata > Actinopteri > Stomiiformes > Stomiidae > Borostomias > Borostomias antarcticus. The sequence goes on from NC_140245.1 coordinate 5,926,461, forward strand.
AGTAATGGCGCCCTTATTCCGGCAGGAGTCTACACGTAGCTTCCGCTGCACAAATCGTGCTAGACAAAATTTTAGCAGTTTTATGATGAAAATGTAGCCTACTGAAGACAAAGCTATTATGTTGTAAGACAATCAAGTAGATACAATGTAAATTCACCAGCCTGTGGGATAGTCGATGTGTACGTTAACTGGCACGTGCATTTTGTCATTAAATCGCAGTAACATTATTTTGCCAAATGTTTCAATGTAACGATTGCAAAATTACTTTGTTTAAATTACGTTATAATTAACTATAAAGCGTACAGGGCGAGGAGAATACATATTTTCGGACTGGATTAATCAAAACAGGCTAGCCTACATATGCAAGCGGGAGCCTCTGCTTGCTGTCGCCCCAGAGCTCTCACTGAACAGCCGCCATGAGTGTTACAAAGACTCGGGGACAAACGTTTCGAAAATCGGTTATAACGTCTTCCAAAGACGCACAAACACTCACCGTATGTAACAGTTAGGAACCTGCGTTGTTATTACACAGAAAGATGTCCGTGTTAATTATTTTTGGTCAGTTTAAGTGTCTCTTTTTCAGCTGTAAACCCCGGGGAGTCAAGGCGAAACGGATCCGAAAAAAGGAGCGTCTAGTTCGGTATGAAACTCCGCCCAGCGCCGCAGGGGGAGGAACTCCTAAGCAAAATATGCGAGAAAAAATGAGACAAAGGTGTATGGAGAATCAAACCTGTCACAGTAAGAAATACATTTAAAAAATACAAAATTAATTAATTAACAAATGAGCGGTGAACTATACACATGTTTATGATAATGCAGAAATAAATGCACCCACAACAGGACCAGGATGTCTGGACCTAGCTATCCTAGTGCAGATTAATGATTGCTGCTGGCTTAGCCTGGCTAACGGTCGCTAGTAACCTTATTAAACTTATAAATTACTAAACACCACGACACTCGGAAATGTTTTATTTATTTATTCAACTTTATTGTTATTGCAGTGTACAAGTAGACCTACAGGGACAAGGAAAAAAAACAGTTTTTATAAGAATGATCCACACAGTCGCAGCTCATCCATTGTGTTCGTTCGCCGGAGACCGTAGCGTAGGCCTAAATTGGCAAGGAATATGCTGGGTAGTGATAGCCGATGAGGAGTAGCCTTAGCTCATGGTGCGTTCGTTTGTGGTCGGAGGTGGCAAGTCGCAAGTGGCAAAATACCTACCTCCGACCTGTGTGCATTCGAGCTATATACCATTATATCACAGTTACCTAGTTATATCTAGTGCATTCGAGCAACTGGGGGCTGAGAAACATATCCGAATTTGCGACGAGGAAGTGCGAGTTCATGCGGTGTTTTATTTAATCATTCCTAGTAGCAAGTCGCAATTTGCCGCCTCCCAGTTATAAACGAATGCACCATCAGCCCTTAGCCATCCTCTCTTCCCCCGCCTTTGTATATGTTCTCGGCGCCGCCTGCAAGCACTCTCGGCCGGTGTCTTGACGATTTCAGTGTTGAGCCAGAGATCACATAAACATTTGTGTCCGTTCTGTAAAGCAATATTCTCCATTCTTGACGGGCGCTGCCATCTTGGTCATAACACCAGTAGGCTCAGGCCGACCAATGACGTAACTTCATCACGTGTGTGAAATTCGACCAATAGATACACACGGCAGTTCCATGCCATGCCCATAGATCACTGCCTTAAGCGCGCCCCTTCTTCCGGCTCGAGTCTGTAGAGCCCGTCTCCTACTTACAACCCAGACCACAAAGTCCTTGTTCAAAGGTGTCAATGTAGAAGACATTCAGTTTCAGCATCCCAGCAGAGAAATGAAAGGCATTTCTAGATCAGCTTCATTTTCAAGACAACTGATTCCTTCAATATTACAGATGCACTTAATTAAGAGGCAGACAGCTCTAATATTACTTGAACAGGATAATATGGGATTGAAAGGATTTGCATTAGATGGGTCTATGTTGTGTGTTAATTTTCACCTATTGTATAAGAATGTTTGATTTAACGATTTAACCTCAAACTTTGATAAACAAAGCAATAGTCATACCCTAGACCCACATGTGATGCGATTATGACCTCAGATTTGCAAGTCATATCAGATGACGGCCTTCTTTATTGGCTAGAACAAGTATAGTTACAGTAGCCTATTGCATTTAATTGGAAATCATTACTGTCAGAACTATAGGCTGGCATGTCAAACACTTGAATCTTGATATGCTTTTTTGTTTAAAAAAATAAATAAAACATATCAAGTTTCTGCAACACTTTTGCAATATGCAGTCTCTACTTTGCTTATTTCACATCTTGCCTTCACAAAAAATTGCAGCAAAAGCGATTCAATCACTGAATACACCCACATCGTGCTTCTGTTTTGAGGAATCCCTGCTCCATGCATGCAGCCTAGGAGCACTTAAGTCAATGGATATGTCCAAGGTCTGAATAGCAGATTGCGGGAGATGCACACTTTCAGTATTAAGTGCCAGTTGTGAATGCTTATCTTAACTCTAAATACGCCCCCGAAACCCCTATTTCAGAGTATTTACCACTGCTTATCAGTGGTCTGAATACAATAAACTTTTTCAGATTAAAGTTTCCGAAGTGCCACTTAATGAATAGGTCCTGGAGCTCTTGATGAACAAGTTTAAGCAATGTTGCCACTGCATGTCCTGAGTCCTCAATATATTTAGTATTTAAATATGTACTGGGGGTGGCTGTCGCTCAGGAGGTAGAGCGGGTTGTGATCATAGGGTCGGTGGTTCAAATCCCAGCTCCTCCTGTCCACATGTCGAAGTGTCCTTGGGCAAGACACTGAACCCTAAATTGCTCCCAATGAGCAGTATTTGTGTGTGAATGGGTGAATGAGAGGCCATTGTAAAGCACTTTGGGTAAAAGCGTGCAGTCCATTTACTATCTGTATATGGACTGACATAAAAGAAAACATTTGCATACTGCATACATTTTGTCATTGTACACATTTATTTGTACATTCATCGAAATAACCAAATACATATAATATTTTTCAACAGCTTGTTATGTAGCTGAAGCATGTGAATCAACTGGTTCCTAAGAAAATATAAGCATATACAGTATTTGACCTTGTAATATCATCACTCAAATTTTTTACTCAACTTTACATCCCTGTATGTTACCAAAACGTGAGAAAATATTTGCACACTAAAAGGAGTGGGAACGTTAAGGAAATTAACAGAGGAATGTTGAATGTTCATTTTTCTGAATGCCAACGCTGCGCTATTGCTTTTTTTTGTAAGGACATATGACATGACATTAAGCTTAACATTACCCCAAAAAAGCAGGGGGAATTCAGGTCGATCCAGACCTGAAGCTTTTGTCAAATGTTTTTGTGAAAAGTACCATATAAATTCAAATCAAGTCACGACTCCCTCTCAATACTCTAGTATAACTTGAAATTACAAAACTGTGGTAAGATTCTACATTTGTGTTGTAGGCCTACCTTTAAATGTGTTTGTCCACAAAATGCTACTGTATAATATCTTAAACAGTAATGTCAAATAAACAATATTTCTCAAAATGGATATATCTCGTTTTGCAACCAAACTCTTCATACAGGCTACAGATGCATCTCAGAAAAAACATTAGAATATTATGGAAATTTAATTATTTTCTGTAATTTAATTCAAAAAGTGAAACTTTCATATAGGCTATTATAGATTCATTACACATGAAGTGAAATATTTCAAGGCTGATTGCCTCCATGCCACGCTCCACGTTGATGCAGTAATTTGTACAAAAGGAGCCTGTAAGTATTGAGTGTATAAATGAGCATACTGAACATAATGTACAATCATAAAGATTAAAACTAAAAAGGCCAGAAATGTTTCACTTTGTGTAATGGATCAAGAATACATGAAAGTTTCACTTTTGAATGAAATCACGGAAAATAATGAACTTTTTCACAATATTCAATTTTTTTGTGATGCACCTGTAGTATGATTGATTATGTAATTTACACACAGATTACACCTATATTTCTAAATAAATAAAAAACATTGTGCATATGATTATGGTAGTGTCACAATCACAAATGGGTTTTTTTACTAAAGAAAATTGGATTCCGCAAAAATACACTGCTTGTTTGGTCTTTTGCTGTATGCTACATATTAATTAACATATCAATGAAACGTGTCCACTGTTTAAATAGTGTAAATATTAGTAAATAGAAATGGCAGAATAAAAAGGAAGTGAAGGGAAGTATCAAAAAGCAATCAGTGATGTTGAAAGCTGATACAAAGTAGCCTAACTGATAAAAGTGTCCAGTGTCAAATTTAAACAGTGCTGTACCTTTATAATTCTTCTTTTTGGCATAGTATGAGACTATCAAAGCTTCAAAGACTACAGTATATTACAATTTTATAACTTGGCCACAGTTACAAATGTAAAAAACAAAACAAAAAAACATTTGAAGCATTTATAAACAGTTTATAACATGTGAACTGTGTTTTTAATTGTATCATGGGTTCACAATATTTTGATTTGCTGATGTCATTTATAGGCTGAAGTGGGTTCACAACCCCGTTTAGACTTGGTTTTAGAATGTGTTTTGGAAGATCAGATTCAAAGTGGACAGCGAGACACATCATCGTTTACACCTGTGTCTACCATGCGTCTCCAAATATGTCCATCTGACTACTTGTGTTCATATACACATATTACTACATATTCTTCATGTAGTAACCATAGTCACTCAACTCACTCCTGCCTGTGTGCGTGTTGCACAGCTGTTCCATGTAAACAAATCAATAATCAGTCGTTTTGACTTTGAGCAGATTGAAAAAAGTGAGCATGAAAGAACCCAACTTAAAGGTAATGCTGAGGATGAAATATGTCTTTGTCCTCTTATCCATTCCACTGAGACTGGTTTGGAATTTAGTCCTGACTAAGATGGCAGAGAGCCATGTATTAATATCAATCATCAGTCTCTTAGGCCTCATAACTCTTGGTTTCTTAGCGTAAAAAAAAGGTGGAATTGTGCCTTAATATTGGAGGAGCTATGATGGATTCTATGCAAAACTGAATAATAATGAACATAATATGCAGCTTACATAAGTTCTATGAGCACAATGATGAGGGGCACATATATGGCAGGGATTGCAAAAATACAGCCAACAGTTAAATTAAGTGCTTGGCTAATGAGGCGTATATCTTTACTGAAGCTTGCATAATAAAATAAGGTGCACTCCCATCTAACTACAGTATATCCATATCATCTACACTGTAAAGACAAAGTGGACATGGGCACAGTGTCTCTAAAAAATGCAAAAGATACAACCCACACTCCAAAATGCAAAATATAGAAGAGAAACATTTGGTACTAACTGTAAGAAAGATTCAAAACAGTTAAAAGCTAAATAAAATAAAAATTGAACTAAAGGATTTGTCAGAATGTCCGTCAGGTTGGCCTGAGCAACCAGATCTGTAAAGAGAGCTTTATCATGCAGGCATGTGCATCTCTGAGTACTCATCCTGGCCCTCCTTCTCATCGGATATCGGTCTTGAATCGTCTGCATCCAGCTGTGATACAATGACAGACAGTTACAGGTCAAGGTTATGGTCATGGTTATGATGAGCATTTGGGATAATGGTAATGATTAAGATCAGCCTGTTCATCTTGGAGAGCACAAATCTGACCTTAAAATTGGGTCTTTGACCTTTGTCCCTGTCTATGCTTCCAGTGCTGCCTCATTTCACATTCTTTCCGTGCTCTGATTTCACCCTGCATGGAAGGTCCATCTCTGTCTATCCTCAGGTTCTACCCTGCATGGAAGATCCATCTCTGTCTATCCTCAGGTTCTACCCTGCATGGAAGATCCATCTCTGTCTATCCTCAGGTTCCACCCTGCATGGAACGTCCATCTCTGTCTATCCTCAGGTTTCACCCTGCATGGAACGTCCATCTCTGTCTATCCTCAGGTTCCATCCTGCATGGATCGTTCATCTCTACCTATCCTCAGGTTCCACCCTGCATGGAACGTCCATCTCTGTCTATCCTCAGGTTCCACCCTGCATGGAACGTTCATCTCTACCTATCCTGCCCCTTCAGCCCTGCCCTGCCTCCATGCTGGATCTAAGCTCTAACATCCCAAACTGCATGATGTGATGATATTGAGTGAGTGAGAAAGCGTGTTTGAGCACCACAGTGTGTGTGCCTGCCGGCACCCGTGTTGAGACTCACACACTGCATCTCTCGCTTGCTGAAGATCTGAGGCAGAAGGAACATCTTGACCGGGATAGTGAGGATGAGGACGAAGGGGAAGGCGAGCGAGGCCACGGTTGACATGACAGCCCAGAGCGCGGCCAGACACACCAGCTGGACGGCTGTGAACAGGTGCATGCGCAGTGTCTTCACCTGAAAAGAGCATTCAGTTTGCATCTCATCCTCCTTTATAAAACCTACATATATCTAGTACTGGTAAAACTCGCAGTAGATATCTGATGATACATGCTTTCTTCAAGGTAGACTATAATACTTGATAGAAAAAAATAAATTTACAGTATGAAACAGAGTTGATCTCTGCATGGTTTTATGACATGTGAAGAGCCATGCACTAACAAGGCTTATGTTACATTAAAGCACTAACAACTACAGAATAAACTGAAAATGATACTACAACTAGTTATAAGTCCGAGGTCTGAATAGCAGGGTTGCAGTCCACAATTCCATTTAATTTCAGGACATGGTTTGAGTTGAAATGCAAAAGTAAAAAAACAAAACATTTTGACACATAAAACTACTCATTAGCAATCCTATGATGAACTCAATTTAAATAATTTGCCTGTATTTTAGTTAGCTAGTTCCTAAGCCCTGGGTTACACCCCTGGTGTTAGTAAGGTTGGAAGAACTGACCTTTCGGACATAGGTGTGGTCAGGGTGGTACTTGGGTGGCATCAGCATCAGCAAAATGCGCTCTGTGAGCTGGATGCCGTTGAGTGACATCACGCCCATGTAAAGGAAGATCCCGAAGAGCACAGCCAGGGGGATCTTACGCAGCAAATCTCCAATCACTATGGACAAACCTGACAAGATCAATAGGCTTGGGTGATGTTCTCCAATCCTATTGTCACCAACATTTTACATGGACTCCATCAGGAAGCATAGTACTGTATGAGGAAGTAGTGTGAAATGTGTTCATAAATGACACTAGTTAAGACATTGTGCAGGTTTCAGAGTGACCTGAACAACGCGAGATTACCCCTACCGACGAAAATAGACACAAGAAGTCCCGTCACCCTCTGCTCCTTCACCTCCTGGATACGGGGCTTGTCGCCGGGGGCAACCGCCTTGCTCATGACAGTGAGGGCGTTGGTGTGGGTGACGGAGCGCACGGTGGTGGCGGCCAACCATGGCAGTCCGAAGAGGGCTGAGAACCCACCCATGACCACGATGATGAGGAGGTCCAGATGGAATCCAGATCCCTTCACAAGCATGCGCTCCTTCTTACTGACTATCAGCCTGATGGATGGAGGGAGAGGGAGAGAGAGAGAAAGAGAGAGAAAGAGAGAGAGAGAGAGAGAGAAAGAGAGAGAGAGAAAGAGAGAGAGAAAGAGAGAGAGAGGAGGATGGGTATTGAAAGAGGGGAGTTAAAGAGTTAATAGGAATATTATATAGAGTTAAGAGGAGTAAATAAGAGTATTCATAGACAGTTAATTAATTCTATTATTTTTGTATACTGTATTTGTACCAACCCAGATACCTGACACTGCAAAGTTATCAGAGACAAAACACAGAGAAACAAGTGCACAGTGCAGTAGACATGTTGTCCCCCACCCATGATGCATCTTTGTGGTAATGACGGAGTGGGAATGTGAAATTTCTTTTTGAATTAATATGATAAACTAACCTATGAGAATACTAACATGTAAATGGATTAAATTAATTAAAATTAAAAGGATTAAACAAGCCAGGAAGCTAAACTGTGGATTTGAAAAGTCTAAGTGTCCCTAGTAGAATATACTATATTTTTACTGAAACACATATGTAACATAGTTTCAGTGTTCAAAGCAAAATGTATTGGCAATGGGAAAACAAACTTCAAACAAGTACCGCTAGAGGTGAACTCTGACCATCCTGTGTGGAAGATGACAAGACGGCCAGTCAGACAAACCAAAACACACGCACACAAATAGCCAACCTTGCATATTTATCATGGACATCAATGAATCATGGTTCTAGTGGAACCACTTCACAAGCAGAGCCTGGACATGTGTACCCATCGCTATGATATCAGAGGAACACCCACAGACACCCTACCTCTGGACATGACCAAACTACAGTTGGACACTATATGACCTAGCCAAAACACTTGTCTACTTTAATGTATCCAATAGTATAAAATAAATACCTAAGCTAGACCCAACTAATCTATTCTGTGAAATACAAGGACTTCTACGTTTACCCACAATGCACCTAACCTCTACACTAACCAATGAGAACATTAACATTTCGAACCAAGAATTTAAAAAGCTAGGAAGCACCTACATGTATAAACTCACTGGATTTGGAAAAAATAGCCCCTGGGTAGACTACAATATACCTGTACTGAAAGTATATTTTCTGTGTAGCCTTTGGCAATGGGAAAAATGAACTAGTGGTGGGTTCAGGTACTACACGGATGAGTGGACAAGCACCCTTTTAAGAGCCCCTCCCTCCCTCTGATTTCATCAGGTGGGGATGACTACACAGGAAGACAGAAGCCTGAGGTAGAACAAAACCTATGTGTAAAGAATGAATGAGCTATGTGACATCACACGTGTATGTTTGAGAGGGTTAAGAAGAAATCTAACTCACGTGGTGATCTGTGTCTCCATGAAGATGAGGATGAAGACTAGCAGTGCCGGCAGGATGCTGGCACCCATCATCCACACAGGGAACTGTCCGTTTGAGCCCAGAGGGTGGATCAACCAACCCCGCTTTTCCGGACTGGTTACTGAGAGACCGCTGGGCACACTCAGCTTCTGCAGAGGGCAAAGGTCAACACAAGCTTTCATCTTTCGGCCTCTGATCTCAAACTTCTTTTTGTATTTTTTTTTTAAATAGAGAGATATAAACTTTTAATCCCTGTAGAACGAAATTTGGCATTTCAGCAGTAGAAATTCCAGCAAAAGGTTGGAAATGCAAAATACAGAATATTACATAGTAGCAATAAGCATAAACAGAACAACAAATATATACATCCATACATACAGCATGTGTAGAGTATAGAATATGTACATACATACAACCAGACTGTATATATGTCTAGTAATACTCATACATACAGATGGAGAGACAGACAGATAGACAGACAGACAGACAGACTATGGATATGTTTAGTAATACTCATATATACATCCAGTACGTGCACCCTCAACAACACCCAGGAACGCTCAGGCACTGTTATAGAGTCTGATGGCCCAAAGGAACGCCTGCCCTGAAGTGCTCCGTTTTGCACCTGGATGGGAGGAGCCTGTGGCTGAAGGTGCTCCCCACCTGCCACAGCTCGCCATGGAGGTGATGGGAGGGGTTGTCTAGGATAGACTTCAGTTTGTCCCTCATCCTCCTCTCCACCAGTCTCCAGGCTGTCCAGTTGTTGCCGCTTGACAGCTGGCCCTCCTCACCAGCTTGTTCAGCTTGTTTGACTCCCCAGACTTGATGTTGCCTCCCCAGCAGGTGACGGCAAAGAACAGTGTGCTGGCGACCACAGACTGGTAGAACATCCTCAGCAGCCTGCTACACACATCGAAGGACCTGAGCCTCCTGAGGAAGAACAGTCTGTTCTTTCCTGTAGAGGGCCTCAGTGTTGTCAGTCCAGTCCAGTCCAGTTTGTTGTTCAGGGGCACTCCCACAAACTTGTATGAGACCAGCATCAAAGTGTCCTCCCCCTGGATGGTAATGGGCTCTTATTCCTTCTGAAGTCCACTACCAGCTCCTTGGTCTTGCTGATGTTGAGTCGGAGCTGGTTCTCCTCAGACTATTCAACGAATCTCCTGACCATGTACCTGTGTGTGTGTGTGTGTGTGTGTGTGTGTCCAGGTACAGGATGCTATGGTAGACTGGCTGTGCTAACATAACGGCTATCAGGACCATTAATGCTAAACTCTTCCCCCATCCCCAAATGGAATGAATAGACAACTACAAATCCTAAAGACACATTGCTTTTGGTAAGGGACTCTCACCTGTGTGAATGCGTCTTTGATGCTGTTGTCCACCAAGACCATGATGAGAATTGCTATAGGGACCCCGAAATCTCCGATGATTCTGCGGAGCTGAGGTACAGAGCAAGTTTGACTTTGACAGGATTTTAATCAGGTTAAGATACACTTTTAGTGATATATTTTGAAACTTTCATTTCAAATGTAAAACATAACAGACAATAGACGTCTTGCTGTATGAAAATAATATACAGGAATTTGGTGTCTTATATGTCTCTTGTCTTACATCATACAAGATCCTTACTATGAAAGTGGCTACTTTCATGCATATATATATATATATTATATAGTTTCACCTGACACTCGTATTGCAAAAAGTAAAATGGAAATAACACATACTGTAGAAGATTAATGCTGTAATTAATTATTGTATCTGGCAAATAAACATAGAGAAAACATATGTACAGTGTTAAACATGCATGGGATAATACATGATAATGATAATACAAGACTTGTCATATATCTGTAGTAAAGTGTCTTTCATTCGTAGTAGACACAAGACAGTGCATACACAAATTCTATACTATTATGATTTATCTTGGATCTACATAGCTTAACAGTTCTGAACAAATCAGTTTTGAATTTGGCTAATCAAGCTAATTACACTTACACTGCCGGGGAAGAAAGCGCTGTTCTTGAACTTGCGCAGGTAGAAAGCGATAAAGAATGTTCCGGACATCAGCACCAAAGACAAGAGAGCGGTGTTGGGTTTTCCCACTGCTTTATCAGGCAGACTCTCCACAGTGATGTTATAAGTCGATGGTGTTGTCATGTTATTACCCGAGGAACAGCTTCGGAGGGGATGCTCTTGAAAGATCTAGTAGGTTTGCAAAATAAAAGAGTCTCAACTGGGGGTAATACTTTTTGAGGGTCTTAAATGGTCTTTAGATACTCAACTAACCATCAAAAAACTTTCAAACTATTGAGATTCAGACTATGGATAAAAACAGAGGAGGGTATGTTTTAATTTCTGTTTTGTATTGTATGTCTTGTATGTAGAATATATACAATACCTATATATAATACATACTAGAATTACAATTAATTTTTATTATATATGATTCTCAATTTCATTGTACATTACACGTTGTGCAATGACAATAAAGGAAACTATCTATATGAGCCCTTATTTTACATAGATACTGAAGCATATTCCACCCGACCCAGCCAAGCTTTAATAGGTGTCCCAGACCTCACCTTGACCAGTTTTAAAAAGGTCTCATAGATGAAAATGAGAGAGATGAGGAGAGAGAAGATCTCCTGTGTGAAGCGGGAGACAAAGCGGACCAGGAAGCTGCCCTCGAAGGCTACGGTGAGAACCACGATGAGGACCAGCCAGAAACCGATCCACACGCGTCCAGTGAGGTACTCCATGTCGTTGGCCTGGCAGAACTGAGACACACATGCAATGGTCCATAGTTCAGTAGTGGTACTGCAGCACTGGAGCTCTCTTTGTTAACATACATATTAGTTACATATTAGTTACTTACATATCAGTTTTGCATCAAAATATATTGGATAAAATTCTGTAACATTTTGTATGTATTAATTAAGAATTAATTATGAGTTGATAGGCTCTCACTGCCAACTGCCAATAGACTCCTTCTCACTCACAGGATTCCCCAATTGCCAATTTTCATTAATGTCCAATTGCTTTTTTAGGGGCCCGTTACTTTTTGAATGCTGGTGAAACTGAAGCTGATTTACCATGGAGAAATCCCATAGGTCCCCACACTGTTAGAAAAAACTAAATCATAAACTAGTGTTACGTGGCACTGGCTAGCACTTCATGAAATGATTCAACAAATGTGTCAAAGCTGAGTATGTCGGAAAACCTTATTAGTGCAAAGCTACATTAACCGTTGTGGTGCTCAACTGAATTTCACATCTTTCTGAGTTTTTCCACCAACTCTTAATATCTATCATTAAATATAATTGATTGTATTAAATATGTTTCACTATATCATTATATCATAATACAGACATAGTACACTGCTGTGTTGTTATTATCATTGTGACTGTGTGAAGTCAGAGACTCACAGAGTAGAAGGCCTCCTCGAAGACCAGCAAGGGTCCAGAGAAGCCCACCACCAGCAGAGGCTGAGCGCCCAGCAGGAAGAAGACCACGCCCTGCATGGCTGTAGCGATGATCAGCTCCGACACACCGATCAGACCATCCGTTTTTTCGCCTGAACAAAAAGGAAGGGTGAAAATGAACGACAAACTCTTAGATTCTTAAAAGGTCCAAGATGATTTTATGCATCAGATTATCTCCATACTGCTACGACCGATCGAGAGGGATCAGAGAATGCAGACGTTTTCAGATGGCTCTGCTATTGTTGGATGTGTAATATGGGGACGGGAGGTGGAATACAGAGGCCTGGTGGAGGACTTTGTTCTGCACGCAGAACCAATGCAGCTCAATGTAGGGAAGACCAGGGAGATGGTGGTGGACTTCAGAAGGAACAAGGCTCTGCTGATTCAAGTCTCCATCCAGGGGGTTGATGTTGATGTGGTCCAGTTGAGTGCACCTGGACAACAGGCTGGAAGGGACAGGGAACACCGAGGCCGTATACAAGAAGGAACAGAGTCGACCCTACTTCCTGAGGAGGCTCAGGTCCTTCGATTGATATGCAGAGCAATGCTGAACATGTTCTACCAGTCTATTGTAGCGAGTTCCATCTTCTATGCGGCCGTATGCTGGGGCAGCAGTATCAAAGCAGCACACGCAAACCGGATGGACAAGCTGATCAGAAGGGTGGGCCTTGTCCGGGGGGGTCAGCCTGGACTGGTGACAGAGATACGAATCAAACCAACCCTAACTGCTGGACATCACGGACAATGTCGCACACCCTCTACTTAATAGGCCAGGAGCCAGGTCCACCCCTCAGGATGTTTTTTGCAACCTTTTTTTCACTATTATTTCCTGTTAGTCCAGATCTCACTTGCTGTGGCCAAAGGTCTTCACTGTACCTCAAATCGGAGAAAACAAAATTTTCAATCATTACCCTTCCAAATGGGAGTAGGCATATTTCTTGCATCTTACGATATGTTAATATGTACTGCCATGCTATCTGAAGTGAAGAACATGAAAAGTGAATACTAAGAAATGCTCTTGAATGGTATTCAAACTATATTTGGTGTATATTATGCAGATAGCTTGCAAAATGTCATACTTATGTATGACTATTTATGCAGTTGCAGTACCTTAATATTTGCATTTACATAATTTCGGTAGAAACATTTCTCAAAAATGTTTTTTTTGTCCCCTGAGACCAAACGGCTCTGAGTTGGGAGTGCTCATTATCAACTTGTGATGGCCCAAGGTCTGGGCTGACAGGAAATAATAGAGAAAAAAGGTAGCAAAAAACATCCTGAGGGGAGGACCAGGCTCCCGGCCTATTATAAGTTCCTTTGTGATAAATGTGTCTTTGAAGACCGCTGTTCTGCTCTGCTGCAGGAATTTTTTACATATTTTGTCTGGTCGACTTCAAGAAAAAAAACCACAGCTTGGTGCTGAGGGTGTTTTGTCCCCTTAAGGCACGGCAACACCTCGTTCACATTGCGCACGCATGCTGAGTCTCAATCAGCAACGCAGGGCGTTCTTCTGCGGCCTTATTTTGAACTTACACTCGCAGGTGGTGGTGTTTCCGACCATAATTTACATAACGCACAATATTATTGTACTGCCATCCTTGTACAGCTTCAGTTTCACACAATGATTTCTTCCCCTTCTTTTCGGGTCTCTTGCGGGGACAGTCTAGATGTATTCTCTCTCTCTTTTTCTTCTTTATTTCACCGTCTCTCACTCCCTATTCTCTCCTTCCTCTCCTATCTCATGCAGGCGGTGATGTCTACTGACCCAACAGCCCTCCGAAGGTGATGGCAGGTGACAGGACTGCGAAGTAGATGAAGATGATGGCGGCCATGCACTGAGGGTTCAGCCCGTCCTTGATGTCACTGAGATATTTGGGGTACCGTCGTGCGACGTCACGGATCAGTCCCCCGAACAATCGTCCGGACCTTCGGAGAGGATCCTCCCCAGGCTTGAAGGGCATCAGCTGAGCTGGAGGAGGAGTAGAAGGGACAGTAAGTACTCGTTTGCAGTCCGTCAGACTGTACTGTAGCTTGGGCTGTATACTGTATCATGTTTAAATCCCCCTACAGAATGGGGTTTGAACCCAAACTCATTACCTCTGCCCCAGCGACAGTGCAGGGTGAGAGGTCATGTTTTTGTTGGCGAGTGTTTGTGTGTTTATCTGTTAGCAAGATTACGCAAAAACTACTGGATTGATTTTCACGACACTCGCTGGAAGGGTGTAGCATGGTCCATCTTAGAACCTGTTAAATTCTGGAGAGGATCCGAATCACAGGACGGGTCAACAAGCCGCCCAAACACAGCCAGCCATTCACCTCCATTCATTTTTTAGACCAGGTTTATGCTAGAACTGACTGATTTTCATGAAACTCGGTGGAGAGGTGTAGCATAGGCCAAGTTAGAAGCCATTAAATTTTGCCGCACACAAAGCTACGAAATGCATTCAGGGGCGGATGTCTGTGCTCTCTGAGGACCATTTCTATTTATTGTCATTTCTACCCATTTCCAACTGTTTAGTGCGATGCATTGTGTTGTAACTTAGCCAAAAAAAAGATCTGGAACATCCATAGTATAACAGTATGGTAATACCTTTATCCTCTGGACTCTCTGGCTCTTTGGCGGGTAACTTGCCCTCCTGCTCCTCCCTCTTCCGGAGCATTTCTCTCTGGAAGCGAGCGACGGAGCGCAGCAGCTCCTCTCCGCCCACCTCCGACGGGGGCAGGACGATGCTGCAGTCCAGGAAGCTGTTGATGGCGTTCAGCAGATCCTGACGTTCGTCCGCCGAGTAGGCCGCCTCGTGAAAGTGCTGATAGAGAGGAAAGAGAAGTTTGAAGCACGGGAATGAAACTCAGCTTTTAATTAAAGGCAAGTGTACACCGGTGTGTATTGTGTGCCTACTGTGTGTGTGTGTGTGTGTGTGTGTGTGTGTGTGTGTTTCAGGGGAATTGCAATTTGCTGCATAGATGATTGAGGAAGACGATGGAAATAAGAATGAAAGAATGACTAAACAGTTTGAATTTCAATGACTAAACAATTTGAATGTGGGTTCTCCCATTGCGATGGTGTTTCTGTATTTTCACATTGTATGAACACTTATTGTGCTCTCGTTCAGTGTGTTAAGCCTCCACATTCTTCAACTCTTTTAATTCAACTCGTCGGATTCACCTTGTCAGACATCAGTGTGGAAATGGATCGTCCAATCTGGTGATAGTCGATGTTGGCAGTGGGCGGGCCCAGCAGCAGGAAAAGGAAACGCACGGGGACAGGAACTTCCAGGACCGACTCCAGCAGCACGGCCTCCTGCAGGCGCACAAACGCCATGGAGGGCTGCTCTAAGAACGCCACGCTGCCTGGGGGGGGAATGACGCAGTATCACATGACTCTAAAATCACCTGTATCTTGCCTGGTTTAAAAAATGAATGGAGGTGAATGGCTGGCTGTGTTTGGGCAGCTTGTTGACCCGTCCTGTAATTTGGATCCTATACCTGTACCTGTATCTGCTGAATCACTCATTTTACTTTGTTTATATCACCTAACAAGGTAGGTACAAAAATGGCCACCTACTTTATCCAATGTTGGTAAACAGTTCAGTTCAGCTTGATGTATCTATGATGAAATGCTATGCTCTAATCATTTGTGATGATCATTTGTGACCTACATATCTTGCACGAGAGAGCAGATGTGCTCCTCAAAGGTGCTCGTCCTGCACTCGCAGTCTCAATTGTATGCTTCAAAGAATGCACAAGAGCATGAGAGCATGAAGACAACGCTCACAGACAACCCACCTGTGGGCGTGACAAACTCCATGACAGTTTACTAGTCTACTATCACTAGCCTGCTCTAACCTATCCAGCATTATCAAACTACCTACGAGGAATCATCTACTATATCTTGTGTGAAACGCTTATACATGCTAGCATGCTAGTTTATGCATGCTAGCAGTGGTGTAGTGGAGGGTGTATGGCGTATGAGGAGTATAGCCACTTCTTTATCCGTGGGCCGACAGTATGGCCATTTCTTTAAATACCACTAATGTAAAAACTGTAACATTTCTGCTACAGTATACCCAGTTCTTTAGTTAGAGTGCACCCACTTCTTTAGTCACTGCTGCAGTACACCCCTGCATGCTAGAACCTAGAACCAAAATTTGATTCCTGCTCCTGGCAGCACATATTCTCCCCTCATACATTTATCACTCCCACACACATTCCACTTGGCTTGATAAAGGTGAGAAAAAACGAAAGAAAGGTTGGCTTACCACTCTATTGAAAACCTAATAGAAGAGAGTAGTGATGATACATGTTGCATACCCACAAGAACGACTGTGGCTTCGGCATTATCAGGGATCTTCTCCAGCAGTTTAAGCTCATGCTTGGACTTGGACTTTTGCATGTCCAATATGGAAGGAGCATCTTTCTGTTCGACACAAACAGGCTTATCTCAGACAGATGAGACACACAAGTTGACACACATACACACACACGCACGCACACACACACGCTCTCGCACGCACGCACACACACACACACACACACACACACACACACACACACACACACACACACACACACAGATACAGGCACACACACAAACACTCTTTCTACAGGCACACACACAAACCTCGTTCTTCTCCACGTCGATGGAGGTGTCCGCAGGGGTGCCTGCGGGTCCTCCCCCGCCCATGAGGGACTCTGTGACGGAGAGCTCCGGCTGGTCCGCCTGGTGGGCGCCGTGGTGCGGCGCCAGCAGAGAGCCCAGGCTGGCCGCTGAGATGTTCCTGCTGAACGAGGAGTGCTCCTTCTCATCGCTCGGGTGACTGGGAGAGGGAGCGGAAAGAGAGGGAGATGGTGACAGGGGGGAGTCAAGCCGAGTCATCTCTGCTTGAGTGGAGTCTGTCAATTGTGTTTGAGTGGATAGAGTAAAATATAATATAATGACATGCAGGGTCCTCCCACCCTTCCCAGGTGCTGGGTGGGGGGGGGGTCAGAGAGAGTCATTGTCCCCCTGAGTCAGCGATTTTAGCAATTATATTGGTTTGGCCTCACGCAGCGCTGCTCTGTTCTGAGCACATTTTTGGCTCCGTTGTCTGTTCCAATTCACGATTCACAAGGCATGCATCCCTCACACTCTCCCAATTCATAGCACTATCCTACAGTCTAACAATTCTCAAAATGAACAGCCTACGTGAAGCGAATGAAACATAAGGAGGTTGTTACAGCTCTGCCCCCCCCCAGGCCTCCAACGCACTCCCTCTCTACCTCTCCAAGGTCACCTGAGCACTCCTCAAGCACCCCGTGTTCCCGGACCCTGCGGAGACATGCTTGCCCGCTGCTGCCCCCCAACCCTTTTCCTCAGTCCTTTTTGCAGCACACTTTGAGTTTTCATTAAAGCCTGCTGGACTTTTCTCATTCTGGCTGCCTAACGAGTTGTGCGTTCGGGTCCAAAACAAAAAAGGACATAACAGAGGTGTGCTCATACCGCACACTGATAGGAACAGGCAGGCATTATTGTTATTTTGTTTTTGTTTTTCACTTACAGTGGCTCAGGAGCAGCACCTCTATAATTGTTTGGGGAGAATCCTGCAATGCACTGCAATAAACTGCTATGCAATGCGACACACATTACAACAGAACTCGACTGTCCATCCAAGTTTAATCTAGTTTTGAGCAAACCATCTGGAAACACCAGTGTTGGAGTGGTATTACCTGTGCTTTAGAAGAAGGGCTCTGAGGACATTGGCTCGGTCCTCATCTTTTATGAGGTCTGAGATGATCATCTGCTCCACCACCTGATGGGCGATACCAGGCAGGGTCTTCTGGTCAAGGTCAAGGAGTACCGCGCCTGAGGGATGCGTATTCAATGGCTTTAAAATGCTGCTGTTATTGTTTTGTTATTGTTTATGTGTCCATGTGTCACTCTGCTTCCCTCCTCACTTGCCCACCCTGGGTTCGATCTCAGGTCCTCTGACTTGCCAACGCGCATGACCACCTTACATAAACACCGCTTTAGCCAGCTACGCCACCGAAAAGCTGGAGATTCAATGGCGTGTGTGGGTATTTATACTGAGGAGTGAGTTTAACTAATTCAACTCAGTTACACTGCAACAAGAAACAATTGTTCCAAAAGCTTATGTACTGTTGCACTATATTAGATCACTCCAATATTATTGCTACAGTATATCACCTTCTGGAAGTAGAGAGCCGAATAATAATTTCAGATTAGTCTGCCTAGCAGGGGTGCTGCAGCTGCTCCCCCCCCTCTAAAAGCAGCTGCTGAACATCCTTCTTCCTCCTCTTCTCAGCGTAGCCCTCGTTCTTCAGCTGTCCCTGTGAGACAACCTTCTAAAACCCTTCCCCTACGGGAAGTCTGTTTTGTTTCCTGGTAGAACCAGTAATCTGTGCAAGTGTGGAACCATAAGGATTCTCAGAGGGTCTCTCTGAGATGGTTGTTAACTGAATAACATTTTATGGTTCTAGGTAGCACCTTTTTTCTTTACGGTACTTGCTATTCTTACTTTGAATATCTGCTATTCCCTTTGTTCCTTTGTCCATTTTTCACCTCTCTTCTTATTCAAAGTAAGAATAGTAAGAACCGTATATAGTAAATATAATAATTATAAAGTAATATAGTACTTTGTTATAGTAAAGTAAGAATAGTAACTACCATGAAGAAAAAAGGTGCTACCTAGAACCATAAAATGTTAACACTCTTGAGTTCAGTCTTTCCAAGTTCATTTTCTGACTCATTTTCACCCCCCCTCTTCTCTCTAATGTCCCACCGTGGGAGATGGTCTTGCGGAGCTCCAGCAGGCTGCGGAAGGACAGCGAGGCCACGTGGGGCTTCCCCCAGCGGTCCGTCTCCTCCTCCACGTCCTCCTCAAACTTGATCCAGCGCGCCGTCTCCCTCCACTGCATCTCCTGGTTCTTATCTATCACCAGCTCGTTCAGCTCAACAAACACCTGAGAGACACATACAGAGTTTCCAACGGAATATCTCTCAATGATGTCATATTAACGTTGTAAAAAGAACCAGAAAGTTAATAATAGCACACAAACACTCCATACACACACTCACTGCCCCCCCCCACCCCCTCCCTATAGCATTAGGTCTCAGATCTCCAGGCTCAGAGTTTCTTCCCACTCACTGACCCCCTGCACACCAGCACACCCCTGCAGCTACAGTACCTCAAAAACCTGCGCTATTCACTATTCACACTAAAATCCTGTTTTGTATTTTATTATATGCTACTGTGATATTGCTGCTACTTTTCTTTTATTATACTTTTCTATTACTTATATTTACATTTTTCTATTACTTTTCTATTACTTATATTTCTTTTATTTATTTGTCTATGTGAGAAGCTCTCAAGTTCGCATTGCATTGTGTGTTGTACCCATACCATGTGCTAATGACAAATAAATCTACTTGAGCTTGTACATTCTATCAATTCCTTGCCCCATCTACCTTGGCCTGTCCATGTTACAGTACAGTAGATGGGGGAAGGAAGTGATATAGAGAATGTACAAATTCAAGTAGGTTTATTTGTCATTAGGGGGAGGACAAAAATTTAGTGTTACTGGAGGTTCTAATGCAGATTTTTCATATACAACTAACTGACGGCTAGATGGACTGACTAACATACTTCAGTAACTCTTTATAAAAAGTATAAAATTGTTATTTTAAAACTGAATTTCATTAACAAAAGTATGTTATAACACTACAGGTAACAGCATATGTATAGTTAAGTATAGTACATATGCAATGTAGACACAACAAAAGAGACTTACAAATTAATGCACACACTATGCTGTACAGGTATTGCCAGAGGCACAATAGATATAAAGGTACTCTGAATCTACGTTTCAGACCATAACACAACAAATCTGCCCCAGACTATACTGAGCCACTGAGGTCCAAATATCCCTACCTTCTGATGCCCCGCCACCCGACCCACCAAGTCCAGCCGAACCATCGTGCTCAAGCGAGAAGTGGTCTGATCCAGAGGCTGGGTGAGCAAGCAGCTGAGTACTGCAGTCGCTAACGAACCAGGGTTACCTTTCTCTCTCTAACTCACACATTCCATTACAGGCCTGATGTTAAAGTTCTCATTAAATGGTCACACACATACACGCACACATACACGCACACACACACACACACACACACACACACACACACACACACACACACACACAAGCACACACACACACACACACACACACACACACACACACACACCAAAGCTGGCGTGTACCTGCTGCACTAATGAAAACAAATCTAAGTCCCTGTATTACTCCCAAGAGCCACTTGTGTCGTCTTACCTGTCCCCTGTTTCGGGTAGCGTGTGAAAGTCGACCCTTATTCATTTGTCATGTCCCTGTCTGTCTTTCCCTGTCCTCGCATGACCTCACCCAGGATGGGGAAGGCGAGGACAGGGAATAGTAAAGGCCAAGGCAGGCGATATTCATAACAAATCACAAATTTGTTGTAAACGGGAAAAACTCCTTACATCAGAGAAATACACTATATGGACAAAAGTATTGGAACACCTACACATTACACCTACAGGAGCTTTTATCACATCCCGTTCTAAATTCATAGGCATTAATATGGAGTTGGTCCCCCTTTGCAGCTACTGTATAACAGCGCAGCTCGTCCAACATCAGTGTCTGACTTCACTAAATGAATGCTCTTCTGGATGAATGGGAACACTCCAAAATCTTGTAGAAAGCCTTCCCAATACTTTTGTCCATATAGTGTATATCTAAAGTGCCTGCTACATATTGTTACAATATAATGAACTGTAACTCCACTCAAATGACAGTAAACCAGCAAATCAAACCTGCAGAGGTGAAATATGACTTTTGTAATGTGTCTTCTACTGATGTGAGATGTACACATCTACTGTAGCGTAACCTGTTTAGCACACAGTATATCTGCCACACCTGCTCATTATGCATATATACTGTATAAAATAGATCTCTGTCTCAATGGGTCTCAGCATAGATAAGGTTAAATATTAAATAAAAAAAATAGGCTAACTATTTGAGAGAATATTTGTGTGAAATATAAAGGTCCTTTTATCACAATGTCATTGAAGTATTGCAATGCCATCAAGTCATCAAATGATTGAAATGCCATTGACATTAGGGCCAATATCTCCAGACCCCATTGCTCTGCATTTATTGTACATTCACCTCATGCGGGGTACGGTCCAACTTGCGACCGCAGCAGCCGGGCTCCTTGTGGTCCTTGGTGATGTGTACCACCTTACCATTGGTGCTCTTCCTGACCAGGTGACGTCGCACCCCAGGCACATCCTCGAACCTGTGACCTGAGAGAGAGAGAGGGAGAGAGAGAGAGAGAGAGAGAGAGTGAGAGAGAGAGAGAGAGAGAGAGATCCCACATCTATCAATATTCACAGCAAGACCACACAGGTTCCCACGGGAACACGTTTCTCCTGCTGTAATCAAAGTTTCAAGGTTGATTGAGCAGTATACATAGAGAGTACAGAGACCCTTTTAAGGAGATGGGAAAGTGAGACTTAAAGCTTGTCAGACACAAAGCAAACTAATCAACTTCAGTTCCATTAACTATCTGATGTATTACTTTTCAGCAGAAAGCTCAAAACCGGCAAATACACTACATTTAACACAAAATACTCTACACATCTATGCACTTGTTTATTTTGAACTTTAGATTTAGATTTTAAGTAATTTATTTTACGGTAGCAGACAACTTTGCATTCATGACAGTTATGTAAAGAAGACAATTCGGCTATTTATAATAAATATGTATTTATAATAAACAGAATGTAACATTTATAACTTATTCACAACTGTAAACAGTAAGTATTAGGCCTAAGCCATGAGAATCACATGCAACACTTTTCTGAACTGGATGATTAAAAATCCTAGGAAAACCTTCAGCATACAGGCAAATGTAACAGGTGCAGAAAAATGCCAATCTGGACATCATTACCAAACTCACAAAGTCACAAAATATGCAACATACTCACTAAAATCTTCTCTCAGATTCTGATGCAATTGGGAGTTTCAGAGCATTGAAAGTACAACACTGATCGCTTCGCATTATTTTCTCATAAGAATATTATTGTTCTCCAAAGATGAGGGATGTGCACAGGGATGTGCACACACACGCCAACACACACACACACACACACACACACACACACACACACACACACACACACACACACACACACACACACACACACACAAATGTGATCTGAACATGAAACCAACAATGGAAATGTGGAAAAGTACCAGTGGTGGGCAGCTGCGGCTCACATTCCTACAGGGCACAGTTGGAATGTGGGATGGCCGGCATTGTTTCTTTGTCAACAAAACAAGAAAGTTCATTTTTGGATTAGATGGTAAGATAACAATGCTAATTTACTTGGAAGAATGGACCTTGTATTAAGCTCTCGATTTTTGGAGAGAAATGAACCCGTTCATTGCTGCTACAGTACAGTATGTTATCAGAGAAGAGGTTTTGTCAGGGCTGTATAGACAAAGAAAAGTGTAATAAGCATTTCTGATATTTGTGCCACCTACAGTAAAGATGCGTTTGCTTTGAAGTAATTGGAGCAATTCATGGGACTGTCAGGAGATATCTATCAAAGAGTCACGTACAGTACAGTGTAGTGCAATAATCTTTCAAATTTATATATCAACATGGGCATATTGGCAATTCCCCACACAATTTACATCAAAGTTATTCATAAATAATTGTTTGGTATATTGAGTAATTTGAGTAGGCCTACGCCTACTGTTTCTTATATTAGAAACATTAGACACTTACATTACTGGGATATCACCTAGGCCATCCGTCAAACCAGCGACCACCATCATATTTTTGCACAAAAACGGTTGTTTTATAACGCAGATCTACTCAATACAAGTCTAGGCTATTAGTAGTCATGAGCAATACCAGGTCAAGTTATTTTATCCCCTAGCTGATAAGGATTGATGAGGTTTTTTATGTCGGCTAGCAGGTGAAATTCCCATAGGATCTTGAGTTGCATGTCAATAGATTTTTTTTATGTTTTTCAACTTTGAACGTGGCACCGGCACTCACTCTTAATGCCGTCCAGGTCTGCCGAGGCCAGCGTCTGGGCCTCAATCTCGTCAGTGGCCACGCGCTGCTGACTGCCCGTCATGTTGCCCGTGCGCCGCCTCTCCTGCAGGTCATAACTGCTACGACCACTAGGGGGCCCTCTAGAGGAGGAAGAGGGTGTGGAACCCCTGGTAGGTGGGCTGGCTGGGTCCAGGGACAGGGCCGAGCCCGTGGAGGGGGCAGGTGACAGGCCGTTCCTCCCTTTGGGAGGGGTGGAGACACTAGAGGACAAAAAATACGTCATGAAAATGTGATATAGGCCTATGAATGGACAAGGTTTTGAGATATATGTCTTTGGGTGAACTAACTCTTCAATTTTGGTCACTCATATCCTTACATCCTTCAATCACCCACATACGCCATGTTCATTTAGGGACCAGCTGTAGTAATACGTATGACCTCTAAACCTTAAGAGTTCATATACCATTTCATGCAGAAAAACTAAGATGAGTGTACTGTATGTTTTTCTCTTTTGCTACAGTCATTTACCTCCTGCATGTAAGTGTTTGTTATAGGTGAGAGTGTGTCTGTGTATAGTATTCTACATGTTACCGTACTCACTCTGAGGAAGTGCCATCCTCTGGTAGGTTGGTGTTGGTGCTCGGGGCAGTCTGGCATACGGAGGTGATACAGTGGAGGGAGGTGCCATTGCCAGTCTTGCTAGGGGTTGGGGTCACAGGGTCGTCTTCTGGTACAAAGAACTGAGGGAACAGGGTGTGGAGCTGATGAGCGACCAGTGTGAATGAGTGTGTCTCAGTGTGTGCATGTGTGTGTGTGTGTGTGTGTGAGAGTATGACCCGCCCCCACCTGTACGGCCTCCTCGTGCGTATCCGTGTCTGTATCAGGGGTGGGCGTGGTCGTATAGTCCCCCTCTCCATCGTTCTGGCTGTAGTATTCTTCCTCTCCGTCCTCTTCCTCTTCGTCTTCTTCTATGGCGGGGGCTCCGCTCGCACCAGATCCCTCCCTCTGTTCCGCTGTCTTCTTCTTCTTACCGTTCTTCTTCTTTCTCCTCTCGAGGGGGAGTTTGGACAGCGGATGGTGGATGTGGTGGGAGGAATGGCGATGATCTAGAAAACAGAGACATCACTGCATGTCATCTGGTCATAGTGGGGAAGCCAAGTCATGTTAGGGACAATATATAACAGTATATTCATTTATTTTCTTCCTTCGGGGTACAGTTTCTACGTGTCATATCAACCATCGCTGAACCTTGCTTAACAATGCTTAAAGGAGTAGTAAAGGGAAAATGCATGTTTAGCCCTGTTTTGAGGTTACTTATGATCATATACAATGGTTCAGATCAAAAAGTTGACAAAACTAGCACTTTTGAGAAAGTCTCATAATTGCTCTGCCACCGTTTTGGTCATACAATGGATGTGGATGGGCATCTTGAAAAATCGTTCAAAAACATGTTAAACTCTCAATTTCAAAGACAGCTCTTTCTCCTCCTCCTGTGAGACAACTCACAGTCAAAATCCTCCTCGTTGAAGGTACGGTGCTTTTCAGGAGGTCTGGAGGTGGGTGGGTGAAGGATCTGTTGAAAGCGCTGCACCCCTAAGGTCTTATTCAGGTCCCCCTCTTCATCATCGTCATCCTCACATTGCCGAGAGGGGGAGGGTGCTGTGACAGGCTGCACCTGTAGAACAGTTAAAGTATATAGTTACAGTTACAGTTAGATGTTATGGTTAGAATGAAGGAAGCAGCATGTAACATGTTCACTACATTCCAGTAGTGATAATACAGTTTGTGTATAATTATCACCACTATAGCATTCTACTTTACGATTTTTGACAGCTGGTTTCAGTGGTTGATACTGAAAAAACATATTGAAGCCGGGAAAAGTGAGAAGCTGAGGTTAAGATCACATATGCAAGACAATGAAATCATGCAGTTCCAACCTGGCAACACTAGAGGGAGACAGACATCTGTAAAATTCATGTCAAGTGTACCAACCACAGTCAGTCACATGGATAGAGCCTCATGCCAAATCACATTTCAAAGCAATAATTGAACAAGAACCAAACTAATCATGGATGAATCATAACTTATGTAACTTTCAACACATTTCATATATCTAGAAATGATGCTCGGAGAGCACAGACATCCCCCCGTTAATGCATTTTGTGGTTCTGTGTGAGAGATTCAAGATTTCTTTATTTGTCACATGTAATGTACGGTGTACAGTCACATTGAAATGTTGCTTCCGGCTCTAAGATTCTGCTTGATACAGATAAACTCTCTGTAGCCTACGGGGTCCACTGGGCAAGTCGATTAATGAAAATATATTTAAATGGATGGATGGATGGAGGATGGATGGATGGATGGATGGATGGATGGATGGATGGATGGATGGATGGATGGATGGATGGATGGATGGATGGATGGATGGATAATGGACTTTCCACTTTGAGGAAATGATGGTGTTTCAATGGGAAAATTACAGCAAAAGGTTGGAAATACAGAATCAACATAGCGGTGAATAAGCATAAAAAAACAAGGAATATATACATCCATACATACATACAGCATGACTGTATGTATACTATATGTATACATACATACAGACTGTATAGATATGTATAATAGTACTCATACATACATACATGTACACATCCACAACACTCAGGAACACTCAGGCACTGTTATAGAGTCTGATGGCCGCTGGCACAAAGGAGCGCCTGAAATGTTCTGTTTTGCACCTGGGTGGGAGGAGCCTGTGGCTGAAGGTGCTCCGCATCTGCCACAGCTCATCAGAGAGGATGGGAGGGGTTGTCCAGAATAGACTAGACAGTTTGTCCCTCATCCCTACTCTCCACCAGTCTCCAGGCTGTCCAGTTGTTGTCCCACGACGGAGCCAGCCCTCCTCACCAGCTTGTTCAGCTTGTTTGACTCCCCAGACCTGGTTTTGCCTCCCCAGCAGATGACAGCAAAGAACAGTGTGCTGGTTACCTGGGGCGGCTGTAACTCAGTTGGTAGAGCGGGTCGTTCAGTGATCGAAGGGTCAGTGGTTCGAATCTCAGCTCCGACTGTCCACATGTCGAAGTGTCCTTGAGCAAGACACCTAACCCCAAATTGCTCCCAATGAGCAGGTTAGCACCTTGCATGGCAGCCACCGCCATTTGTGTGTGAATGGATGAATGAGAAGCCATTGTAAAGCGCTTTGAGTGCCGCTAAGGTGGAAAAGTGCTATATAAGTGCAGTACATTTACCATTTACCTCAGACTGGTAGACACACATCAAAGGACCTGAGCCTCCTAAGGAAGAACAGTCTGCTCTGCTATAGAAGGCCTCGGTATTGTCAGTCCAGTTTCCTGCTCAGGTGCACTCCCAGCAACTTGTAAGAGTCCACCATCACAATTTCCTCCCCCTGGATGATAATAGGATTGGGGGCCTTATTCCTTCTGAAGTCCACTACCAGCTCCTTGGTCTTGCTGATGTTGAGTTGGAGCTGGTTCTGCAAAGACCATTCAATGAATCTCCCGACCACATCCCTGTACTCTTCCTCATCATCTGCCCTGATGCAGCTCACAATAGAGGAGTCGTCTGAGAACCTATGGAGGTGTCACGCTCCAGAGCTGTGGCTGAAGTCGGAGGTGTAGAAGGTGAACGGGAAAGGTGACAGAACTGAAGCCCCTCACCATGGGCCTCAGGCGCTGCAGAACCAGTCTCTCGAATACCTTCATAACATGTGACATCAGTGCCACTGGCCTGTAGTCATTGAGTTGACATTCATAGCCACCTCATTGTGCCAATAATGGATATACTGTAGAACATGTGTTGCTTTAGCAGCAAATTATGTGGTTATTTGCAAATAGCAAAACTAACTACTGAAAAAAAATAAGTCACTGACAAATTACCAGATACAACAACGTAACTTGAATTCAGATTTACCGCTATGATTGTAGTAGCAGCAGCAGTACCAGCATCCTGAGGGTCACTCATGGCTCCGTTTGGGGTCAAGAGGTCACAGCAGTCTCGTGTGGTGTGGTGTCGTCGGTGAGGTCGAACTTTAGCCCTTTTCACTCTCTTTCTGTTTCAACAAGGGGCTTTTGGGCAGCATAACCTGGGGAAAGATGTTCAGCACATCAACAAATAACAGCTCTGAATCCCATAGGTTCTGGTGTAAACAAGTGTAAAGAGCTTCAGAGAACCCCAGGTTGTTACTGCAACTGAAAATTTGGTTTCAGTTGACCTACCTGGTTAAATAGCTTTAAAAAAATATAAATAAATAAATAAATAAATAAATAAATAAATAAATAAATATATATATATATATATATATATATATATATATATATATATATATATATATATATATATATATAAATGCCAGGAGCTGTTTGTTTATGAATTGAGTTGAACAGGATTTACTAAATTGATGACCCACATGTTGTGCATACTGTTGTTCTATGCCAGTACAAACAAACCTGAATATTACCACTGGGATGTTACCTATAGGAATGTTAGATTCTTTAAATGTTGAAGTGATTCAAGATGTTGAAGTCAATTCCAAGAATCGATTCCTGAAATATCCCTGGTTGATACAGTAGGAATACACAATTAACGACTTTAAATAGGTGTTTCCTAATGTATGTTAAAAC
Organism: Borostomias antarcticus; assembly: GCF_949987555.1. Lineage (NCBI taxonomy): Eukaryota > Metazoa > Chordata > Actinopteri > Stomiiformes > Stomiidae > Borostomias > Borostomias antarcticus. The sequence continues at coordinate 5,954,540 of NC_140245.1, forward strand.
TTAAGCAAATCGTTGTTTTCCATATACAAACCAAAAGCATTAACACTACATGCTTATAAATTAGTTACGAGGTGTGAACAATGCATATTTTCCCTTTAGTTAAGCTTAGGCATTTCACTCCTGTGGTTAGGGTTAGGCATTACACTCGAGTGGTTAGGGTTAGGGCTAGGTTTACTCCAACAAAAAGCACTAACACAACAAAAAGGGTTACACTTTTCCTGGGATTGAACTCAGGACACTTTGGTTACAATCACATTTACCCCCCCCCCCCAATAGATATAGATATTTTTTTAATCTATTGTAGATTGTTCTTCCGTGTTGTCCTTGTATTATGCTGCTGTAGCACTGCAATTTCCCCCCAGGGATCAATAAAGTACCTACCAGCTTCTAACTTCATGGAATTTCTGAATGTGTCACACACACTGTGCGTCTCCTAATTAAGCGCTTAGCAAACCATTGTGTTCACATAACCTGTATACATTCCACAGGTTTTCTATTGGAGTTCCAGTTCCAATAGGAAAACTGCACAGAATTAGCACACTAGAATTATATTTGCAATAAATGCATGTTTGCTGTGTCAAAACACTTGTATGTCCTTTTATGAAGAATTATTTTCTATTAACTGATCTGACAGGTATAGTAGAAAGGTAAGAAATAAGTAACAATCAATTTCCATAAAAAATTGATTCCCTGTTCCCTGTTGTTCCAATTTCACTTGTGTCAGAATCAAGGTAATCAATCATTTTTGGAATGGCCAGATAATATTCCAACCTCCAGGATCTCTTCAGGAAACCAATGGTGAAAACTGGTCTAGGAAACTAGATCTGTATCAAAATCCAGACAGCAAAGTGATGACATCATCACCATACACAATAGAACTGCCCACAAGTTAATACAAGTATATTTAGGGCCCGAGCACTGGCGGTGCGAGGCCCTATTGAAATTGTAAGGATTATTATTCTCCTACCTTCTCCTACCTTCTCCTACCTTATTCTTCTTCTTCTTCTTCTTCTTCTTCCCAAACAAATGCCTTTATGGCAGCCTAAACATCCATGAAAACGCTTGAAACTTGGCAGATATGTCAATCCTGGTAAAAAAAAAATCAAAAAAATCATGGGTGCCGGAAATGGGCGTGCCCCACCTTTCAGTTTGATGTAGGCGAACGAAATTCGGTGGGCATATGTAGTTCATCAAGACACACGAAAATGTCTCTTGGAGCTATACCCAACATCCAACAGGAAGACATTTTGCTCTTAATGTGCAATTTTTCCCTTGTTTTTACCATTTCCATGCCTCATACTTTAACTCCTCTTCCTACAGATTTCATCCGATCAACTTTATATTCGGTCAGCTTCATCTTAAGACCTTTGTGATCAAAAGTTATCAAAAAATTGAGTTTTCACCAAACACCCTTGCCGTGGCGCCCCGCCAAATTCTGACATTTCGCCATAAAACAGGAAGTCCTCATAACTCCTACATACATTATCCGATTTGCACCTTATTGCTCACGCTTCATGAAGGTCGCATCCTGAACACATCTATGCATCGGTATTGAGTCAAACTTATAGCGCCACCTACTGGTGAAACCACAAATGCCTTTTTGGCGGCCTAAACATCCATGAAAACGCTTGAAACTTGGCAGATACGTCAGTCCCGGTAAAAAAAAAGAAGAAAATCATGGATGCCGGAAATGGGCGTGGCAAAATGGCTCCAGAGCGCCCCCTGGAAAGTTTAAAATGGCGAGCCCCACCTTACAGTTTTTCGTAGGCAAACGAAAGTTGATAGACATAGATAATTTATCCACACACAAAAAAAAGTGTCTTGGAGCCATACCCTAAGTCCGACAGGAAGTCCACTCCAATCAACTTCACACTCGGTCTGCTTCATCTGAAGACCTTTCTAATTAAAAGTTATCTAAAAAATGTTAGGTTCACTAAACACCCTTGACGTTTCACAATAAAACAGGAAGTCCTCATAACTCCTCCATACATTATCCAACTTGTCCGATATTTCTCACACTTCATGAAGGTTCTGTCCTGAACACATCTATGCGTCGGTATTGAGTCACGCTTAGAGCGCCTCCTACTGGTGACAGGAAGTTTCTCTCAGTACTGGACACCAAAATAGCACACCCTTTAACGGCGCCGCACCCCGACACATGTGGGGTGCAAGGGCCCACACACTGCTGCTCACAGTCCTAATAGATGTTATTGACTTCTCTGACAAGGGTTGAGTTTTGGGCTGTAGATAATAACATTTACAAAATACACAACACGTTTTTGTGTGGGCACAGTGTCACATTTGCGACATTGGGATTGTGAATATTTTCAATGACCCTAGCTGCAGTAAAACTCACACAAATCTAGGTTTGCCAAATTGTACCTTGGTTGGTAGTCAAAAAGTGGTGGGGAAATCCCAGGTAAAAATGAGGCCTGTCAACTCGCGCAATCAAACTGAATCCAGTCTGCTTGCCGTGTCTATGCTATTCTCCCTCTTTATCTATGCCTCCTTCCATCTACCCTATTGAGAAAACAGTATATTGACACTCATTTTTTCTGCCAGTTTTCTGGAGTCAGGGACAGAATATTGAGAGATGAACTGTCTGCCGTAACACCAGCACCAGTTTGCAAATGGGAAATGAGGTCCAGTTACTTTTGTGATACTCCTAAGATGCATCTAGATAATGTCTTCCTTTTTTATTTTATCTCTTTTTATCTACTATGTCATCATGTGTCATAGCTACTATAGACAAGGGCACTTTAGTTGTAGCTCGGGAGGTAGAGCGGCCAGCTGGGGATCACAAGGTCCTTGGTTCAATCCCAGCTCCCAGCAGTGTGCCAAAGTATCCTTGAGCAAGACACTGAACCCCAAAGTCGCTCATGTGTCGCCTCAAGGTCTCCCGTGCGGAGTTTGCATGTTGCCTGTGTTCACAAGGGTTTCCCCCCATAAGAACCCAAAACGAAAAACATTGAGAAGAACTAACGCCATTCGTCCCTGACGAGGGCAGACTTGGATTGGTCCCTGGACTCATGCACCATCCCTTGTCTGCTCCCGGCTGCCCTTGCTGGAAGGACGAAGGGATGGGTTAAGCGCAGAGAAGCATTTCATCGGCGACAATAATGCATGTGTGTGTTCCTGTGTCGCCCGTTACATTACTACACGTGTGTTAAATGTGTGAATTCTTCTTCTTCAGTGGAGATGTACCCTGTGCCTGTGATGAGGGATATTTCCTCCTGTCCACCGCTGCAGGACTGTCAGTGTGGTTTACATCAACAAAGTCACCGGTGCAATGTCACGGCTGTGAAGGAGCTAGCGAATGAGAACTGCTGAGAATGAGAAATGAGGATATGGAGGATAGTTTTAAAGGTATCATCTGGCACTTCCTGGCTTTGGAGGATGATACTCCAATAATGTTATGATATATGAGATGAATACAGACATACGATCTGCATTTCAGATCAGCAGAGCATCAAATAATTGGCATAATTCTTTCACTGTGTTGTTGTGCTAGGAATGTATGGCACAGGCAGTTCTATAATCATGTTTTACTGAACACAGCCAAGAGAACAGGATTAAACACAAAGGCACGACGGTTTCCCTGTGGTGGAGGACTGCCAGGCCTGTTCCCTTACACCATATTGCTCACTGATTCAAGGCATCTTAGCCCAATCATATCAAAGCCAAAAAACTAAAAAACTTGACTTAAAGCAGGAAGGAGCATTTCAAAGGGAAAGCAAGAGGCATGGGGGAGGTGAAACATTTGATTCTGCTGTTGTTTTAGGGGTGTGGAATGTTAAGATCAATTCTGTGGGAGGTTAACGGACTGCTTGCTGCTCACTAATGCCTGGCAGTCAGTGTTACGCAATTGGGGATTATACCGTAGAAAATGTTTTGTGCGCGGAAAGATAAGTAATGTGAAGTGTCACGACTACATATGGGGAGGATAGGATCATAATACAGGAACATCATAAAGGCTTAGGCTTTCTGTATGTGAGAGCTGATTGTGGGAATGTTACTTGAACCCTGGGACAATATTTCATGGTATTAAGTATTGTCTGAGGCTGCTAACAGACACATATACTGGTGGAGAGTTCCAACTTAAAGCATAAAGATTTTGATTCTCACTGTTTGCTTGAATGTCCCATTATGGTAGTGTTGAAGGTTGTCATGCATATGATTTGATATGCCACCATGGCAACATATTATTCAAACATCTACTGTAGGTGCCATTTTATCCATTGCATCAATGACATTGGTACATAGACAACCATGGGTTACATGCTGCCAACTGCTCAGCCATGGGTTAAATGCTGCCGACTGCTTTAGCATTGGGTTAATCCTGTAAGACAGCTAGCTTGATGTGACACAGGGACACACGTCGCTTCTGGATGGAGTACAGCTCATTAAACAAAGAGATCATCCCCTGGGCTGTTCACCCCGCGATGACTCATCAGTCTGAAACACAAGCCATTCCTGCGGCTGATCGAGCAGCCATGGCTCCTTCCCCTCCTGGCCCCACAGTGGACGAATCGACTCCTCAGTGACGTCAGGACAGCAGAGTTGTTGCCCATCTTTCGCTGCAAGCTGAAATCTCACCTCTTCAACAAGACTACCCTGACCTTTCCTCTTCGCACTTGTAGGCTATTTATTTGTTTTAGTGCATTTACTTTATCCCAGGTTAAGCTCTTAGATGCTTGTTTAGAAAGGAGATGCTTTCTGGCGACTAGTAATTCTCTTGACTATCTACAGTGCGTTGAATGCACTTATTTTAAGTTGCTTCGGATGAAAGTGTCCGCTAAATTACTCATTTAATGTAGCTGAGAAACACACACACACACACACACACACACACACACACACAAACGTTATTAAAATAATAACACACAATAAGAGTTATTATCTGGCACCATAGTAGGAGGAGGTTGTCCTGAGATACAGAATTTAGATGACTTGTTTGCTTTTTCCTGCTAATGATAAACATTTGGTTTGGGAAAGTGTAAGACTGGATCCGTGGATCTGTGGATCTGTGGATCTGTGCCTCTTGGAAGCTTCAACATGGAGACCTTGCACCTCAGGAAAACAGTTGTACCATCAGCAGTCTCTCATCCCTAAATTAGTTTTTGTTAATCCGCCTGGATTAATGACTGATAGATTCTGTAGACACACAGCTAATTTGACTAAATATGCTGTACTGTAGGCCTACCCCATTCTACCACACACAAACTTGAAAGATCTTGAGAGAAACTCTTAAGACATTAGTATTCATTAATATTAAAGCTGCATTTGTTAATTTTATTTTACCACTAGATGGCAGTAAGGGACTCGCGCAAAATGAACAGCTAAAACGAATGCTTAGAGCCATATAAGGCATAGGGGGCGTAGCAAAGGCATGGCCGGCTATTGACAACACAGGCAGAAATGCTGGAATAACAGCAGCCAGGTGCGACAGGTGGAGGTGAGTCATTGAAGTTGAACATTATTTGGACACTCTGGCTCAGTGAAACAATCTGATATCAGGTGGTTTTAATTCGTTTTGACAATGCGAATAAAATCAATGAATGCATCTTTAATTATCAGCCACCTGAAAGAGAGAACAGGAATGGGACCTGATTGTGCACTACACCAATATCATATTATTATTATTATTTTCTCTGGGTAGATACCTGAGTGCTGAGAGAAAAAAAAGCAGAATCATTGTTTGCTTTCCAGAAAGGTTCCTGCCCTCCCTTTCTCCAGTATGACTCAAGGTAAAAGAGGACGGTGACTCAGCAACAGGCTACGTTCGATATTAAGAAATCCAGCGCCAGACTTTGCAGTAACTGCAAATCCTAGGATGTGACCCGATGTGAATAAGAAACGTCCTAAAAATAGGTGCACAGACACCCTACAAAATTGCATTCAATTGATTGAGGGCTTAACAGTGGCGCAGATGGAAAATCACTGCCTCTTGGCTTGCAGCCCATTTACTCATTGTTTTTCAGTCCTCACTACAAAGAAAATAAAATAGTCTCTCAAATGACTTGTCAAAGTGGTGGAACACACTCAAATCATTATGTCTACCACAACTTACTGTGTATTTCTCTCCATATTATTTTGTGCATTTGCCTCAAAATAGAGTCCCATCACAGATTGTCCAAATAAGTACCTAATAGCATCAAAAAAAAGTCTGCATCCTTGTGCTACACTCCCAGTAAGTGCAAAAATATTTAAAGTCCTGGACTTTGAGCACATGCTAAAGCAAGCCAACTCTGAATAGGGCCCTATATGAACAATCATTGGGGTAGCTTGAGGTTGCCTGATCTCTAGGGGCTTAAATATTTGTTTCAGTCGGTGGTTTTGGCCTCAGCTGGTCTTGCATGATGAGGGACCATGATGTCAGTGTGATATGAAAGGATAGTGGGAGACAGGATATGGTTGTGACATGGAATAGTTCTAACAATTTTAATTCATCCAATCAGGAACAAGCTATGAATCACCTGATTCACTCTGCACATGGTCAGTTTAGTCCTTACTCCTCGTGTGAGGAAAAAGCACCCTGTGGCAGACACAACCAAGTATAAAACGAAAAAAACATATTTTGAGGTAAGTTTTATTTATTTATTTTTTTACATCATTTATTTTTGTGACAGCATTACCTGCTTTGTAGTTCAATTAATCGAACTTATATTGCGCTTATTATGTGTATATGAAGATATCTTTAATGCAAGTTGTTAATGCTAATGTTATAGCTGTTAGCTAAGTTAGTTCATGGCTACAAGAGTCTGGGTTTGTTGTAACAACACTGTTACAACCTACCCCATGCAAAATTCTAATAGTAGCCTACACAGGGATGGGAAGAATGCAGAGCATCAATGAGCCACTTATGCCACTTGAACACCTTGTGACTGTCTATATAGTACAGTATAGAAGAGCGTCTAGAGAAGTAAATAAAACACACTTCTGTCGAAGTAGCTGGCAGCAGACCATTATATTACTATATGGTGCTGCATCACCTTGAGCTTGGTTTTGATTGGATCGAACTGAGTTATTGTATCAAACGGTATATCTTGATAGATTTACTTTGATAAAAATTTCCTTCATAATCATCAGAGAAGTGTGATGTGATGTCTTAAATCAACTAATGGAGAGGATTTCATCATTTAAATGACGGTAATAGTAACTGATTAGAAAACATTTGGTTGTCTATGATAGGCTACACAAAGAGTTTGTTGTTACTTTTCAGACTCAGTTCAGAGTTCAGTAAACCACAGTTATATCAATTAAGCAGGAGAGAAAAATAGTCAACTACAGCTTGTTTAACAACCATTATTTCCAATTCAGAGTCCCGTGTTTCTACAGTATAATAATATGAAGTCATAAAGCTACAGGAATTAGGCTATATTTTCTTTCCCCCATTTCACTCAGGAAATGATCTACAATTCTCTTCCTCCTAATGGATTCAGAAAGGTAATAATTCAGAGAAGAGAGTTAAAGAGAAGAGGGGTTGTTAATATGCAGAGTATGCATGTGAACATCCTCTTTCCCAGAGCAAGCCACAGTGCCTTAACGCAAGTGGTAGACACACTGAATACAGACAATGCTATAACAAAAGCACAAAGCACTTGAAAAGACCGGTTGGGAAGTACTTTGTCTAAGAGCTTTCAGTAAGCGACACGATCCAAGGTGACTCAAGTCAACGTGTGTGTCTGTGTGTGTGTGCCTGCAGGTGTGTATGATAAGAGGAAGAAAGCGACAGCGCTTACCTCAGCGTGTTCAATGCAGAAAGCTTCCAGCAGCAGCGCACATTGTAGTGCACAGTCAAAACCCACTGAATTCAGACAGGCAGGGAGAGAGGAGAAGAGGAGATGGAGTGCGTTTAAGAGACAGAGGAAGCAAGAGCATGGGCATGAGCAGAGCAAGTGAGTGATATGGTGAGAATGGGATGGATTGTAGTTAGTGATGATCCCCTCCTCCCTAAAAATACACACTCCCCCAGACACAAACACACTTACTCTCTACACTTTAAGTGCTGAGTACCAACTAATATTTCAAATCCTCCCACAATTCTGTCCTCTCTTGCTTGGGTTTCCTTTCTAGCCTTCTGACAAGCATGTGACCAGGGGAGATGACTCAACAATAACAGGCTCACTCATTCACACACACAAACCTGACATAATGTTGAACATGACCCACTAGCAGATGCCCAGACATGCTTGCTCGCACACACATAAATAAACAAGACACACATCCACACAGAACATGTGGCTTACAGTATCATGTGACTGATTCCTCAATGATCTGAATCAGTTCTGATGTCGTGACTCGACTGCCCGACCACATACATTGCAAAATCACATAATCTGAAACAGTTCTGATAATCACCACTTGTCCTACACCCAAACTGTAAAAGTGAGCCCTGACTGCATAGTGCCTGCGCGCACACACATTATAGGGACTGCTTGCGTCATTCAAAACATCACTGGGAAAATGAACGGCGATTAAAATGCAGACAGGGTTTCCATGGTAACAGATAGGGACAGCTGCGGTCCTACTTAGGGTGGTCATAGCATGTGCTCCCCAAGTTAACGCTGGTTTGTTGCTTATAATGAAGACTATGCTTTACCAGTTGTTTTTACCAAAAAGCAGCAAAAGGGTTATGCAACATTAAGACAAGAGCCAGATGAGACCTCGTCAATCACTCTTATTTGTAGGCCTAGGCCTTATTAAAGGTTAAAGGAGTAGTAAAGGGGAAATGCATGTTTAGCCCTGTTTTAAGGTTACTTATGATCATATACAATGGTTCAGATCAAAATGTTGACAAAACTAGCACTTTTGAGAAAGTTGATAATTGCTCTACCACCGTGTAGTTCATACAATGGATGTGGGTGGGCACCTTGAAAAATCATTCAAAAACATGTTAAACTCTCGATTTCAAAGACAAGAAGCTCACCGAGGGGGTAATTGGTGTCCGTTGGTGTTCTGACATCAAATTCGCCGCGAAGTATGAATCCTGTAGGGTTTTATTGATCATTTTATGAAATCCATTGACTTGTATTGACGTGACCGTTGTAGATGTGTAGATCAATCCGCAGAGGGGATTCAGGAAGCGGAACTACTTACGGTAGCTATTGTTATTGTTTATGTTGCTAGGCTACCTAGTTTGTGGAAGTTTACACACGTATGTGCTGCAACTAAATAGTTCTATGCTAAATATTTAAAAAAGCCTTTCCAGATGAACTAGAATCTTACTTTATGGCGAATTATATGTCAGAACGCCAACTAACACCTCGGTGAGTTTCTTGTCTTTGAAATTGAGAGTTTAATATGTTTTTGAAAGGTTTTTCACGGTGCCCACCCACATCCATTGTATGACCAAAACGGTGGTAGAGCAATTATCAGACTTTCTCAAAAGTGCTAGTTTTGTCAACTTTTTGATCTGAACCATTGTATATGATCATAAGTAACCTTAAAACAGGGCTAAACATGATTTTTCCCTTTACTACTCCTTTAATGTTTTCTTTCAGTGTATGGAAACTTGGTCTCTGAAAGATTCACCATTGTTCTACATTGTATGGTAAATAATATTTCATTAGTCTCTTTTAAGCCCGCAATATACTTGCATACGCATCTACCATGTGTCTTCTGCATGGCTACCACACGTCTCCTGCATTCCTAAGGAGCGTCGGCTGCGGTTGACTGTGCAGGTAGACTACGCAGAAATTAACGTGCCGCAAAATACACGATTGACTACGCAACGCATTGCTAAAGAGCAAGTATACCGCAGGCTTTAGCCTCATCTTAAAATCACATTAGGAACTGACCTATAGGTCACCCTTCTGCAAAACAACTAAACATGTGGGAATGCTAGGAAATCCTACCAATGAAATGAAATCCTATTTCACTCTTTATTGATAAATAATCCATTGTTGAGCAAATGGGTTCAAACTGTTCAAACGGTCATAATGTTTTTCAGTAGTAGAATAGAGGATGATACTGACATTACAGTAGGCCTACAGCTGTCACTCCTCCACTGCCCTGCCCTTGACAATGCAATAGCTCTTCCCAAAACCCCTGCCAATTTCCTTGTTGTGACAGCCTTGTAGTCTTTATTTAGAAACCCTTCAGGCGTGTAGGCTAAATGTCATGGCTGTTTTTTTATGAGAACGGTACGAAAGGTTTTAAGTCCAGCTAACACTGACTTCTTGTTTGAATGCAGCTGTGGAAATAAAATGTGTTCACAGATAGGCCTAAGCTATCTAGTGGTTACCAGTTAGTTAACGTTAACAGAGCTAGATAGCTATAGCTATAAAATATGAATTACCTAAAACGTTATGTGCCTGACAGTTATCAATCAAGGTGTCTTCAAAAAGTATTTTTGTTTTAATAGGTACACCCTTCAAAATGTATAATATAATGTTCTCAGAATCAATTGATTTGAATAACCATGATAGCTCTGTGTAATGGTAACTAATAACTGGTAAGAATCAGGTGCTCTAGCTGTACTGTATGGGATTTTCTGCGGATTTGTTTAAATTGCTACTGATGATAGGCCTGCACTGAGGCATGTCAGTGTGGCTGCGCCCGCGACTATGTTTAGCGCTTTCTAGTAGGACAGAGCAGCAACGCAGTGGGCTGAGCTGTCATTATTGCTAAGGTCGGAGCTTCTTTGTTGTGGTGTGTTGGTGGTCTACCTTAGCCCTTTGACAGTGTGGCCCCAGGTAGTGTTGCAAAAGTCTGGGAATATTCACAAATATTCACAAACTGGAAAATATAATTTATTCTTGTTAATTCCCATAAATTTCCAGTTTATTTCCATTAATTCACATAAATTCCTGTTGGAATTTGGGGAAGTTTGTGAAAATGCAACCCTAGTCCCAGGCTCAGTTTCTGTCACTCAGGCAAGTTTTTTTCATGCCAAGAACTGAAATTAAATTTGCAGCAATGAATGATGGTCAACAAATAATTAACTTAAAGGTGCAGTATGTGGTTTGTGATGTCCTGTTAGAACATTTTGGCTGCATTGCAAATCGCGCACTTTCATACTATATAGTATGCCAAAAAATTATGTAGTATGTCCCAATACATAGTATGCCACATGCAGTATGGCAAAAATACCAAGATGTCCTACTATATCCGGTCATATTTTGCAGTATACAAGCCAGCACACTTTTCTGTCTATTCTGACCCACAATCCTGTGCTCAGCGGAAATTTAGTCACATGTGCGAGTCGCGCCAGAGGTGTTTTGATGAATCCCAGCTGTGGACGAATGTCGCTTCATGGACAGCGACGAATGTGGTCAAATTTCAAGGCGCAATGTTATGACAACGTAGTATGTCCCAATTGGATGCATACTGCGTGCAAAGTACATACTTTCTATGGGCAGCTGTAGTAGGTACTGGTGGTAAAAAGTAGAAGTAGGCGATTCGGAACGCAGGCTTTGCAAAAATGCAACCGACAAAATTCTGCCCTTCCCTTCAGGCCTCCCTCCAAAGCCACTCCTCCAAACTGGGGGAAACAGGTAAGCCATCCAATCATTTCAGTTGGCAACTCAAAATTATTGGACGCACTAATTAGTCCTGTGACTTCCACAGATTACGGATTTATTTCAATTTTGTGTCAGAATACTATTTATTGATTGTTGTCGGGATGTGATGAGAATAGCACAAAAAAACAAAAAGTGCTTCTGAGCCAAACCGCATACTGCAGCTTTAATGTGGAAGTTTAAAGGAACATGCCAACTTTTGGGGAAATTCGCCTATTCGCAAATGAATTACCCTTCTTGGGACTAATACAGTTGTCTGAATCTGAATGATCACACAATTTGGTTCGAAAATGCTACTATGGCAAATGTGGCAATACAACTGTATTTTTAAGGTCAACTGAAACATCTATAGGTGATCAACAGAATACGGAACATTGTAATCAATAATGAAAACCGATGGAGAGGATATGACTAACTAGAGGTGTTGCGCTAAAACACTAAAGTAACACTTTTTAACATCTTGATTCTGGCATCATTACTGATACTGAACCATAACTACCCTATGCAACAGAGCCGTGAACATTTTTAACTGGTCTGTATCATTCTATAAAGAGTGAATTCACAGAAGTAACTAAGGATTATATGAAAATACAGAGAGGCAAAGTAACTTCCAAAGACAATAATTCATTCATTGTGAAAGGGCACAAATCATCTCTGTCTCTACCTACCTCATAAATCCCTCTGTAAAGGCTGTTGGCATGGGCTTGCTGATTCTTCTGGGTCCATGTGAGTGCCCTGCTGCCCAGTAACTGCCTGACAGTTAAAGAGGATTGGTGATGATCACTGCAGAAGACACTTATATTGGGATGAACTCAGTGTGTTTGTGTGCATGTCTCTGTGTGTGTGTTTCTAAAGGAGAGAAAGCAAGTGTGCGTGATTCATTAGTCAGCCTTTAAAGCCCAGTGGAAGACACAATTGCTTAAGGGGTGCTGAAACGGCATAACAACTATTATCCACATATGGGGATAAACATATTATTATCCATAGGTATGGGCATTGGCAGAGCATTTGTGTGTGTGCACCTGTATGTGCGTGTTTGTGTGTTTAGATGTCAACGTCATATGACCTAACTGCTACTAGTGTCCCATCATGGAGACCTCGCCTGCAAAGCTCAATTATTAATATTCAGTAGACACAGCTAATATATCAAATTCCCTGAAAACGTAAAGCCTGGTGCAATAAACACATTATAGTTAACAAATATCAAGTACTGAAATACATGTAAATAAAGTGAGGAACCATAAATTTTGCATATATAATAAAAAGTACATTTATACAAGTACAGATGTTTAATTTTTCCCCAAAATATTTTCGGAAACAAAACTTGAGTGGAATATGTTTAGGTCACACTTTCAGATGCAACCAGTTACGTTCACGTTACCAATTTTGGCAGAGAAAGAATTAAAATCTCGATGTTGTATGATGATGTTGATGGTTGTATAATTAACTTTGTCAACCCTTTAACAGTTTTGTTAGCCTCTTATCTACAGTAGCTTGGTCCAATCTGTCTCTTTCCCATCCACTCGTATCATGTTCACGATTTAAATTAATTAACAGGGCAGGTGTATCAGTGACAAGTACACAAAGTGCCCATCACATAAACTCCATCCCACCATACTGTACCCACAGTACCCCATTGTGCACGCATAAACACACACAAACAATATCACGCGCACAAACATACACACCTGGGAAAAACATGTGGTAAACAGTGATTAGGCCCATTTTCTGAGATACGCCTGTATTGTCAGCTCTGTGGGAAAGAGGATAGAGTAAGAATAAAAGCATGACTTGTACAAGGACAATGAACACAATTAAATTGTTGTTTTGTGGGAGTGTAGGATTGTGCAAAGGGAACAGAGCTTATATGAACAGTAGTCGACAATGCGTGGGTCGCTCTCCCACAGGTGTCTCATGAAACACTCAGTTTAGTTGGGGGTAAACACAGGCTTTTCTTACTCATGGGAAATGGGTCATCCTCATTGCGTAGCAGAAAACAGATTGACCAGTCCACTTTAAGCCGGTTCTTGATTATGGAGAGATCATCTAGGCTACAGTATATGAATGTTGCTACCACTATTCTAAAACCGGCCTTATTGGGATCTGGGGAGACCAGGGTGAGAAGCTCTGTCCCTGGTGGGCAGCAGCACTGGAACCTGATGCTTAGACACAATTAATTGTGATTTTTTTGTATAAGGCCAACATACAGTATCTAACCTCTGATAAATTTTAGACGTATCCGCGTATCACATTAGTTGTTGAATCACTGGTCCCTTTGGTAACATGCTAACTGGGATTTTTAAAGTTATTTTGCATAGTTCTTATGGAACAATCTTCAGAGTTAGATAGGGAGCAGAAACTTTGCTATGACCTGACTGAAACCAGACTGAACATTTAAAATATAATTGGCATTTTTAAAGGCTCGGAACTGATCATTAGGGATTCTAACGTTGTGCCTACTGCCTATGTGCTTGCCTATTGCCAATAGCGTTTGTCATGCTCTCCACCTCCACCTAGCTCTCCCCTCTCCATAGCTCTCCCCAACTCTCCCCTCTCCCCAGCTCTCCCCTCTCTCCAGCTCTCCCCTCTCCCCAACTCTCCCCTCTCCCCAACTCTCCCCTCTCTCCAGCTCTCCCCTCTCCCCAACTCTCCTCTCCCCAACTCTCCCCTCTCCCTAACTCACCAACTCTCCCCTCTCCCCAACTCTCCCCTCTCCTGAACTCTCTCCTCTCCCTAACTCTCCCCTCCCTAACTCTCCCCTCTCCCTAACTCTCCCCTCTCCCTAACTCTCCCCTCCTCTCCCCTCTCTCCAGCTCTCCCTAACTCTCACCAACTCTCCCCTCTCCCTAACTCTCCCCTCTCCCTAACTCTCCCCTCTCTCCAGCTCTCCCTAACTCTCACCAACTCTCCCCTCTCCCTAACTCTCCCCTCTCCCTAACTCTCCCCTCTCCCTAACTCTCACCAACTCTCCCCTCTCCCTAACTCTCCCCTCTCCCTAACTCTCCCCAACTCTCACCTCTCCCCAACTCTCCCCTCTCCCTAACTGTCCCCTCTCCCTAACTCTCCCCTCTCCCTAACTCTCCCCTCTCCCTAACTCTCCCTGTGCACGGCCGCCGGCTCCAGTTGATTCATCGACCGCTCCGCCTGCGCTGGCTGCACACGTGGTTCATCATGTCATCACCACATGCAGTACATCAACCCTGGCTTTCCAACCTCTCCCCTCGATCATAGTTTGTTACTCTCACTTCAGTTGCGCTCTTGGCTCTCTAGATTTTGTGTATTCGTGACTTGGTAACTAATAGAGTCTGTCTGCCACCAGTTACTCTCTGGTTCCTGCCTGCCTGTCCCCCTCTCTTGGATTAACTATTGGATACAATGTCAATGTATGACCAAATTTTCAGCATGAGTGAAAAAAATGAGTTTTGAGGAGGTTTTTATGCAAGTATGTTTATCTGGAACCTTACTATTCCATATACATTTCCAAGTCTTCATTTAGGACCGTCAACATACTGTATCTAAATTACTAGCTAATCCAAACTGATGTTTGGGGATGAACGCAGGTGATTCCACAAGACAGATGTGGTAAGTTACAATCCATTGTTAGAGCCTTTTTCACAACAACCGTTTCTCTCTTGGCTCTTCTATAAATGATGCTCTGTAGCAGGCGCTCACACTTCAGGAGGTAGTTACCAGGTAGTTACCTCCTACTCTCATTTCCCTTTTGACGCTGGGTTGGTATTAAGAGTCTTGTGAGCACTTCAGTAAAGACTCTAATCAGAGTGCTCCTTTCTAGTGACATTGACACGCAAATTGAGTGACATTGATTATGGCCGGAAATATATGGGGGGGAATCCCAAGGTCCCTCCTCTTCATTTCTTCTACAGTATTTCACATTAAAGGCCCTCCTTTGAGAAGCCTCCACCATATATCCAACCCCATTGTGTTCTGAATCAATCTGATCATCTTAAAAGGGGTGAGGGCTGGGGGGGGGGTCGATATTAATTTAAAGTTCTCGTCTTTGTCACTCTTGGGCCGTCTTCTGTTCTTTCTTCTTCTTGTCCACCTCTTTCAGCCCCTCCAGGATCTGCTCTACGGCCTCTTCGTCTCCAACGGTCCGGGCCAGGGCCAGGGCCTCCTTATACAGACGGACAGACTCCTCCACCCTGCCTGAATACGAGACAGGGCGACAAGCAGAACATGATGAAAGCACAGATATAGCTATAGTTTTAAACTTTTATATTTAGGAAACTTAACATTGTGTTATATAAAGCTGGATGGATAACTTCTTATAGTACAATGTGTTGCTTCAGTTATAAAGTTAAATAAATAATAAAATAATAAACAGTTTGTGTACTTTGGTGGATTCTGGTCACATTGAACGTCCCTGAATACAAGTACTGTACATGGGCATTTGTACTGTAGACGATACTTTCTTTCAAAAAGCATAATAGATAAGCTGGTCAAGAAGTTGAGAAACAAATTGGGCTTCTTAAATAGAAATGCGTCATGCGGCTCACTGAGAAGCGGAAGACAAATGGTCCTGTCCACTTTCATGCCAGTTCTTGATTATGGAGATCTATATGAATGCTGTGCTACCACTGTACTAAAACCACTCGATGCGGTCCATCACAGTGTGCTGTGCTCTACCTTGGTGGAGCAGGATGCCGGCCATGTTTCCCAGCAGCACGTGCTGGTCCGGGTGGCCTTCAGCTCTGCTCAGCTCCACGGCTCTCTGCACCAGAGGCAGGGCCTCATCATGGCGCCCCTGCAGATCCAAGATGGTGGCCAGGTCGCTCATCAACACTAGGGACTGAAAGACAAGAGTGACAAAAAACTCACATCAGGACACGACTTCGAAGGAAACCCTTAAAAAGGTAGCGGGATCAATGCTTATTCATGGAATACTAATTTAAAAATAACAGCTGGCTTTCTCACTTCTACCAGGACGGTATACAATTTTTGGGGGATAATCAATCCTTTTTTTTTTTCCCAAAGCAGGGGTGAATTAGCCTCATGAGACCATCCTAATCTTGTGAGCTCAGATTAGTTTTTTTGTCCACGGATCAGTCTGGCCAGTCTCCCATGTAAAACGTTTGTGCTCGAGGGAGTGCTAATGTAGCCTGGAAGCCAGACTCATTGCGGAAAAAAAGGTAGTTTTCACAATATAGTCTGGACTTCCAGACGCTCAGAACGATTTGACTTTTCCCAGAAAATGTGCACCAATCAGGAGACTGCGTTTTAACTGCTATTGGTCCAGTCCTTGATTGGTTCTCATAGATGATGACAAATATAAATTAGTTAGAATTTAATAGGTAGAAGGTTTTGTTTATCTAAACAGCTGTTACTGGCTAAAAGTATCAGTGATTTCGCAAAGGAAGGGAGGAAGAAAGGTTGCACTATAAAAGTAGTCCAATGGGGCCCAGATACCTGTGGGTGGGTTTCTCCCTGCTCCTCCTGACAGATCTTCAGGGCGCTCTGGTAGTCCTTGGTCGCCTGACTCAGGCGGTGTGTGACAGCCATGTAGCGAGCGCGGGAATCCAGGCAAAGACCCAGCAGCAAACGTGTCTCCTTGCGATTCATCTCTGCTGCCTCTGGTTAGGATAAGAGTAGTTTATAAGGTAGAATAAAATCTCTTTCAATAAAATAAGTTAGTAGTGGTGCACATTACTGAAAAGTTTTGGCAAGTGGTGGCAAAAATGCAACAAAAAACACAGTATTGACTTTAGAAGGTGTTATATGGTGTGGGATTTATTCTTGAGAATTACTTTAATTTTTAAAATAAGATCTGAATTAAACTGTTTTTTTGTTTGTTTATGAAGCACCTTGTATTTTCAGAATCAGAAACCGTTTATTGCCATGTAATTTTTCACTTTAAAGTGTGCTTTACAGATTCCATTATTATTAGAGGTGCAAGGGATATACCGCTTTTGTTTATTAAAAAGTGTTCATGTTTTTCCCAATTTCCTGTGAGAAGCTTTGATTTAGGGACTTCTTACTTGCAGTCCTATAGACCTCACAAGTGATGTCATTTTGTCGGCAACTTCCAAACGGAAAGACTGGTGAAAATGAATGGGTTTTTTCTAAAGGTTTAGCTGGGTTACTAAAAAACCTTTTCACATAATTTCAATTTTTTTATGCTTTATGAATCACTTCTTGCTTTAACTACATAACAACGTTAAATAATTCAAAGGATCCAGTGTTAATCAAGAGAAACATTTATTTAGGCTGAAACATTCAAGTGTACAAATCCCGTTTTAACCACAGAGCATGATGGAAGTGATGATGAACAACCTTGCCAGAGGAATCATCAAGGTCTACCATAATAGATTTTGCAGCATTTTGAATTTAGAAAACAAAAATACATTTTAAACATGGATTTGACTACTGATTTTAAGGTCCAGGTTTGGTAATTTATTAAATAAATATTACTTTTTAACTTATTTGATTGTGTTATTGTGTTATATCTTACTTTTTAACTTATTTGATTGTGTTTTATCTTATTTTCCATGTTTTTATGTGAAGCACTCTGTGCATGTAATCTCCTTGTTGCAAAGCACTTTGAGCTGCATTTCTTGTATAGCACCTTTCATACAAATAAAATTGTACTTACTATAATACAATAACAATTGATTCTTGCCTATACAATAGACAACTGACTGCACATCTGTATACTTGTTATTTACTAATGTTATTTAATTGCACTGTCTATATCATGGACACAGACACAGTCATCCATGATCGGATGGGATGAGTAGATGAGGATGATACTGAAACTGCTAGACTACAGATAGTGCTTTGCCAGTTTGGGAACCTTTAAATGTCTAGCTGTGTACTAGGACTGGAATGAGGAACTGATAGTACTGATAAGGACAAGCAATGACAAGAATTCCAATGTACCAGTACTTGTTACACATGGCAAATAAACATTATATTCTATTTTATCCAAACACTTAACTTCTAACACATGACTAAATCTTGACCGATTGTTGTCAGTTATAAGGGCTTGCCTTTCACCCTGAGCGTTGCTGCTTGCAGCTATATTCGGGATCAGATTTATGTATGTATGTATATGTATGTATGTATGTATTATTATTATTATTAAAATCAAACTAACCTGCTTGCTCCTCTGATTGCTCCTCTGCAGGAACTTCCTTCTTTTTCTCCAACTTTGCTTCCAGTGACTCTGTGCAGAACTGGAACCCGTGCTCTGCCAGTTCCTTACTGAGAAGAGGCAAACACATTCAGATATTACAGATTTGAATATCTGGTGTCAGGTTAGGGGCGTACATTTGAAGATTAAGGAGGTGCAGGGCCACAAAACTCCTTTCAGTTTGATCTGTCCATTGACATAGACCACACCGTTGAAGAGCCATAAGTGTTCATCTCGACAGACTTGATTTGATGTGAATTGAAATGATGTGATAATGTTGCAGAGGCAAACTTTCAAATAAGTCAAATGAAGAACAGCTTTGAAAATGGAACACCTTCCACTCCCACCTAGTTTGACCAGCCCATCCACTTACTTATTTTGGCCAGCATATATGGTAGCAAGCTTCAAAGACATCTCAACGATTGCATTGTCATCCTTTGAATATAGAAAAAAGGGAATAAAACAATGAAAAAGAAATTATTGATCGACCAATCAGTCTTCCGTAGAACAGGGTGCCTGACAGCCAGAGCTCTCGAATACGTGGTTAGAACTATTTCAAAGTCTATTTTACTGCTTGTTAAATAGGAACAGACCATCAAATGACAAAATACTTTTCCTCTGATCTGCTATTAAGCTCTATGATGCACAACTCCACTCACCTCTGGTGTTCCTCCTGAGAGCATGAAGCTCATGGCTGCTTTAAAGAGTTTCTCTGCCTGAGTGAGTGGAGAAAAGCACAGTAGGTCACTATTGTGACACAAAAAAGAGGTCCATAAAGCGATAAGTACAGTATGATCCAATACCAGAAGGGGGGGGGGGCTTTTGAGATAACCCCAACAGGGCAATAGGAAAAGTCATAATGCTGTATAATGTATAAATATTGCGTGAACAGGGGATGGATCACTGGGCAGAGAGAAGACACTAAGTAGGAGCACCTCTCATACTGTACTTACATTATCCAGCTGACCTTGGACATAGGCCAGGTTTGCCATCTGTAGAAATAAGTGTGCATAAGAAATGTTGAGTCGTTTCAGGGATAAAGTTACTTTTACATAATTTTTGTATTGTTAAGTATAAATGTTAGAACAGTATATAAGACAGTATATTGTAAGAACTTATGAAGAATTTATGGTTTAAAAATATTTAGATAAAAAAAGAAAATGTATAACTGGCATCCATAGACTGTATTTATTTGTAAAAATGTTTATGGGGAAAAAACTACTAAAAGTATTGAGATACTTAGAGGTTATCAACAACTCTCTTAATTCTGCCTTTTAGGCAACGTTAGAGGTAACATTAGCAAGCTAGCAGTCGGCAAGTCTTCTACAATGCAAGTGCAGCTTCTAGTTAGCTACTATTTATCAATCAATAATATTTCAGATTAGCAATGTCTGAGAGAGACAAAACTGTTTAAGTTGGTAGTGGTTAACCCTTACCAGGCTGTAGGTATAGATGATGGCTTGCGTGTTGTGGCTCTGATGGGCCTGTCCTATTGCCTGATGAAGGTAACCTGAGGCTGCATGTAGCTGACCCCTTCTCATACTGAGCTGAAACAGTAGATGCACAAAAGATTAAACAGTAAATATACCAGAAGAGTACCTCGAATACCACAAAGAAAGATGGCAACATCAGGGCTCCTTTCTCTGTCCAATGTCAGCGAGTTATAGAATGTACGTGGTCAGACACTTTTTTTGTTGTTCTCTAAATTCAAAAACTATGACTTAGTCAAGCATCATGCCATGTTATGTGCATTATTTTGTTAACCTGCTATAACTACCTTTATTCATTATGACTACTGTAGACGACTTATGCTTGTTTCATTGGCTACCTGTTTCACCTGCCAACAAAAGTCATCAGTCTGCACTCTGCAACAGTTCCGAGCACCCCTCGGCTGTTTGCAGTGCATAGCCAGCTGAACATATTCTAGCTGTGATTGTGTAGATGGAGATAGCAATAGCCATTATTTGCTTTGCTCAACTGAGCTTGAAATAATGCATATCTAAAATTTGAGCGCGAAAAAAAGTTGAGTGCGGGAAATACGGGTTGCCCAAACGTTCACCCTATTGCTACCTTCCCTTTTTGCAACTCCCAATATTGCAGTGTCCTATATGGAAACACCAATTACTATTAATATAAATTATGTGAAGAAGCACCGTTTTCGGGCTTCTGCAGAAAATGAGGATATATAGACTTTTTCTTTGGCGATTGGTCTCAGATTCACATATTCTGCACGTACTGTATGTGACCAGGCCCATATTAATGCACGGGCATAGATGAGCAGCATGATGACTTCCACCATCCACCTCCAATAGCACTGCTGTGACCGCGCCAACGCCACCACTGGCAACACCACCGACTGTGACTCGTACGAGTAGGTCTACGACTGCAGAACCACCTGTCGACGGCGGGGCAGCTGTAGCTCAGTTGGTAGAGCGGGCCGTTCAATGATAGAAGGGTCATTGGTTCGAATCCCAGCTCCGACTGTCCACATGTCAAAGTGTCCTTGAGCAAGACACCTAACCCCAAATCGCTCCCAATGAGCAGGTTAGCACCTTGCATGGCAGCTGCCGCCATTGGTGTGTGAATGTGTGTGTGAATGGGTGAATGAGAGGCCATTGTAAAGCGCTTTGAGTGCCACTAAGGTGGAAAAGCGCTATATAAGTGCAGTCCATTTACCATTTACGCCAGTGATGATCCGGGATGCTGGGCCGAGATTACCGATCTCAAATGTTGACGTTGCCTTAAGAATCGACCAAACTTTGCCGGTGAGCAACGTATCTGGAGTGCGTTCATTTTCTAAACTCTCATTGATCAAAAACAAAATGAGATCCACCATGGGACAAAACAGACTGGGCCATCTGACTCGCATGTCTTTAGAAAGTGACTTGTTAAGGGAACTGGAATTCAGTTATTGTGGAATTCTCAGCGTGAAAAACAAGAAGGAAGAGCATCTGAGTGGGTAAGCTCTTTTTTAATCAAAGCTCTCACCAACTGCTTTGAATGTGAATGTCTATTGCTGATGCGACATGTTTAGGTTATGTGGTCAAGTACTTGGATTTACATATCCCAAAGACAAAATGCATAGACTTGAGTACTATGATGCAGTGGTGTTATTTTGAGTATTACAGTATGTAGCACAGTGTTGATGTTGGTGTGTGTGTGTGATGAGTGAAGGCCTACTTGTTAGAAATGCCTGCGCTGTCTGTGCTTTCTTTCCTCGGTTATGTTGAAAGTGTGCTGAAAGTGTGCGTATGTTGAGAGCTTGGAGCCATTATGACCCCATTTAATGTAGCCGACAATTTTATTTCAAATAAGCCTATACAGACAGACGGACACTTCTGCCTTTGTCTTGCAAGAATAATTAAAGGCGCTGTCCATGGTGCTGAAACACCATGACAGTGACAGAGGTATAGACGTCTCCAAACCTGGTCAGATGCTCTCACAACTGCAGTGCATCTGCCTACCACATGATACTGCTTAACTGAAATTAATTTGTGTGTTAGGGTGGCGTATACATTTATTTATTTATTTTCTTCTTAAAAAGAAAAAAAAAAGTTCTTAAACCTGGTCCAAGCCCTGGAGCCTACATCATCTTAATCCGGCCCTGTATGTGACATGAGCTTCACATTTGACAATGACAATGTCAAATTTAACTGGGCGAACTTTATTCTTTACATCACACTAACTTACCTTGGCTTTCTTCAGAAGTAAGATTATCTCATCCTCTGTCTTCTGGGCCTCATCTCTGGTATCCTCTTCAGTTTTACGGAAGAGTGAGAATGCTGTAGAGAGAATATGCCCATGCAGACTGAAGCAATCATAATGATTTTGTAAAAATACACTACACAACACAAACACTGAATCAATTTTGCTACAAACCTTTGCAAATCAAGTCATTGAAATGCTGTCAGTCAAGTTAAGAGGTTTTGTTACAGCTGACTAGCAAGTATAAAAAGTTCATCTTTAGCCAGCAAGCATCCAGTTTTTGCAGGACAGCATGTATGATCATGCAGTTGTTTGATAACAGCAAAATGTCATCAATGACATCTCTAATAAATTAGAACAACTATGAAATCCCCCAAAAAAGCAATTACACCAAATGCGGCTGCATGATCATATGTTGTTCTGCAAAAACTGGAAGCTTTCTGGCTAAGTTGTTGACAAGCATAGCATTCAGTGGTGCAAACAAGATGTGTTAAAACAATGATGCAATATATGTCATCAATGACACCACAAACGTATCAGAAAGTGAAAATAACAACAAAACATCACTGCAATAGCAAGACCCCAATGTTTTCTCCCAACTTGTAGGCGCGGCCTCCAAAACGTTGGCCATATGGGACCACACTGATTGCCGGTCATAATCGGTCAGAGAAAGACTAACATAACCAACTTAATCTTGCATAACATAACGTCAAAAACAACTTTACCTACTACACTCCATATTCCATTAGTCCACTGGCTTACACGATTATTTCTATTCCAATTGCCGGTACTTTCACTGCTGTGTAGCTGTGACCTTCCAAATACAGAGACGTTCAAACCACTCGTTTGGGAAGTCACAAAATGTGGACATTGCAATGACTGTATCCTTGAACGAGATAGACAGCCAATTGACACGCTGTTCTTGCTAACTGTGGAAAGTTGTTTGAGTCGACTTCGATTTGCAAACAACATACGAGCCATAATGGGTAGCGCCATTTTTGAAACGTTGTACCAAAACGTTTAGCACGTGGTATACACTGGGCGTCCACTTAAAACGTTGTCAAAATAAAAGTCACCATGGGAACGTATTAAAATTGCGGCCACCTGCTTAGTCTCGCGATGCGAGACTTTGACGATCTCTGCCTCCGTAAATTCTCTAATTGAGCACAGCGTTAAGATACTGCGTGAGTCCAGCCGTCTGCTAATCCAGAGATTTTCTTATCATAGACAGTCAATGCAGGTGTATGTAGCAAGGTAGCAACAATATATACTAATACAATACCAAATATAAAAATACACAAGTCCTGGTCCATTGTTTTGCACTGATGAATCATTCTGTGCAGTCAATCATAGCCTAAAACGCTCTTCATAGAAAGGTCATTGATGAGTTAACACGTCCTAGTGACGCCAGCACATCTTAAAAATATTTGTTATGTTATTCCACAGATGGTGCATAAAAACCTAAAGCTGTTCTACTACCTCTGGACCTGGGGAATCTAAAGCGTATCGGGTGCAATGATTGATATCCCTGAAGGATAATAAAGATTATATATATTGCATGGTAGTCTATTTAAAAGGGCTTTATAAATAAAAAGGGGTGCAATGAAGCGATGTGACTTATTATGAACAAATTTCGTCCCACAATTTGCTTTAATCACAAAGCTGCCATATTTGGTAAATCTGACATAATCACTAAATAGCATAGGTGCAACACATGCGTAACACACAGGGTGTTCAAAGCAAATGTTTTGCAACATTTTGTCAGGGCTGAACTCACCCCAGGTATCTGCCTTACCGTGCAGTCCTGGGGTGAAAACGATGTGCAGTTTTGTTAGTTTCTGGGTTGAATGACATGTTTTCTCTAAGCGGTGTGAAATGTTATGCAGTGGGCTTTGAATGTTTTCTCTCTTTTGGAGGGTGTTGTCAGAGGTGTTACCCAATCAGCAGACTGATATATAAACCACAAAATGACCATAGGTGCAACACTTGCATAACATACAGGGTGTTCATGGCACCACCGTTTCGGCTTCAAACGTTTTGCCGAGGCTGAACTCATCCCTGATCATCGTGAATGAGCCCTTAGTTACGTGTCTTTTCTCGTCCCCAGGCTCAGACTGCTAGCGCAGAGAGCCCAAGGAACTTGTGCAAAGAACCTTAATAGGTCGTTTGAGACACATTGTAGCCATACACTGCTGGTTATTCTCTGTATTCAGGGGATGTGATGTTTCAGGAATGAAAGAAAAAGCAAACAACTCTTGATTTGAATGGCTTTATTACACTGTACGCACAGCAGTGAATCTAGCTAGGCTACAAAGACATTTCTCAAACACTAAGGTCCTTTGTTTGCTCTCCTTTATATGAGATATATCAGATAAGATCTTCCTGGAGAAGAATTTTTACCAATTTCTTTGCCCTCTCACCACCAGGCCTGTATACATACAGTAGGCTATGAGACAATTAGGCTATATTATAATACTTTGGACTACATGTTCTGGACAGTGCTATTAGGGCTGTCATGCTATAAAAGTTTTCACAATATGATTATCATGGGGGGGAAAAATCATGATATTAATGCGATACTTATAGCAGTCATTAAAAAAAATTATGTGATCACTTAAAATGCACCTTGAATTTTTATTTTTGCTCCAATGTTTTCTCTTCAAAACATCTGCAATTGCTGTGTATAGGCACATTAAAATCATCGAGTGCACATTTCAGGGTTTTTGAAGGTAATTTCTCTCATTGAATTTCCTTCACACAATATATCATGCTAGATTATTTACATGAGTATTGCCATTTGTTAAATACTATGATTATCACAAAACCGGTATATCGTGACACATCTGGGCCCATTTAGGAGAATTTCTCCATACCAGAATCAAACAATACCCTTCATCACCTTTCCTTAACATGAAGTGTTCTATTAGGAGTTTGTCCACGTTTTAAGAAGTGTGTAAATACACACAATTTGTCCAGGACCAGGACTATTGCCAAGTGTACATAAATTCAGCACCTTTGCCGATCCACATCCAACCCATTCACTCAATGAGCATTGTGTATCCAGACAGGTTGCAGGCAGCCATGAGCAGTTGTAAATGTATCACCATGGAAACATACATTGTGGGGAGACTCCACACACAAATCACAGATGTAAATACGGCCTACATTCTGACACTGCAGCTGCTAAACGTACTACTATTGTTTGTGCATTTTCTTCAGTTTAAGCAAAGAAACCTGCATGAAACTTAGGTGCGACCAGCAGTGCTATAGCTCGCTGTCGGTTGGTTGGTTAACCACAAAAATGTAAAAGAACAATGCTGATGTTTTATGGGTGTGCAAAATTGTGATACCACAGCTGTTACTAATCAACTAATTAGTCAAGAGAGAAGATTCAGCCAGATTGAAAATGCTTATAGCCTTCTCTACAGCTATACGTGGCTGCACTTTTTTTTTATTGACAATTATCTATGGTCCCAATAATTTCAAGACTTATATTGTAAAAATCTGCCACATTACCAGTTTTTAAAACAGTAACAACAGTTCTACTATAAAATTATGTGACAAAAAAGGATCAGACTGATTATTCAAAGTCATGAGATCACGTGAGCTTCAGCGGAGAAACAAATGTGATGGGTAACAATATCTGTAAACATTTCATCGGTCTGTCTGTTGATCAGTGATTTTTATCATTCTTGTTGAAGTGTTATGTCGTCTCTTATGCTGACGAAGTTCGGGCCGTGATTTGAAAGATTTGCCACAATCACAAGAGAAAGGTTTCTCTCCAGTATGGTTCATCGCATGCATTTGTAGGGAGCGCGAGGTTGTGTATGACTTCCCACAGATAAGACAGCAGTAGGGCTTATCTCCTGTGTGTCCACGTGTGTGTACCAACAAGGCTCCTGATGTACGGAAATTCCCCTTACAAATGTCGCAATGGTAAGGTTTTTCTCCAGTGTGTCTCCGCTCATGCGCTCTCAGGGAATTATGATAAGAGAACATCTTTTGACAGTAAGCGCAGCTGTACAACTTTTCTTTTGTATGTGATAATCTATGTATTTTTAAGTAATGGGCTATCATGAAACTTTTACCGCAGTCAGCACAGCTGAAGGGTTTCTCTCCGCTATTATGATACAACCTTTGATGGCTTCTTAGATGAGATGACTGAGTGAATCGCTTTCCACAATCAGTACAATGGAATGGTCTCTCTCCAGTGTGCGTTACCATATGCGATTTTAGATGTGGCAGCTGCGCAAACCCCTTCCCACATTCCTTGCATTTATATGGTTTTTCACCAGTGTGAACCCTCCAATGAAGTTTCAGACCAGCCATTCTTCTAAAACACTTCCCACAATCAGAGCAGTTGAAAGGTTTATCTTCTACGTGCGTTACAAGGTGGGTTTTCAGCTCAGCTGATCTCTTGAATGACTTTCCACAGTCAGGGCAGTGGAAGGACTTTTCCTCAGAATGTGACCTTTGGTGACTATATAGTTCAGACGATGAAGCAAATGCCCTTTTGCACTCCACACATTGATACGGTTTCTCTCCACTGTGTATCCTTTGATGAATGATTAATCCCGGCTTGGTGGTAAAGTTCTTTCCACAGACTGAGCAGTGGTGAGGTTTCTCAATGCTATGTGTGGGCAGATGCTTTATTAAATCCTTTGATCTACCGAAACCCATTCCACAGTCTGAGCAGTGGTGTGGTTGCTCTACAGTGTGTGCCCACTGATGTGTTTTCAATTCTCTTAATAGGCAGAATGTCTTCTCACAGTAGGAACAATTATAAGATTTCTCTCTAGAATGTATTTGGTGATGTAACATTAACCCAGCCATGGTAGTAAAGCCCTTTCCGCATTCAGAGCAGTGATTAGGTTTCACTCCTCTATGTACATGTTGATGCAGCTCCAGGTATGATAAAGTATAGAACTTCCTCCCACATTCCTCGCAAAAGTGTGCCTTCTTCATTTCTCCTGAAGAGGAACACTTTCTTCGTGCAGAACGGGTGTTGCAGCTCTCTCCTGTGTGAAAGAGAAGAGATGACGTTAGACAACATACAGCAGTGCCATAAACCAAATAAAAGGGAATACATGGTGACAATTTGTGCATTCCGAGCCATTTCTATTGCCTGCATTAGGCAAAAGCAATTAATTGACTCTACATTTGTGTGTACATGTCATGATCCTAAATACATTCATTTAGTCAGACTGTCGATTTATTATGACAGTATTTAGGCTAATTTACACATTAACAAAGTCCAAGCACTTGATTCACAATCCAAGCACTTTCCCAAACTTGAAACATTAAAATGAAAGCATTTTCAGCACCTGTACGAACACACAATATCTAAATAATGACAAACCCAACAGATTACAAAACATAGCCTACTCTTACCTAGAAAGAGCATGTCTTTGGATCCCAGCATTTTCCTGCAGTCTATCAGCTTCACACACAATCTCTTGAGGGTAGGAAATGAGCACTGGGTTTCGCCATTAAAGTCAGCACCAGGTCTGGACTCAATATTGTTGAATTGATCAATGTCCTGCAAAGAGATTTACATAACCGTATATAAACTGACATTCAAACATTCTTGACCTATGGCCATAGGCCTAGTTCGTCAAGTTTGCAGTGTCGAAAACATTTTAACGAGGGTGACGAGTTGCTATCCAGCAAGCCTTGGGGGTACTAAGGCAAGCTTGCTTTTCCTTCTGACCAGGCCATTGCCATCAGCTCGTCCTCGTCGCTTTAATTGGTGACGTTGAATCGCAGGCACGACGTTCGCAAAACTCGCATTGATCGATTGGCCGTGTTTATACAACTAATGCACATATTTCGCTTGGACATTTGCATTCAGATTATCTACAACGTTTTGGAGAGTAATTTACTTTTTGGTTGAGGTTTAAATCTTCGCGGGCAAAAGAGCAGAAACAAAGAGACCACTCTCGAAAGAGTCGGAAAGGGAAGCGTATGACTAACGGTAAGTTAGCTAGCCTTGGTATTGCATCTAAGGCTATACCTACTCACTCAATCACACAAAGTATGGCTTGCCTAATTCAACTAGGCATATATTTACTTTAAAGTTACTTACTTGGAATACAGGTTCTTCCTTGAAGACCTCATTTACTTGTGCTGTGTCCATCTCCCTAGAATCGCAAAATCTCTCCATAATGTTCCTTTCCCCTTTTCCCCACGTTGGAAAACCGCTTCCGGTTCTTGATTCAACCTTCAAAATAAAGTTTTTTTTCTTTCTCGTTTCTCTTTTGTAAAAATACGTCACAAAACAGGGAATCACAGACATTAAACTTTGTACATCTCCAGGATTTCTAAAAACAAATATATGTAAAACTCATATATACAATATAAATAAATAAATAAAAATACACGGAGAAGGTATAATCATGAACCGGAATGGATTTCCAGTGTGAAATGTTGGGGAAAACATTGGGGAAAAGAAAGTACGACCTTAGTACTCGAAGTCTCGTCCCCTAGCGTTCAGGAGGGGAATTAAACTAAATAGAAATAAAATAAAAAATAAGACGTTTTCTAGGACATGTTAAGCTACAAATAAAAAATATACGAGTGTAATTATATTTACTTTTCATTTCATTATGTTAAGTGACCAGATTTCCCCCCTCCTGCCGAAATTTGGTATTTTCCCTGAAATATAATAGGTGAAGTTGCTGATGGTAACCCGCTAATGAATCAAAATCAATGGCCTGTAACGTATTTCATCAATTGAGATTTCTGAATGTAATGTGCTTTATTCCTCCAGATAATTTTTAAAATAATCAACTTGGGCTGGTATCAACATGGACAGATTCAGGAAGCTCGTCACATGAACGCTATTCTAGCTAGTTGCATTTTCCCAGTTGCCAGGGTTTTGTTTTGGGGTTGGTAAACAGCTAACGTTAATGTGGTAACTGAGTTGAGCGACTGACAAGACATCTGCCTGTAGCTGCAACCAGGTAGGATGTAAACAATATTTATTGAGTGTACGATATTTGAACTAACGATTTACATAGTGGTAGCCACATCAAGGATTTTGAACCGGTAACGTTAGTGCTAGCACTATCTAGAATAACGTTAATCTACGGTAGATAACTAGCTAACATGACCTCGTTAGCTAACGCGATAGCCTAGCCTATTATTTCGTTTGGCTATAACGAAGGCTACGATGATCCCAGCAAAAAGCTTCTTCTGGCCTGCCTTGCCGTTTCCTCCTGATATAAACAGCATCACATACATTAGATCTGCTAATATTTAGCTAACGTTAGTCATCATGTCCAGCTGGCTGTCTATCTAGCGAACGATTTATTTGTATTGTGTGTTCGTAGGTAATGTGAAGTATCACTCCACCTTCTTACTCCCACAGAGAAAATAGGTAACTAAGTAAAGGATTCGACAATAGTGACTTATGTGTTTGTCTTCCTCAATCTATTAGCCACACACAGACCTGCCTCAACATGAGTGTACTGCCAGTCCCACCCAGCTATGCTGAAGCCACAGCAGGGGACAAGGAACAGGCATATGGAGGGACCTTAGTGGCAATGCCCCGCTATGGTGCCAATGAGCATCCTCCCATGCCACCTCCCTTGGTGCCCATCCACACAAGTTGGGCCTATGTGCACCCCAGCCCCAGTAAGTCTCTCTGCATTAAACATGCTGACCTTATCTATTAGTCACATATTAATTTCATAGTTTCGGAACTGAATATGATGTCCCAGCTGCTGAGGTTACCCCAAATCTTTTTCCCTTCCCCCCCTTCAGGCCCGGGCTACACCAACCCCTATGCCTCAGACATGTCCTCCCCCTTCTCCGACCAGAGCACCAGCGACAGCTTCGACGGGAACAACTGGGAGGACAAGAACATCCGGCGCATGTTCATACGCAAAGTGAGAAATGCATAAGAGAGTATTTATGAAATTAATATTTAACAGCCTACAGTTATATTATACAGACTTATGTACTGCCTTTATCATATAGAATTAGGCATGTTATAAACATTGCCTATGTTTATATTGTTTTCCTTTTCCACTGTTGATCCCTTCCTAATGTGTATTATACCAATGTTTGTCACCCACAGTAATTCTTTTGTGAACTTTTTTTCCCCCCTCAAATTGATCCGTTTGAATCACAAATGATACATCTGCACAGATGCACATTCCCAGCTACAGTAGCTGCATAGCATCCCCATCATCATGTCTCCTGTGTCAGTTCCTATTTGGGTTCACTTCAATACGCGACATGTGTGTCTGTTCATAGCATGAGACGTAGACCAATTCAGAGTCACCAATACCGTTGTACCCCAGCACTAGAGGGCAGTAGAGATTCCTCATGAACCTGCACTGATTACCTCACCACCTGGGTGTGCTTTTTTGGAGTCGATCAAGCAAGATTGGTTGATACGATTTTTTTTTGCCTTGTTACCATTCATTTTCATTTTCAAACCTTTATTTAAACTCGTAGGGCAATTGATGTTTCCCTCATTTCCAATGCCGACGAGCTCACAAGCACAAACATCTACAAAACATAAGCAATTTACAACAATAATACAATTAAGATCTAAAACAGTGACAAGTTGATGAACAAATGTCTAGAGCCATGGCTCTGAACTCCGTATCGGAGGGAAGCAGCTCTAGCTTCAATGTCTGTTGGAGAGAGTTCCAGGTATACGGAGCATCAAAAGTGAATGCAGCCCGTCCAAGTTCTGTACCAGAACGAGGGACCTTAAAAACAAGAAGATCATTCGATCGAGTCATTGATTCCAAATCAATACTAGAAAACAGACCACCCAAATTAACCTACCTAGTTAGTTAGCTAACTAGCTAGCTCACTAGCTAGATTTCTGTCCATGTGTAATGATTTGGCTGCACTTTCTAGAGAGCTGCAGCATCCCCACAAAATGATTTGATACATTGTAAAAGCATTCCAGGAATATTTCTAATCACTTCCTGAATTTCTAATCACTTTTGGTAGTAAACCATTGAGTTACCCTCACACATGTACCATAATATCCACTTACCCCTGGAGAGACTCCCCTTATCTTGTTCCAGTGTTTACTGCGCTGCTATCATAAATCCCCCCCAGGCCAAAGAATCATTCTCACCAAATCAATAAAATAGAATGGTCAGATTTAGGCCCGGTCCACACGAACACGAGTATTTTTGACACCGGGCATTTTTCTACGTGGTTTGGCCTTCCGTCCACATGCAAACGGCGTTCTAGGTCAATGAAACTGGACTCCGTCCAAAGTGAACATTTTTAGAAACTCCACTTTCAGTGTTGTCGTGTGGTCAAGAAAAACTGAGTTTTGGGCTTGTTATTAGTCGCCATTACCTCTCATTTACATAAATTGGGTGACGAGAACCTTGTGGACTCAACCACACAACTCTGGAATTCTCTGTTACCAAAATGCTGTTCCTCTTGTGTTTTCTTCTGGCGAATAAAGGGCAAAAAATCAAAGTTGGAGTGGAGCAGAAGTCAGAAAGTGAATGTGACAGCAAGCAGCCTATTTTATGTGTGTTTTACAGCCTGGTTACCATGGCACCATCGAACAGATGGAATGAGCCAGCGACAGCCTAGGCAGCGTGTTTTTGCGTTTTGATGTGGACAAATTTTCTTTAAGAATGAAGGAGGAAAAACCCTGTTTTTTATGTGGACAAGGCCTTATTTCTTACCAAAACTAAATGTAATAAATTGCTTCAGGCTGACACGTGATATGTAAGGTTGTCAAAGCATTTTTCTGTTACATTTCCATTGTAATTCCATTGTTCTTACTACATGCATTACTATGTACATACATAGCAATGACTGTCATTTTCTATTTAAAGCAAAATGTTAGCCCTCTTTGTTTTGAAAATGTTACGTCAAAGTATTTTAACCAACTGCCTTCTCTTTACCTTGTCCTTCATTTCACACTGTTTAAAGGCTCCATTCAGAGCTTGAACTTGTTCACACAGTGAGTGATGCAGTATTTCACTTGCCCAACCTAGATAGACCAGTAGCATATAGATCAACTTAGTCTTGTAGAGGAGAGTGCATAATGGGTTGTGTGACACGCTTAGGGAATGGGCCTAGGAGGAGTCTGGTAGTCTGTCTGACATCCTGTTTCTATCCTTCCCAGGTGTTCAGCATTCTGATGGTCCAGCTATTAGTGACGTTTGGTATTGTGGCACTCTTTACATTTTGGTAAGCTGAATGCACCCTAATCAATTATTTTTGTGTCTTTCTTGGATCTACATTGAATTTGCTGTCTAGGCAAGACCTGACATGTGTCTGTGAAACTGTCTCTCTGTAAAAATCGAAAAAGCTCTGTTCATTTGGATCACCTTAAATAGATTAACAGAACTTGGAAGCTCATATTTACTTTTTTCTCTGAACTCTTGAGGTTCCTTTTTTTCATAGTGATTGGATAATTTGATATTCCCTTTTATTCCAACAGTGAGCCAGTCCGGCAGTTTGTACGGTACAACAGAATCCTCTACCTTGGATCCTAGTGAGTATTGAATTAGACTGTCTTCTAATCGTAATACCATGTATGTGAACCACACTACAGTATTGTGGGATAATATAGCAGCCCAAAAAACGCACCAAGGCTACTGCTTGTTCTGCTAAATTTTTTGCTCAAGAGCTTTTTATGCAAATCTTTCTCATTTGTAAAAAGGTTTCTGTCTGTCTCCGGCCCCCAATGTCACACCAGTGAAAAATATCTATATAGCAATCATTTTGATCTTTTGATATTTTTTTTTATCCATGATAACCATATTGTTAAAAAGTGATATCATGACATACCTAGTGTAAAGTGACAGCCTAAAAATATGAAGTTTTTAAAGGATTAATTTGGTATTTAGCATCATAAGCCTGTGACAAGCCTATGTACAATCATATACTGTACGCCCATAGAGATCCATTGTGTACTTAGCTGTGACATGAGCAATGAGCACTCACCCAGGCTCGGCCCTGCCCATACGATGAAGAAGAAGAAGCACTAATATCTGAAGAGTGCACAATTTGTCAAATTCTTTATATGGACTCTTATATATGATCGTAAATAACCTTATAACAGGGCTTATAATGCTAAATACCAAATACCTTTAATATATTTAGTAATGGTCTAAACGCTGTCTTTGTTGTGGAAATTTCTTGGTAAACTTTATGGAGGTTGGACTACTACAGTAACATTGATGAGGAGGTGTTATAATTGCAGTGAAGCTACAGTATGAAGTTGCTGCATCACTGTGCTGAATGTTGTAATTAATGACATCACTGTATTTCTTCCAGCATCACCTTCATGGGCACATACTTGGTGCTAGTCTGCAGCACGAGTGCTCGGTAAGAAAACAATGCTTTTCATATCTAAAAGTTACAGTCTTGAGTAAAAACTATTCCATCCCTAGTCTCCTATCTGTAGTCAATGCTCTTTTTAACTTTGCTTAGTGCTTTTAACTCGCCAAGTCTACACTATTCTACTCTATATCACTTAATGGCTACTTTCTGTACTTAAACACATATGTTTTTCTCAGGCGACAGTACCCCACCAACCTAATTCTCCTAAGCATCTTTGTAAGTGTCTACACAAGTAAAGTACAAAAGTCTGTAGTCCATGTTCAAAGAAGCTGCTCTTGACTTTATATGTCAAATTGTTACATTAGTTTGAGACCAAACTAGTTTGATGATGTTTTTGTGTTTGATTCACATTTTGTCCTTCATTCTACAGACATTGGCAATGTCCTACATGGCTGGCATGTTGGCCAGGTAAACTGTTGAGTGTGCATGGGTTATTGATAGCTGTACGTTGAATTAGGTCAGACCTGGGTCCAAATACTATTCGAAAAACTCTTAGTGTTTGTCTGCCTAGAGTGTCAGGTAGGGGGGGGGCACTTTTGTGGACAGGCCATCTGTTCCAATGTGCCAGACACGGGCAATCATGCACAGAAAAGTAAATTCAAATAGTATTAAAACCCAGTTCTGTCAGTATCAATGTGAGCATGCATGATTGTAGCAGTCCTATCAAATGTTAGCTCTGTATCTCAAGCTAAGTTTATCTTTGCTATTCCTCCTCTTCTGTTTCTGTGTCAACAGCTACCATAACACTAAAGTGGTCATGCTGTGTATTGGGATCACTGCCATGGTGTGTCTCTTCATCACACTTTTCTGTTTCCAAACCAAGGTGAGCTTACAGTATGTAGTCAGCAAGTCTAAACCTCAAACAAATCACAAACCGCCATTAGCATGCACGCACGCACACACACACACACACACACACACACAAACACACACACACACACACACACACACACACACACACACACACACAATATAGTGACAGAACAAAGTAAAACATGTATTCACTTTCTTTTCACATCAGAATCTGATTTATTTTAGCCAAGTAGGTTTGCGCCTACGAGGAATTTGCCTAGGTCTGTTGGTGCATGACAATAATACTAGTAAACACAGTGCAAGAACAAAACAAGACAGTGCAAAATTCAACAATGAAGAGATATAGTACAATATACAGTACAATCCACCAAAATGTACAGAATAGGCTATAAACATAGTGTAAGCGCAAGACAAGATAGTACTGTATTTTTGCACTATCTACAAAAAATGTACAGGCTAGACAGTGTGACATATCCCGGTTTAGACTGGTTCAATGTTATGTTGTAATAATATTAAGAGGATGTCAAATTAATGTCAGTTTTTGTTCTTTTTTGTTCCAGGTTGATTTTACTTCGTGCCATGGTATGCTGTTCTCTCTCATGATGGTGTTGATGATGACAGGACTGCTGCTCCTCTTCACTGCTCCCTTTGGCTACGTGAGCACCTCCATCCTTCCTCTGCTGCCCCTAGTGCTGGTGGCGGTATTGCAGTTACATTTTCAGAAATGCTCCTGATCAGGTTGTAGCTATATCAGAATTATTGGTAACGCTTTAGAATAACCCTTGTTTATAAACCATTTATAGAAGCATCTGTTCGTAGACGGTTCAACATTTACAAATCATTATTACAACATTAAGTAAGCCATTTATAAATGAGTTGTTATGTATTTATAAACATGTTTCAAATGATTTTCTAATGGTTTATAAGATAATCTATAAGGTATGTGATTTGAATGATTTGTATTATTATTGCCGAGGGGTGGATTTTAACCCCGGTCTTCCGTGTGACAAACCTCATTAGCTAGCTTTTTATTGGCATAGTTGGTTAGAACGAGGGCTGTCACGCGGGGGACCCAGGTTCAAATCCACCCCTTGGCAATAGCAATACACAATGCAGACAAGACCAGCGTTCCATCAAGCACTGCAAAAAATGCTATTAATCATTAGTAAATGGTTTCTATAGTACGTCCATGAATAATGGCTAATTTATTAATGTCTACAAAGTATAGATAGTGTCTGCTTTAGATCAATCCTTGCAAAACATGTTACTAATGATTAATACATTTCTAAGGACCTGTATTAAGCATCAGCTGAGGTACAGTGTTACTACATGTGCTAACGTTTATGAATTCACAATGCAGGTTATTCATGACCCATGAATGGTCAGAAGACCATTATCACATACCTTAAACAAATCATTAGTAAATAATTTAAAAGTGGTTGATTAGTCATTTATAAATTATCATTAAATGTGAACAGACCATTATCACATACTGTACCTTATAAATTATTTAACCATTAGAAAATCATTTGAAACATGTTTATAAATACATAAATACTCATTTATAAATATATTACTAACATTTATAAATGTTGTAATAATGATTTGTAAATGTTGAACACACTATGAACAGATGCTTTATAAATGTTTTATTAACAAGGGTTATTCTAAAGCATTACCGAATTGGGTACTTTTGATATTTATGAGCTTGTGTCTTTTCAGTCTAGCGGTCTGCAAACATTCAGTAAATCCTCTGTAGAATTTATTGTGCACCATTATATACACAAAAATATTTACTTCCCTGTTGAAAGGATAGTATGTAGTTCACTCCTTTTGTGTTTTTAACATCCTCATAAGACTAGAGGTAACACATTATAGGGAAGATTTGAACATCAATGTGAATGATGTGGAACATTATTAGCGTTATCTAACACTGTGCTTCTGCGCCACCAAGGCTTTTAGTGACCGTGCACTCCTCCACAGATTCCCTGGTTGCAGACAGCATACGCTGGACTTGGAGCCCTGGTCTTTACGCTGGTGCGTTTCATTACAACCTTCCTTGAAATGTCCTGTAGCGCATCAAAAACTAGAAATGGTGCTCAGAGAGCACAGACCTCCGCCCATTAATGCATTTTGAGGCTCTTTGCGCGTGCGTGTGAGTAGGACATGTTTGGTATTGCTCCATGGCTGATCGTGAGCTTCATGCCAGTCCAAACCTTGGCGTCTCTAGCGCCCCCATGCGAGGGTCTGGCTTCGCTCAAAGTTTTGTTTTAATTTGTGGATTAGCCCCGTGATTCGGATCCGCGCCGAAATTGAATGGGCTTTAAGTTGGCCCATGCTACACCCCTCCACCGAGTTTCATGAAAATCAGTCTGGTAGTTTTTGCGTAATCCTGCTAACAAACAAACCAATGAATAAACGAACAAATGAAAACACGCCACCGAAAGCATGACCTCTCACCTCGCGCTGTCGCTGGGGCGGAGCTAATCGCTATCGCTTCCTGTATTTCTGTTGTGTGGAATATGTAAGCACAGAGTTCTGTCATTTGTTTTGTGAAAGCTCCCATCTTTCAGACACACACACACCAGAGTTTCCGCTGGTAAGGAAGATCCTTGCCGCCACACCAAACATTTGATACAAAAAACAATAATACAAATTAGGCTATATATAAATAAAACTTTCTAAATATTTCTGCCTAAATGCGCTTTCAAAACCACTGTCGCGCCCACATTAGGACTATTTACTTTCAATAAAGAGCCTATAGGCCGCGCGCTCTGTGCCGCTCCATGCTGCTCCTTGCTGAGGTGATCGGAAGACTCGGCGCCTGAAGGGATTTTTTCTTCAGTGAGCGGCATGAGGTTACAACGAAAGATAGGTAGGCTATTAACGCTCAAATATTACCATAGTGTTAACCAGTGTTTGAATTGGCCCAAACACTGGTGCTGGCACCTAGGCCTACTCCTCAAAATGCCTAGCCTACTGTCTAAAATACATTTATGTTAGTAATCTAAGTGCCGTTATAGCTACAGTTAGACGTGCCGACAGCTCCTGCCCATCTCAAGCACGTTGATAAAGCCTTTGGTTTTATAATTCCCTGATGACAACTAGCGGATCCTATAACCTAATATATCAATACAATTTTCCAGATGGGCATACGACAATTTTTGAAGAGGAAGAGAGAGGAGAAAGATGAGACCAGTCAGGTAGGCTAGGTTATCGCCGGCTAGCCATGATTCACACAAGGGGATTAAGGAACAAGGCAAGCTACCTGTAGTAGGCTAACAGTTTTGCCTGCTTCCCAGGGACCAGTAAACTCTGTTCGGCCAAGAGGAATGCCTCATGCAGTTGTCTGATCGGACAAGTAAAAAATGAATATGATAAATTGGCCTTGTGTTGCTAACGTTACGTAACGTTATCTGAAAGTACAGTTTGAGCCGAAGCGGAGCTACGCGCTGCTGTCTGTCTGTCCGTCAGTCAGCCCTTCAAGGAGACATACACCACAAGCGCGAGTAGGTTCTGCAACTTTCGTGCGAGTCAGGTACAGCGCTGCCTGATGGATTGTGCGACGGTCTTTTTGGCTGGCTGAACTAACACTAGCTTGCGTTAATGTTCCTCCAGCCACCTAAAAAGTGCCAATCAAAATAACAGAAAACAGCAGCTGTTACCATTATAACAGCTGCTGTTATAATGGTAACCTACAATACATCGATTAAAATATGTCTATAAACCATATGATTTATGAAGTGCCTGTGTGGTTACTGTTTTTTTGGGGGGTACTAGGGGAGTCATGTACATTCATAAAATTCTCTCTCTCTCTCTCGCTCTCTCTCGCTCCCTCTGTTATTCCTGTCTCTTTTTCTTCTTCTTTAATAGCCCTCCTTATCGAGTGTCTGTGTTCTCTCATATTGCCACACCTTCCTCTGCCTGAATTTGAACCCTCTCTCTCTCCGTAGTTCCTGGCCTTTGACGTTCAGCTCCTGATGGGAAACCGGCGCTACTCTCTGAGCCCGGAGGAGCACGTGTTCGGAGCTCTGTGTCTCTACATGGACGTGGTCTACATCTTCTTCTTCCTTCTACAGCTGTTCGGCAGTCAGGAATGAGCCGTGTCCCTTTGGGACTTTTAATAGTCTGAAAGGAGAATAGAATCCCAAACAGACAAAAAGTACACTGTAAGATTATGCACACATTTACACATACACATCAACACATTCCAGACAAAGAGAAGTTGACATGTACATTCCTTTTGCCTTGTTTTAGTGTTTTATTTATTATTTTGATGGCTGAGGATTGAGAGGGGGAGATAGTCCAGGTAGAGACAAAGCTAGCAAGGTGCTGTGGGATTCGATCTTCCATTTCCCGGGTGGAAACTTCTAGACCAAACACAGACATGTTCGATGTTCTCCATATGCCGCCTCGAATAACCAGAATTACATACACTGATATACAGACACACCCAGACACAAATACACACATACTTTAGTCCTGCAGTCAGCTGTGATAGTCTCCTTTAAAATTGGATTTTTCTGTTGGTTCCTCCTTCAACTTTCTCAATTAGTGATTTAGCATCGCCACCCCATCACTCAGGCTATTGTGAATGTGATACAGTTAGGGTGGGAGACACTAAACACAACTTGATTTTACTGTTCCTTACGGGTTTTTATTCTCAGTCCCAGGATTGCGGTGTGTGGCTGCCACCATGTCAAATGTGTTGGCAGCCTTCTACCTCTAGGGGGCGTAGTAGTGTAACAGTCACTGTATGCTGGCCCCAGCATCTCTGGACTTGCTGCAATGAAACTAGCTGTAGGTGTAAGACGATAGGTTCATCTGTCTGTGTGATGAAACACTCTGTGTGATGAAACGCTCATTAGGGGAAGACGTTGATCTCTACATTGATTCTAATGTCACCAATGTGTATTCAGGGTCTGGTATGCACCTTATCCCCATACCAGCCTTTTTAAAAATGTACCTACCATTGGGTTACATGCTTTTTAATCTGGACCATGTACAAGTTTTGTGTCCATTATGACGCTTAATTACACAGTTCCCTGAAATACTCTATTCTGATTGGACAATCGCACATTCTACTGGTCAATTATTTCTTAATAATTGACCAACGTCAAGGGCAACACATTATACTGTGAAAGTGGTCTGAAAGTTGCTGAACATTCTAAACAGTAACGGTTTTGGCTGTTGGACCGTATGTCAACCCATTCTCATCAAGCCAGTCTCCGAAAACACCCATTGCCCAAGCACATGGAACCATTTCTCTGGGGAAATAAAAAGTGTAGGCTTATTAGTATTAATTATGGTAAATAGCTTTGTAATAAGGGAGATAACGTATGGCCAGCCAGTCATTATTGGAAAAAAAAAGAGCCCTTCTTTTTTTCGGATTCTTATTTTTCGATAATGACCAGTTGACTGGACGTTATCCCTTATGTAATCAGGCAATTCTCACGAATCAGACGGGTATTTAAAAAATAGTTTTAGAGATTGATGGAGTGAATTGCAACATGTTGGCGAAACAGTTTTAGCTCTGACAGTTTATGGACAAAGACAGACATTTATTGGAAGTTTTACTTTTTAAATCTGTGAAATTTGGAGAAAATATTGTGTGAAGAATCATTGATTGTAATGTCACCAGGTGTTATATCCAAAGCAAATCAATGTAAGAAATCACACTAATAGTGTTAGGAACAGGTGAACTAGATGAAATTAATTTAGCTGTAGAGTCTGTGAAGTATTTGAATTGCGAGTACTCGCATTCCTACTTCAATCTGTAGTTCTCTTGTAAACATGTGAACTGAATTGGATTTGAATTGATACCTTACATAGATAAGCCTACTATACTACATAAAATGTTTGACGTGGAAATGGCTCTATGATGCAACTTTTTAAAAATGTTAACCTTGATAGAATTTTTTCAGATGAAAGCGGTCATGAGTTCTACTTAGGGTTAAAGTACACTTGAACCAGACCCTCTGGCAGCTATGTGGTAGGGTCTTGGTCTTGGAAGGGAATTTTTGGGGAACTTTGGAATGGGAAAGAAAAGTTGTGTGTTTAGGTTTCTCTGAAACATCTCTCCCCAAAAATTGTGTTCAGTTTGTGTTGGTGGAACTCAAAATGGAATACTGTCTCCGTCTTGTGTCGCCTCTCCATCATGTGTGTTTGTGTGTCAGTGCAGTGTGGCCGATAAAAGACCAGAGGTCCTGTAATTATAATCATGTCAGCGACAGCGCAGGGCGAGAGGTAATGTTTTCGGTGCTGTGCGTTTGTCTGTTAGTAGGATTACGCCTATTTATTACACAAACTACTCGACCAATTTTCACGAGACTCAGTGGTAGGGTGTAGCATGGTCCAACTTAAGACAAGAAGGATATATGTCCAAATTTACTTTGTATATTAAGATTCAGACTGGATTCAAATTGTGTACGTAGTGATTTATGCTCATGCACATAATTACATAACCCTACAGTACCTCCCCCATTAAAATTAATATCTTGTGAATTGGGCTGTCATTTTTGCATAGCAGGAGAGTAATAATTTTTTCGGCAAACTCCAAGGTCCTCTGATAATACTAGTCATTTGCAAATTGACATCTCATTAATTAATTTGTTGTTGGCACCTGATTTCGTTACTTTCAACATACTATTTCATTTGCATTCACGTCCGGGGCATGGTCAGTCATTTCAGGTGAAAATGGCTAAGAAAAACCAGAGAGAGGAGCTCAGTGTGACAAAGTCATGTTCAAACAAGGTTCAGCTTGGTACCAGGGTGATGACTTGAACCCAAGAAGGAAGGATGACCAAGGCACTCTTGTTGTAGAGAAAAGTAAAAAGCCTGATGTCACTCTGATGAAGGCATGAGTGCCGCAACTCGTAGGTGCGTTTTTTTTAACCTTTGCTAAATGCACTAGCCACTTTAATAAAGGCCTTTTACTTTTCTCTACAACAAGAGTGCCTTGATCATCCTTCATTTTTGGTTGAAAAAGGCATACTAAAGCTTTGCTGGAATTACCCACAAACTGACAAAAAATTACATTACACAAACATTACAGGACTTACCCGGGTGAAACTTATCCTGGGCAATCATAACAATGGCTAACATCTACAAAGCTGAGTGTTCAGTAAACTTCCAGAATAGGATAATTTATATGGATGTGAACTCATCTCTTTGGTGATCAATTATTTTGATGGTCTAATTAGTATACCAGTACCTGATTTATGAGAGTGAGGTTTTATTCAGTTGTTTTAGGCATGTGTTACATCACACCACAGTACATTATTACAGTTGCTGTATGACACAAGGTTAGTCATGTCATTCAACTACAAAGTTGAACATTAGACTCACCTCAAAATTCTGTACATTTCTATGAGGCCTTTTTACCTTAAATCAAACACATACTTAGTCATGTCAAATGTATATTCATGCACAGTGCCGAAAGAAAGTCTATGCCCCCTTTCAAAAACGTCACTTTTGTTGCTTCACAACCTTTAACCATTTGAAATCTAGGCTGTAACCTTTGGCCATTTTCTATCTATGCTGTAAAGCAACACCACGGTGAAGATTTTGAGAGGCTGCTGACTCCCTATAGGCACTGTACTATAGATGTGCGTAGTAATGATTTATTTACTTAAGCAGAAAAAGGAATATTGTTTGTGTTCACTTATTCTTGCACGTTCTTGCTCTAGGAAACAAATTACTTAATATTTATTATTACCATTTGTCCTTGATGCCATGAAGATAGAGGTTGGGCAATGTTTTGGACAATATTGGCAATTTTACCTGAGTATTGTGCCTGTTTTATCTGTATTATTATTATGATTATTATTACTAGTTTTTATTTATTTATTTATTTTTTACGTATTACTTGTTGAACTGCACAGTGCAGAGAATAGAGCTGGATGGAGCTGGTGGTTGTGTTTAATCTCAATAGATGACAGATTTTTAAATGTGTACCTTTTGGATTGTGAAATTTGAACTTTAATTCCTTCATGTACACCTCATGTATCCATGCTGTTTTAGCTTACTTCCAAATCTGATATTTGTTATTACTTATCTTGACTGTTGTGTACATTTGAATGCACTGATACTCAATGTAATCTTGTAAGGGGCTAACATGAGCAATCAGAGCAATTCTAATATACTGTCCTTAATTATAATAGTCTCAGACAACTTGTGTAACCTCTAAGAAAGAATTATTGGTCCATGCAGTTGGAGAAAATAATGTAATGGATATCATGTCGCTAATTGTCTGTCTGTCTGTGTGCGTGCGTGCGTGTGAGAGAGAGATATCTAGCGTGGATGAGATTTTCAATTCTGCATACATACTTTTTATAAAAATGTATTAGAAATGTCCAATATTTGATCATATTATACATTTATCAGTGACTAGTTGGCTAGCAACAACAACAAAAGGGTCACAAAATGTTATTTTAAACAACCAAACTTTTCATGAAGATAATGATAAAAACAGGACCCCACTAAGCTGACCAGACTACTAGCCTAACAATTAACAGTTTAAGCACAGTATAAAAGGAAATTATATGAGGGTTAACAAAAAGATCTCATAACAGAATGATTTTATAATAAGCCACATGCAGTTGAATGCAATCCACCTGTGGCCCCTCCCCCTCCCTCCTTCCCCAACTTCACTCTATCCAAATCTCCCGTTGAATCTGGCTTATAGGCTGCTTTAGCTATACCTCCCCTCGTGGAGAACGATGGTGTGGTCCACAGGGAACCCATCATCACTTTAAAACGCACCAGACTTGGCACAAAAGCCCACAGTCACAGGTGCATAGGGGACGTCTTGAATTACACAGAGGGACAATTGGCAGCTTTTACCCTGTCAGAGGACCAACTTGAAGATCTTCGCTACCTAGAAGTTGTGTTCAGTTAAAATTATTTCACTCGTCTCGCGGCGAGATTCACAGGACTGAGAGTCTTGTAAAGTGATGAGTTTCCACGGCGACACCTGATAGTCCGTGTGGTATTGTATCTAGTAAAACGAGCGTTGTAGGCTGATTGTGGTTTGATTTCACAGTCACATGACGCAAAGTGTAACTTCGAGACAGGATCTTTTTGGCAAGTGTGCGTGCATGCGTTTAGTTTGGTGGTTGTGCTGGGAGTGTTTTGGGGTGCCCAAAAAAAATCTTGCTTAGGGCCACCAGAATTCTAGGCTTGTCCTTGGCCTGCTTGTCTCCATTAAATCACAATTCTGAGGTAAAGCAATTCTGAACTCTGTGAACAACTGTGAACTCACAAACGTTAACTCATAAATGTCAGGAGCAAAGGACACGTGGCATTCTCAAGACACTATTTACATCACCCGGACACGTTGGTACAGTATATGAATCACATTCACCCAGACACATTTTGGCATGACAGTGCCCGTGTTCGGAATGGGCCAGGTGGATTTTTTCCATCTTTCTTGAGAACTGCTGATCCAAACAACTTCACACTGGACACTGCACCTCCTTGGGTCCTGGGCAATAACATGCCAAATGTCAACTTCATTCAGTGCCCGATTCTTGAGATAATCGTGATGCAAACAGATCGACATACATACAGACATACAGAGGCTGCTGTCATTTTAGTTAGATGGTGTAGATTCGCCTGGAGCAGATCTGGGTAGAGAAATTGGAGTAGTCTTGAGGCACGGCCAGAACAAGCTGTTGAAAAAAATCCTACCCCAGAAGTCTGCTTGCTGCCAAGTATCCCTTTGGGAATTTGATGGCCAGTTGAGTTACAGTGCAGTGTGTATGTTTGTGCGTGTGAGGTCACATTGAAAGGGGATCCAATGTGTACGAGAGTTTACTACATGTAGTTTCAACCTTCAAGTTGCAATCAATCAAAGTTAAGTTGCTTTGTCGGTAGGTTTTAAATAACCTGCAATGAAATAGCCGTGTAAACATGTCTCACCTTAGCTGCCCAGGATGTCGATAGTGCCACGCACACAGAGAAGCCACACGGCATTTTGGGGGCAGCTATTTTAGAGTTCACGGTTGCGGGACAGGTTGCCAGGTGGGAAGGCCAGAGCACATCACCAGTCAAAACAATCCTCCACATGGGCTGAACAGCCCACATATTTATAACATGGTAATGTTATGAAATTTCATGTCAGGTTTCTGATTATCTTTGGGGATACACAGACCACATAGTCACTGAGAAAAAT
Source organism: Borostomias antarcticus (assembly GCF_949987555.1). NCBI lineage: Eukaryota > Metazoa > Chordata > Actinopteri > Stomiiformes > Stomiidae > Borostomias > Borostomias antarcticus. The sequence goes on from NC_140245.1 coordinate 5,999,247, forward strand.
CACTTTTCTATTTTGTTTCCATTAGGCTACTTATTGTGATCTCGAAGCTGGAATTTGCAAAACAGATAGAATATATACATTTGATGAACCATCCCTTTTAAGAGGAGGGCTCAAGCTAACAAGATCTTTACATTGGATTTTGAAAGTAAATTAGAAAAAAAAAATCCCCCTTAACATTGTGGCAGTAAGACTGTCCAGGTAGATGCCACAGTACCCACAGATTACAGACTAGCTTCTTTCAAAGACAACAGCTGCTTCTCAGTGGTCAAGTTTATTACCACAGCAGCTGTCAATGTAAAATGTCAGATGCATGTCATATCAATGTAAAAAGAAAGGAAAACATTCAATTAATTCATGGACAATTACAACATTGTATAGTTTATCTAATTCTGCCTTCCACATCTGCTACAGTAATTTGTGTAAACCTTGCAGTTTTTTGTGATATTCTTTCTGTATCACTTCTTATGCGTATCCTGTGCTGTTGGTTGCTCTGGAGTGCGACATGGCTGTATGTAGCTCAAAACAAACTGAAACCTCATTAAACCTACTGTATAAGCTATATAAGGCTTTATCACCAATAAACAGCTCAAATGGCAGCTGACACCAAGCCTCTCCACCAATGACCATAGTAACAAAGATGTCACTCAGACTTTGACATAAATCTGTTTAGCTCTTTCTGTAATTCTGTTGTTGATATGTTCTGTATGGCATGGTATTAGAGTCCCAAGAAAGTTGAAACCAAGAAAGGCCAAACATAAAATAAATCTGTTATCAGGTGATAAAAGACACGATTTATCAACTTTAATTCATATTTTCCTAATACGAGGTAGTGGACTAAAATAGACAGCTGATTGAAAATGCAGTCTCATTTTCCAACAGCAACATGGAGAGCTGCAGAGGAGATTAGGGGGATTGACTGAGCTAAATGGAGAAGGAAAGGTTGAGGAAGCAAACAACAGCTCCACTTGGAGATCAAGGCTTTTGTTAAGCAAAAAAAAGAGGAAAAACTACTAATACATTTGAGCCTTCCTTAATACCGTACTCAGCTGCCTTCTCTTTACTACTTTGAGAGATCCGGTGTTAGGCAAGCAGTTATTTGACCATATGAGTCCCTCCCTACCTCCACCTGGAGCTTGCTCAATCGCCTTGTTGAGGGGTCAGGGAAGAATTTTTACAGCTGACGTATCTGGCCCCTGGGTGATACTGTTTTTTTTCTTCCCTCTGGAATATGTAGAGGTGGGTCGTATGCCCACCTCCCTTGTTCTCTGTAAAGCGCATTGTGTTGCCTCTGGGTATGAAATGCACTATACAAATAAAGCTTTGATTGATTGATTGATTGACCTTTACATTTCTGACATTGGTACTATTTTCCACCAAGATATTTGACTTGGAATATATGCTCTGAAGGAATCTTTGGCCTTTCATAGGACCGTTTAAAGAGTCACATGTGACATTACACATCCCAAATTAGATTTTCACTCAGGGGAACATGTTTATGCCTCAAGTCATGCTACCCAAAAAAGGCGAACACATGGGGTGTCTCAGACAGACTGCTGGTCGACAAATTTTACGAGGGGAATCATGTAACATTCATAGTGTGGCACAGTGTTACAGTATACTTTACAGGTAGGTGTTTTAGTGTTATGTTTTTGTATATCAACTTTGCCTCATTCAAAGCAAACTATTAGCATCGGGGTAGATACCCATACAGCCAATAAAAGGGAAATATCGAGCTGTAACTATATAACCTAAGTCTTCCCCAATGTAACTAGGACCTACTTTTTGGAGGGTTCATCCTCTCAATGACATGATTAGGAGAACTGAAGGGAACCTTTTGTCTTATTCAAGGTACTTGATGCAAATAATGGCACTACTGTATCCCCATCTCGTAATCTTCTGCTAACAAACACTACACATTTATAAATATTTTTCCATGAAGAATGAAGCTGCCGTATTAGTTCATTACAGCTGCTTGTGTCGACAAATATAACTATTTGTAATTACTCCCTATGAAATAGCTATCAGTTTTATTTGAGCTGGCTATGCAGCGAAGCTGGTCGACCTTGACTTCAGTGCATGCCATGAAAGCTTCACAATTCACACGCCCACCTTCACATTTCTGACATTAGAACTATTTACCACCAAGAGATTTGGTCTGGAATATACTCCCTGAATGAGCATTGTTTGGATTTTCATGGGTCTTTCAAAGAGTTTGACCCTTTCATTGCATGTGACATTTCATATCCCAAATTAGACATTCACTTGGGTGAACATGTTAATGGCATTACCCCAAAAAATTATGACGCAAGCAACACATGGAGTGTCTCAGACAGACTGCTGGTAGACATTAAACTGTTGGCAAGGGAAATATGATTCAAAGCATCCCAAGCATAGTGTTAGAATGATTCATTACATTTCTGTGCCAAACTCTGTTATTAAAATATTACATTACCCAACAACACCTAGCCATTAAGTGTTTTAACATGATTTCAGTTTCTGCTGTTAATCACAATGATATATGTTTCTAACATGTAACACTCATAGTGTGGCATAGTATTATAGTATTGCAGTATACTGTAAGTGTTTTGGTTATGTTTCTGTATATATCAAATCAAATCAAACTTTATTTGTATAGCACATTTCATACACAGACGCTGTATATATTCTGCATACTGTATATCTACTCTACCTCATTCAAATCAAACTCTACCATTAGCTATACCCACACAACCAATCAAAAGGAAATATTGAGCTGTTACTATATAACTTATAATTTTGTATTATGCAAAGTATCTAGGCTTGATATAATTAATGGTACTATCCCAATCTCTTCATCTTCATTTCCTAACAAACACAACACATTTATAAATTGTTTTCCATGAAGAATGAAGCTGTCATGTTGGGTAATTACAGCTGTTTGTGTCAATAAATATAACTATTGTAAGTATTTTCTGTGAAATAGCTCTCAGTTTCATTAGAGCAGCAGCCAGGTTGGTCGACCTTGGCTTCAGCACCTGCCATGAAAGCCCTGGGGGGAAGATCGCTGGCCTCAGACACATGAGCGGAGAAGCTTATGCATTTTGGATGTCAGTAGCCAACAGAAATGTGACACAAATAACTGACTTCTTAATAGTTCACTGAATAACAGAAAACAGTCGACTTCCGTGCCGTTTCTTGATGATGAAAATATTATCTAATGCTGCTACCACTCCTCTAAAACCCACTCAGTGGCATATTGCACTGGTGTCTGGTCTCCTCAATGTGCACTGTGCTTTATTCATGGAAACCAGTTCAGTATACAGCATGGTCGTTATGAAGGCAGGACCACTCTTAAGTCATATACAGTAGATTGATTCATTGCTCTCTTTTGTGTTTATTTGTCCCTCTTGCAGATACCCCAACCTCTTTGATCAATTTTACACACACAATACCAGGAACCACACCAGGTTGGGCTTTTAGTTATTTTGCACTGTTCTTATAATCTTCAGAGAACCTTCACATTGGACAAACTGGTAGTCAAATGGTTACTTATGGGGAAAAGATTGACAACTGTTTGCTCAGCAATTTGTAGTGTGTAATTTTAACCATTTTGTATTTATATTTGTATGTGTTTTGTATGCAGGGCTCCCTCGAAAAATAGATATCTGTCTCAAAGGGACTTCCTACTGTACTTCCTAAATAAAGGTTAAATAGATTGTTTTTCAAAATTCAAAGTAATAGCATTGTTGACATCCCTGGACATATTGTTGATGATAATGAGCCGAATTAACAAAACTTATTTTAGTTATGTAAATGTGAGAGTGAAGTGTTAATCTAGGTGTAGTAAAACTATTGTTACAGTTTTGACAGCAAAACTAGATACCTTAGCATAAAGCGAGAGTGGTATGTTGTAGTTACAATGAGGTATTGAAGTTGTTTGACTTTCTATGTACTGTAATGAACAAAGTGTAACATTTATGTGTAGTGTTTTGGTACTGTATGTGTCTGGTAGTGATGTTTGTTGTATAATGGAAAAACAAATCAGAGCGATGTTACAGTCCTCTACATCTCTGGAAACTATATGGTGACAATGACAGCAATTTAATTACCAAATAATTACAACTAGGTGCAACATTGTTTCCTCTGCCCCGGCCGCAGCACAAGGCAAGAGGTAATGTTTTCGGTGGCGTGCGTTTGTCCATCCATTTGTCCATCTGTCCATTAGCAGGATTCACCTCCATTCATTTTTGGGGGATTTAGGCTCAGAAGCAAAAAAAATCCCCCCATTCATTGTTAATGGTAAGGATTGAAACGGCCATATCTCAACATGGGAAGGTCACAGAGACACATGGTTTGGACTTGCATACAGCTCTCGACCTAACAAATGCAGCAATACCAAACATGTCCTGCTCGCATGCATGTCCTACACTTACACAATACCCTTTGTGCTTATGGTTTTGAGTGACACAAACATAAATAATGTGACACCACACTAGCACCTTCAGTAAAGTTCCCCTTCTTTGAAGTCAGTGACATTTCCATGATGGGAGGGGCAGAGACAGCACTCAAATGTCTCCTCGACAATCCATTTCCTCAAAAAGTGTGGTCCATATTTAGCTCGACACTTTCCAGCACATATAAGGGGAGACCGATGGACCAGCATCCATGGGCAGATACTGTAGCTTCATCCCCTGTGGTAAGACCTAACTTCTTACTCTCAGACTGTGTGAATGAAAGCCAATTTTACTCAGTTGAAAACTTAATGCTGAAAGCGCACTCAGTATGAGTTATGTTCTGAATGCCTTTTGATATGCCCTTTTAAGATTTGACTTAAAATTCCATTATCACACATGTTTTGTTTTTTTCAAAGCCTAGGTCACATGGAATATGAAATGAGTTTCACCACAGTTTGAATTGATTGGAGGTGAAGGATGTGATTCAGTGTGTTATCTGTAAATCCTGTTTTACAGAGTCCACATCAAGTCTTCTTTCATCTGTGAGGGGGAAACCAGGTAAGATGTGATTCAAATCCTCACATCAATATTTTCAGTGAGAGGAGTTTTTTTTGGAACAGATGACAACCATTAAAACTGCTGTCTTAAGAAAACAGGATATTTTCCTGGTGTGACTACACAGTCAAAATAATAACTAGGACCCTTACTGTGATGCAGCAGTATTAATTCAACTTAATTTTCTTGGCCTAAACACTTTTAGCATGACATGTAAATTTTTTAACGTATTAATGATGTGCGGGGAAACACCTTTGGGGGAGCTCTTGAGTTCTGCTGGGAACCCTGGATGCGCAGACATAATTATCAAGAGATTACTGCAGCTTCAAACTAATAATTACATGGTTGAAGTTGTTTGATCAATATAACACCATAAAGGCTATCTACACAGTCAACATTCAATCCAAAACCCAATATTAAAGGTTAACTATTATGCAACTAAAGTAACTTTAGTTGTAGCTGTTGACATCCATATTGGCCTATACAGAATTTTTTGATATTCATTTTGTGGTACAAGTTGTTTATGTTAGTGTGTTTTTTTTAAATAAATATTTTTTATATTTATCTTCTAGTGAACCGCCATCATGAGTACGGATGCTGAGATGGCTCAGTATGGCAAGGCGGCCATTTACCTCCGCAAGCCTGAGAAGGAGAGGATTGAGGCCCAGAGCCGGCAGTTTGATGCGAAGAACGCCTGCTATGTGACCGACAAGGAAGACCTGTACGTCAAGGGTCTGGTTGTTAAGAGGGACGGCGCGAAGGTGGACGTGAAGAACTTGGAGACCGAGGAGGTGGGTTTTATACATCATCACACATGGTCCTTTTAACTCCCATGGTTGCCTCTGGACTACGGAAACCTTTATCCTAATAATAATAACAATAACTTTCATTTATGTAGCGCCTTTCATAAAACCCAAGGTCGCTTTACATAGGGGCAGTAACAGGCAAGAGACAAACATGGTAGACAGAGACACACAACATTAAGAAACGGAAGCTAGAGGTCAAAGGCCATGTTAAAGAGTTGAGTTTTAAGGAGTTTCTTGAAGCTGTCCAGAGTTGGGGCGTTGCGGAGTTCTACAGGGAGGGAGTTCCAGAGGGTGTGAGCTGCCACACTGAAAGCTCTGTCCCCAAAGGTTCGCAGTCTGGTTCGGGGGATGGGGAGCTGACCGGTGTTTGAGGATCGCAGGGACCGTGACTGAGTGTAGGGGTGGAGGAGGTCGGTGAGGTACTGAGGTGCGAGAGCATGGAGGGACTTGTAAGTGATGAGGAGGGTTTTGTAGGTGATGCAGGATTTGATTGGGAGCCAGTGAAGATGGATGAGGGTGGGGGTGATGTGCTGCCAGCGTTTGGTGCGAGTGAGAACCCTGGCAGCTGAGTTTTGCATGTACTGGAGCCTGTCCAGGGTTTTGCTTGGAACCCATTACAGTAATCCAGACGGGAGGTGATGAAGGCATGGAGGAGGGTCTCTGCGAATTTGATCTCTCTGAATTTTAAGTTAACTATGGTATAGTGAATTTTAAGATCAACTATGGTCAATCATGAGAATCAATCAGTCACATCGAACCAGTGGTGTAGTGGTCGTTGGACGCGAGGGATCGCCGTTCCCCCACTTATTTGGAGCCCCCACCTTTTTGAAGCGTGACTTTTTTTAACAGTCTAATACATATAAAATCATTGCCAGTGTTATCAGTTGCAAGTGTGTATTTGTTGATTCTGTAACTTATGTGCCGGTGTGTCCATTGTTTTGAGTCTGTGTGTGTGTTGAGCGCGCAGCGGCGCCTGTTTTTTGCAGTACAGTAACTAAAGTAGTAGCATACCGGTAGTTTCTGTAGACCTGTCTGCCCGTTTTGTGAGTGCAATGCGCGCGTGCGCACTTGGCATTTTTTTGGGGATGACCTAATTAAAATAGCATCCACCCAGTAAAAAAATCCCCACTACACCACTGCATAGAACACTTCATATTAACCAGGTTAAGTCTGCAGTGTTAGTGAAGTGAATATGTGTCAAGTATTTCCTTACCCCGTGTTGTGATTGGTGATGATATTGCATGTAGAATTTACCGGGTGGTAACACGCTGTTTACGAAATGGGTGACGCCTTCATATGCTGCTCACAGCACGATCCGGACAGGAAACCTCGACATGTGATTACCAATAACAACAAGTGGTTAGGAAATGTAAACATGTATAAAGTCAATAAAGACAGTAATCAATCCACACTTTATCCTTGTTTAATTGGTTGACAAATACCTCACTGTTTCAGGTGAAAACCTTCAAAGAGGAGGATGTCTTCAACATGAACCCCCCTAAGTTTGACAAGATTGAGGACATGGCCATGATGACCTACCTCAATGAAGCTTCTGTCCTGTATAACCTCAAAGAGCGTTATGCAGCATGGATGATCTACGTAAGAAACCAACACATACACACACGTATATCACATACAAACAAGACATTTCAAGAAAGGGCATGTACATTGCCTACATATCAAATCAAAGGACATACTACTGTAAATAAGCCGTAAATATATATATGTAATATAATATCATATGTAAATCCTTAATTTTTACGGATATCTTCTTGTATCACATTAAATGGCCTTTTGGAGATTAACATAATTTCTAATTAACCTAATTTCTAATTTCCGCCACGTCTGATGCAGACCTACTCTGGGCTCTTCTGTGCCACGGTGAACCCCTACAAGTGGCTCCCTGTGTACGACCAGGACGTGGTCAACGCCTACAGAGGGAAGAAGCGCATGGAGGCTCCGCCCCACATCTTCTCAGTCTCTGACAACGCCTATCAGTTCATGTTGACAGATAGGGAGAACCAGTCCGTCCTGATCACGTGAGTTTAACGTTGCTCTTCTGTGATATCTTTCTTACAATTTGTGGTAAGAATGCATACACAAGAGAAAGTAATTAATTAACGAGCATGCTTCTGAAACCGTTTAACTATAATTATCTATCACCCAATCATGCACACAATGAACTTATTCCCAATCATGTACAAAACTAACTTATTCAAGGATGTACCATGTACAATGAGAAGCTCAGTAAAAAGCCAAAGGCCCGTACGCAATGAAGAAAACTAGAGTCGCTATGCCAACGAGACTGTAAAACCCTCTTTATCTATCATCCAAACCAGTGGAGAATCTGGTGCTGGAAAGACAGTCAACACCAAGCGTGTGATCCAGTACTTCGCCACCATCGCTGTGGTTGGCGGTGAAAAGAAAAAGGAGTTATCACCCGGCAAAATGCAGGCAAGTCTTCCCTCCATGCTTCCTCGTCTCCTTTACCCTTCTCTCTTCTTGGTTGGGGTACACTTTCTCATGATATAGCCGAGACGTAAATGATAAGAGCTGAATACAGATAAGAAACCTTATTTCTACACTAACCAATTCAATTGTTTGAAGAAAGGAGTGTCTGGATTCACACTCTTCATCTTAAGAGTTCAATACATCAAGTCATTAAGATAGGACGCGGTGACAAAAGCCAGAACACTGTCCATGAATGTAACTAACCACTTTATGTTTGTGTCCCTTAGGGTTCTCTTGAGGACCAGATCATTGCAGCTAACCCTCTGCTCGAGGCTTATGGCAACGCCAAGACAGTGAGAAACGACAACTCGTCTCGCTTTGTAAGTATCAGAGAAACAACTGCAGTCTACTTGCTTTTATGAAGTTCACTGTCCTTGTCATTGTACATGATGCTGCATGTATTAATGCTTACCTTCATGCACTTCTTTAGGGTAAATTCATCAGGATTCACTTCGCCACATCAGGCAAACTGGCTAGTGCTGATATTGAAACCTGTAAGTTGGATATCATTTCTCAATGTTTAGGCTGTACTGTATTTAGCCATGATACAGTGCGTTGTGTATAGAAGACCATATACTGATATTTCTTTCTAAGATCCGCTGGTCCATTATGCTAACCTATACTTCTCAAGCAGACTGACTTGACCATCGCAGCCCACAATTGCTGGTGTTTCCATGCATAGGTTACATATCACTAGTGCAGTGCCCGTTCAAAACGTGCTTGTTCGGAAAGGGATGATTGTTAAGCCTCTGGTATTGCTGCTTGCAGCTTTCTCAACTTCATTCAGTGTCCGGTTCTCCAGAAAATTGAAACACAGACAGACAGACAAACAGAGAGTTCGAGAGAGATCCAAACAGAGCAGAGAGAGTGGTCCTTCCATTATAGTACGATCACTAGTGCAATGCCTGTTCAAAATGTGCTTGTTCTCAAAGGGCCGGTTGCTAACAGTTCCCGGCACAGCACCCTCTGGCTGCACTTCCGTTGAACATCTGCCTGTTCGGAACGGGACGATTAATTGATTTCTCAAGAATCGCTCATCCAAACACCTTAGTGCACAGTGCCTGTGGAGCCGTCGTGGTCTATCGATCAATTTATCTATCTTGTGAACCGGCTTTGTTTGGGCGGCTCTGTTGCACCCACCTTGGGTCAGAGCTGGCAGGAGCCGTTGGGTGCGCTCAGGGCTCCCCCCCGCCCCCCCCCCCGCCCAGCACACCCCAGTCCAAATCCTGTGTCTCTAGCGCCCCCCACACTGGGAGCTGGCTTTGCTCAAAGTTTTGTTTGGTTCTGTGTGTGCGCACATGCATGCGAGCGGAACATGTTCGGTATTGCTGTGTTCGTTATGTCAAAACCTTCCTGCCAGTCCAAACCAAGTGTCTCTGTGACCTATGGCCATTTCAATCTCAGAGCCCCCTCTAGTGGCCAGGCGGTGAAGTGCATGTGGATGGTCGCCAGTTGCTGGTCGCTGTTCCTCCATCTCTGCCATTATAGTATAGATATTCATTGCTGTGTATGTGTGCCTGTGAACAGGGTACAAATTCTAAAATGACCCCCCTCCCTCCATCTCTCTCTTAGACCTGCTGGAGAAGTCCAGGGTGACCTTCCAGCTGCCCGACGAGAGGGGCTACCACATCTTCTACCAGATGATGACCAACCACAAGCCCGAGCTGATTGGTGAGGCACAGCAGAGTGCGGGGAACTAGCGCCCCTTTGTGGTAGTCATTATAGTTCACCTTTCCCCCAAAAATAATGGAATAGCTCCTTTCAACATAAACACTTGCCTGATGCCTACACTACTCAAAGTCATTCTAATTGTTAGTACAGTAGGCTTAGTGATGGGGAGAATGCTATTTGTTCTGTGCATCCAGCTATAATGCCTCATACAATGAATAGAAGAAAGATATAATTTTTTTGTGCATCTAATGTAATTTATATAGTAACGATAAGTGAGCAGCAGAACAAATGCACCCCTCTGAGGACAACAACTAAATATACATATTTGACATATTTGATTAGCTGCAGTAGTAGGCTCACATGTTTTATTGTTTGTATAGGTGAGTTCTAGGGGAGCGTGAGAAAAAGAGAAGAAGGGCAGACAAACAGAGTTCTAGTAGTGATTACAGCACTGATTTCATTATGGGTTCTCCACAGAAATGACCCTCATCACCACCAACCCCTACGACTTCCCCATGATCAGCCAGGGTCAGATCACTGTGGCCAGTATCGATGACAAGGAGGAGCTGGTTGCCACAGACGTGAGTCAACCACTACAGGGTCATGTCTTTCATTTGTGGTTGAATTCCCTACCGTGAAAATAGTTTACATTTACACAAAAAAAAAACCTTTATTACACCCCCAAATTCACTTTATACTTTTAATGAGATTAAAATTTTAGTTGACCATCTTTGTCTGGCTGCGTTATTAGGACACATTATTTTCTCCTCATCTAAGATCAACTTTATTTCCCCATCCAGGATGCTATTGACATCCTGGGCTTCATCAATGAAGAGAAGATGAACATCTGGAAGCTGACTGGTGCTGTCATGCACCATGGCAACATGCACTTCAAGCAGAAGCAGCGTGAGGAGCAGGCAGAGCCCGACGGCACGGAGGGTGAGTCCCACGCCCAGTCACACCAATACAGCACCATTCAACTCCTCCTATTTCACTTTTATTTGAAGTATCTTTGGGTTTATTTGTGATTAATAAGCCCTCCAACCGTTGTTGCCTCTCTCTCTCTCTCTTTCCAGTGGCTGATAAAATCGGCTACCTTCTGGGTCTGAACTCAGCTGACATGCTGAAAGCCCTGTGTTACCCCAGAGTGAAGGTCGGCAATGAGTTTGTGACCAAGGGTCAGACAGTGCCTCAGGTAAGGCTTGTTTCAAAAACGTATATTTTTAATGGAAGATCTGAGAAAAGGGTTTATTTATTTCATACTAATGAGATGTTGATGCAAAGTAATTTATGGGATAACTTTCATCATACCATCAAACTTTTTAAATCAATATCAGACAAATGGCAGACTGTTTGATAAAGTGATAAGTACATTTGTATAAGGAGCTGAAACCAAGTCATACATTGTTGTTACCCAGGTGAATAATTCTGTGAGCGCTCTGGCCAAGTCCATCTATGAGAGGATGTTCTTGTGGATGGTCATCCGTATTAACCAGATGTTGGACACAAAGCAAGCAAGGAACTTCTTCATTGGTGTGCTGGACATTGCTGGTTTTGAGATCTTTGATGTAAGTTTGGGTTTGCCACTTCTTTAGTTAATCGTCTTTGTAAGAAAACTGTAGAAATTATCATTTTGAAATCTGCTTTTTATTCGATTTTATAGAAAAAAAAAAGAATTAAAATGATAGAATCTAAATGGTACAAAGATTCTCTCTGGAACTTTCCTCTACAGTACAACAGCATGGAGCAGCTGTGCATCAACTTCACCAATGAGAAACTGCAACAGTTCTTCAACCACCACATGTTCGTCCTGGAGCAAGAGGAGTACAAGAAGGAGGGCATCATCTGGGAGTTCATTGACTTTGGCATGGATCTGGCTGCCTGCATTGAGCTGATTGAGAAGGTGAGCTGTCTATGGAATCTGTAATATTGCTGGGTCTTAATATATATTTCTGGGACTGGTGCAAAATATTTTTTTCTTTTGCATATGCCCCAAAATTGCAAGTGTGCCTTTACAAATATGAAATATCTAATCAGTTAAGTACAGTAAATAGAAATGTAGTACACAATTTATTAAACTTTCTAAATTTCTTCAAGCCATAATAAATCATACTTTCAGTGAAATAGAGTTCAGAAAAGTACTTCCATTTTGTGAAAATACTAAAGGTTTTGTTACCAGCTGCTCTTCAATATGATCCTTACTCCATGCTGATGTTTCATATAGGGAGGGAGTGGATAATAGGCTCATGGAGAATGTTCTGGACACGATTGTCCTCTGGGGTTGTCTCAAGGCTAGATGAGTGATACTGTACCTCTCCAAATCGCTCCACATGTTGGAGGTTTTGCACCACCCAGGGAGAAGGTGTGTACTTGTCCAGGGTCAGGGCAAGTAAGGTCGGGCTATCTCGGCTGGATACTGTAGGCCTCCATGTGATCAGAGGGGGTTCAGGTTTCTCGGGGACGGGGCGCTAGGGTCGGGACTTCAGAGACTTACATAATCAGTCATCAGCTCATTTTCGTGATGATGTATCATCCTCTGGAGAATGCTCCAGCCATTCGAGCTCCCAGCTTCACCATGTGTCTTACACACATGCAGACTGAACTCTATGAACACATACAGACTGAACTCTACGAACACATACAGACTGAACTCTACGAACACATACAGACTGAACTCTACGAACACATACAGACTGAACTCTACGAACACATACAAACTGAACTCCATGAACACACACAGACTGAACTCTACGAACAGTAGAGATTGATTTAGTGGATTTCTTTGCCAGGGAGCATTTTAGTTACACAAAACTATTCTATTGCCCACTTAATTCTAAGAGCATGGATGTTAACGGGAACTCATATCTGATCAAAATGTGTTTCTTACACAGCCCATGGGCATCTTCTCCATCCTTGAAGAGGAGTGTATGTTCCCCAAGGCTTCAGACACTACCTTCAAGAGCAAGCTGTACGACCAGCACCTTGGCAAGACCAAGGCCTTTGAGAAACCTAAGCCGACAAAGGGCAAAGCCGAGGCCCACTTCTCCCTGCTCCACTACGCCGGTACCGTGGACTACAACATCTGCGGCTGGCTGGACAAGAACAAGGACCCCCTGAACGACTCTGTGATCCAGCTGTACCAGAAGTCCTCAGTCAAACTGTTGCCCCTGCTTTACGTTGCTCCCCCACCCGAGGGTTAGTACCTTTAAACTGAGCTTCATCTATCTCTCCAATGTGACATTCATGTAAAAGCTCTTTTCCTAATTGTCCGATAAAGTCCAACAATAGTTTTGGGCTACGTTAGATAGATCCTTCCAGTATTCAGAATGAATCTGTGTGCATAGGAAGTTGCGCATGAAGATACGGTGTGTCGGCCCCAGCTGACGTTTTATGAGCCACAGTACAGTGACAGTAGCATTCTATGGACCACACAGCAATCATTTAGCCCATTCCACAATGTAGGACTATGCTCTTAAAACGCGGTTAAAACTCTTATTTTTATTTTTAAAGTTGATATTTCTTAAATTCACAATGGCTCACCACTCTGCACACACGGCACTTTTTTTTTTTGCCATTTTCAGTTTGATCTCTCTTGAATCCCTTTGAACAGACGCTGGTAGCAAGAAAGGTGCCAAGAAGAAGGGAGGTTCCATGCAGACTGTGTCCTCTCAGTTCAGAGTAAGTGAGATTTTCTTAATTGTATTTCTTATATGATTACATGATGATATGTATGACATTAATTAATATGAGTAAAGTATGTGCACAATCATAGATTTATTGAGATACTGATTCTGATTAATCTGCTGAAAGACCATAAATTCTATAATGAATGGTCCCTGACAAAACTGCTTTTTCGAACACCCTTACAGGAGAACTTGGGCAAGCTGATGACCAACTTGAGGAGTACCCACCCTCACTTTGTGCGTTGCCTGATCCCCAATGAGACTAAGACTCCAGGTGAGAAAGATGTAAGATAAAGGTTTACCTGACAAAAATCACTTAAATACAAAAAGTGAATCTTAATCTTTTGCTTCCAGGTCTGATGACGAACTTCCTGGTTATCCACCAGCTGAGGTGTAATGGTGTGCTGGAGGGTATTAGGATCTGCAGAAAGGGCTTCCCCAGCAGAATCCTCTATGGTGACTTCAAGCAGAGGTACACACACACGCACGCACGCACGCACACACACGCACACACGCACACACGCACGCACGCACACACGCACACACACACACACACACACACACACACGCACACACGCACACACACACACACACACACACATTTCACATTTCATTACATTACAGTCATTTAGCTGACCCTTTTATCCAAAGTGACTTACAGTTGCATTTAACGTAGGAAAAGCTTGTACTACTACTTGCCAGAACTCACAAGTGCATCTCCTTTCTAAACAAGTGGCTAAGGGCATAATCTAGAGCTGAAAGCAAAGTGCAAGAATATCAAACTAAAAATACAATAGGTGCTTAAGAGGGAGGATTGTAGTAGTACTTCTTGAAGAGGTGAGTTTTGAGCCTGCGGTGAAAGATGGACAACGACTCTACTGTTCTGACGTGAGTGGGCAGTTAAACCCAGTAGGGTTTTGACCATGGCCTGGATGTAGGAGCAAGCTGTTCCTTTCATTGCCCTTTAGGCTAGTATCAGAGTTTTAAACTGAATGCAAGCTGCTATAGGGAGCCAGTGTAGAGAACAGAGAGGGGAAGTTGTGTGGTAGAACTTGGGCTGTTTGAACACCAGGTGAGCAGCAGCTTTCTGGACAAGTTCCAGGAGTTTAATGGCTGACGCCGGGGCCCCAGCAAGGAGGGAGTTGCAGTAGAAAGAGGAATGTCAGCCAAGCACCCAGCTATGCATGCCTGACACATACACTCACACGCACACACACAAACACACACACACACACACACACACTCTCTCTCTCTCTCTCTCTCTCTCTGTCTATATATATATATATATATATATCACTTGACTACATTCGGAAATTGATGCACGTTGAATTTGAATTTCTCCCTATACAGATACAAAGTACTGAATGCCAGTGTCATCCCTGAAGGCCAGTTCATTGACAACAAGAAAGCTTCTGAGAAGCTGCTGGGGTCAATTGATGTCGACCATGAGCAGTACAAGTTTGGACACACAAAGGTAATGGGCCAAATCACCAGAAGACATGCAAGTTAGGTTATACTGTAGCTATCAAAGAGAACTAACCTAAATTAGTTATTACCTCCGCCCCAGTGACATTGCAGGGCTAGAGGTAATGCTTTCGGTGGCGTGTGTTTGTTTGTTTGTTGGTTCGTTGGTTCTTTAGCAGGATTACGCCAAAAACTATTACTAGACCGATTTTCATGAAACTCGGTGGAGGGGTGTAGCATGGGCCAACTTAGAATCCATTCAATTTTCGAGCGAATCCGAATCACTGTGCAGATCCACAAATTAAAACAAAATTTAGCAGGGAGCTGGCTCACTCACACTCCCCCCCCCCGCTAGAGACATGGGGGGGGGGGGGGGGTGAGTGTGCCACAGGGCCGCCCAAACCCGGCAACCCAATTACCTCCATTCATATTTTGGACTGGGGGGGGGGGATTGAAACGGCCATTCTGTATCTCAACTTGGGAAGGTCAAAGAGATACAGGGTTTGAACTGGCATAAATCTCTCTAATGAATGACCTAATGAATGCACGCACGTGCACAGAGCCACAAAATGCATTCATGGGCGGAGGTCATTTCTAGTTGAATATGGCTTTAGTGTTTCTAGAACCTCTGTTTATGAATCAGCATTTTCTTCTTACATACAGTAGACTATATATGTATTAACAATGCAAAAATACCAATGAAGTGTCATCATGTTTGACTGTGGTTGGTTGTGTACCTGTACCTCAGGTGTTCTTCAAAGCTGGTCTGCTGGGTGTCCTTGAGGAGATGAGAGATGAGAAGCTTGCTGCTCTGGTAACAATGACACAGGCTCTCTGCCGCGGATTCCTGATGAGGACGGAGTTTACGAAGATGATGGAGAGGAGGTGAGGAGGAGAAAAGATAATTCCTTATATCTTTTAGATCAACCCCAGAGATGAGTCATGAGTCGTCGTCAAGAACCTCTTCCCAAGAGAGCAACGCTCTAAAAAGTAGAATCTTCAAAGATATGCTGGTTGTACTTGTCATCTAGCTTCTCCGCAGTATAAACTCTCTCTCTCTCTCTCTCTCTCTCTCTCTCTCCATCTCTCTCTCTCTCTATCTCTCTCTCACTCAGAGATTCTGTCTTCACCATCCAGTACAACATTCGCTCATTCATGAATGTCAAACACTGGCCCTGGATGAAGGTGTACTACAAGATCAAGCCTCTGCTGAAGAGCGCTGAGACAGAGAAGGAGCTGGCCAACATGAAGGAGGACTTTGAGAAGTGCAAGGTCGCCCTGGCCAAGGCTGAAGCTCGCAAGAAGGATCTGGAGGAGAAGATGGTGTCCCTGCTGCAGGAGAAGAACAACCTGACTCTCCAAGTTGCATCTGTGAGTGAGCTACTGTACACACACACACACACACACACACTCACACAATCATCATCATCATCATCGTCCTCATCGTCATACAGATCGAATACTGACACTGTGGCTTCCCCATCCTTTTTCACTCCCAGGAATCAGAGAATCTGAACGATGCTGAGGAGAGATGCGAGGGTCTGATCAAGAGCAAGATCCAGCTGGAGGCCAAACTCAAAGAGACGACCGAGAGGCTGGAGGATGAAGAGGAGATGAACGCCGAGCTCACAGCCAAGAAGAGGAAGCTGGAGGACGAGTGCTCAGAGCTGAAGAAGGATATTGATGATCTTGAGCTCACCCTGGCCAAAGTTGAGAAGGAGAAACATGCCACTGAGAACAAGGTACTGTATCAACATCTCACCAATAGCTGACAAATTCTTTGACACCAAGTTCTTTCTTTTTAACATGATAGTATTCTTAGATGAGCTTCTTCCATCCACATTTTGCTTGTACCCCTTTGGCACTCTGAGCTGCTCATTGAGTCTTCCTGTTATTGTATCGACCAGGTCAAGAACCTGACTGAGGAGATGGCCTCTCAGGATGAGAGCATTGCCAAGCTAACCAAGGAGAAGAAAGCCCTGCAAGAGGCCCACCAGCAGACACTGGATGACCTGCAGGCAGAGGAGGACAAAGTCAACACTCTGACCAAGGCCAAGACCAAGCTGGAACAGCAAGTCGACGACGTGAGACTATTAATACTATCGGACATTTCACTTTGTTTACCTGCCTTTCTCCGCCATCATTTAATAGATGTTTAATAAATCCAACTCCTTAAATCTTCCATTTTAACTGAACATGGTTGAGGTGATGTATTGTATAAGTGACAAATGTGTGTTTTGTCGTTCAGCTGGAAGGTTCTCTGGAGCAAGAGAAGAAGCTCCGTATGGACCTGGAGAGAACCAAGAGAAAGCTGGAGGGAGACCTGAAACTGGCCCAGGAGTCCATCATGGACCTGGAGAACGACAAGCAGCAGTCTGAGGAGAAAATCAAGAAGTAAATACAAATACTTACCAGAGATCATTAGAGATATTCTTGGCTGATTGAATTAACTTCATTGCTTCAATAACACCATAAACCTCTGACATTTACTCTTTTGTTCTCCATAGGAAGGACTTTGAAACCAGCCAGCTCCTCAGCAAGATGGAGGATGAGCAGTCGATGGGATCCCAGCTGCAGAAAAAGATCAAGGAGCTCCAGGTACAGTGTGGTTACTAAGCCCCAGTACAGTAATGATAACTGTGTTTCCCTGGAAAATTGTGGTACGTCCAGCTATTTGGACTTTTGTGTTGATTTAACCCTTACCTGCCCGTTTCCTACTGTAGGTCAGAGTTGAGGACTTGAAGGAGTTTCTTTGATGTCCTTGATTAGAAACTAAAGAGTAGAATCTCTACTGTAGGCCCGCATTGAGGAGCTGGAGGAGGAGATCGAGGCGGAGCGTGCCGCCAGGGCCAAGGTGGAGAAGCAGAGGGCCGATCTGGCCAGGGAGCTCGAGGAGATCAGCGAGAGGCTGGAGGAGGCCGGAGGCGCCACCGCCGCTCAGATCGAGATGAACAAGAAGCGCGAGGCCGAGTTCCAGAAGCTGAGGCGCGACCTGGAGGAGTCCACCCTGCAGCACGAGGCCACGGCCTCCGCCCTGAGGAAGAAGCAGGCCGACAGCGTGGCAGAGCTGGGCGAGCAGATCGACAACCTGCAGCGCGTCAAGCAGAAGCTGGAGAAAGAGAAGAGCGAGTACAAGATGGAGATTGACGACCTCTCCTCCAACATGGAAGCTGTTGCCAAGACTAAGGTCAGTGATAATTTAAAATGACAAAATTTGCCTGATACAGCTTTATAGGACCAATATGAATGTAAATTGTTTACAGAAGTGCCGAGTACAATCAGAGTAGGTAAGAAACATTATCCTTACAGTGTAACAAAATGGTTGTATTAATTTCCCTAACAGGGCAATCTGGAGAAGCTGTGCCGTACGATTGAGGACCAGCTGAGTGAGATCAAGTCTAAGAATGATGAGAATGTTCGTCAGGTCAATGACGTCGGTGCACAAAAAGCCAGACTCCTGACTGAGAACGGTACCCTTTATAATCAACAACAACAACAACCCATTCACCTTTGATGCCTGAATTCAGTCAATACATACAGTCCATGTACAGCATACAAAACCGATACTGTATATAGTCTGCAAGATGAGGTTAATGCAAAGACTGTATTACATTCAGGGGGGAAAACCGTCAAAGTGCTTGGCTTTACAGTAGCTCCCTTCTTTCACCACAGGCGAGCTCGGTCGCCAGCTGGAGGAGAAGGAAGCCCTGGTCTCCCAGCTGACCAGAGGCAAGCAGGCCTACACCCAGCAGATTGAGGAGCTCAAGAGGCTGGTTGAGGAGGAGGTCAAGGTAGGGCTCCAATATCCAGAGCTGTGAGATGAAGCAGAGATTTGTATGTATGTATCTTTAATACATCGGCTTCATATTTCTCAGTTGTCTTTGTGCTCTCATTTCACTCTATTGTTATAGGAAACAATTATATGTCAAGCTAGGAGCATCTTGAAAGTTGCAAACCAACATGGTTTCAGAAGTAATAGACTTCCACAAAGCTCTGTCAAAGAATAGTGCCCAGCTTACTGTACCTCCATTAGCACAAATGGTGTCTAATAACCCTCTTCCTCTTCCCCTCCCAGGCCAAGAATGCACTGGCCCACGGTGTCCAGTCTGCCCGCCACGACTGTGACCTGCTGAGGGAGCAGTTTGAGGAGGAGCAGGAGGCCAAGGCAGAGCTGCAACGCGGCATGTCCAAGGCTAACACCGAGGTGGCTCAGTGGAGAACCAAGTACGAGACTGATGCCATCCAGAGGACAGAGGAGCTGGAGGACGCCAAGTAAGTCCAAAGAGCAATAAGGCCTATAAAGTGTTGGCAGTGGGCAGTAGGTCAACAAGTACGGCTGCTGTTCTTATGGACCATTCTAAGCTTGCCATAAGGACTAGATGCCTTTACCATGCCTCTTTTTACCCAAACAGGAAGAAGCTGGCTCAGCGTCTCCAGGAGGCTGAGGAGCAGATTGAGGCCACCAACTCCAAGTGTGCTTCTCTGGAGAAGACCAAGCAGAGGCTGCAGGGAGAGGTGGAGGACCTCATGATTGACGTTGAGAGGGCCAACGCCTTGGCTGCCAACCTGGACAAGAAGCAGAGGAACTTCGACAAGGTACAGTATGAGATGCACAACGGTTAACTTTTGTAAAGTTTTGTAAAGTTAACTCAAATCCTCACAGCAATTTACAAGCTCTTGGTACATGTTTTCTCCTAGGTCCTGGCAGAGTGGAAGCAGAAGTTTGAGGAGGGCCAGGCTGAGCTGGAGGGAGCACAGAAGGAGGCTCGCTCTCTCAGCACAGAGCTCTTCAAGATGAAGAACTCTTACGAGGAGGCTCTTGACCAGCTGGAGACCCTGAAGAGAGAGAACAAGAACTTGCAACGTGAGTTAAAAGTCTTCTATGCATGTGGTTCAATGAACAACTAAATTAATCTTCTTATGTGTTTCCTTGATGAGAAGACGTTGATGTTTTGAGCTTGAAATGTGCTATATAAATAAACTTGCCTTGCCTTGCCTTCCAAGGCTAATGCCTGGGCTTATGTTAAGCATATGACATATTCAAACAAGCCATATAGCTGGCATAACAGCTTTAGCAGTTTTTGGCAACAGGTATAACTATGGTATATTCAAATGTTCTTAGTGATTTCTTGCTATTAACCTGTGGGATAGCTATGCTAATTGAAAATATTTTGCTTCAAATCACAGAGGAGATCTCAGACCTGACTGAGCAAATGGGAGAGACTGGCAAGAGCATCCATGAGTTGGAGAAGGCCAAGAAGACAGTGGAGACTGAGAAGGCTGAAATCCAGACTGCCCTGGAAGAGGCTGAGGTACAATCTAGTCAAACTTGACAAACCTATTTTTAGGTGTTTGTTTATCTGAAAATCATGTGCTGACAACAATACTCTTTGGACTTCTATGTTATACTGTAAGAACACAATGTACCCAACTACAGCACTTTGATATCTTCAGGGAACACTGGAGCACGAGGAGTCCAAGATCCTGCGTGTGCAGCTGGAGCTGAACCAGATCAAGGGTGAGGTGGACAGGAAGCTGGCAGAGAAGGATGAGGAGATCGAGCAGATCAAGAGGAACAGCCAGAGGGTGATTGAGTCCATGCAGAGCACCCTGGATTCCGAGGTCCGCAGCAGGAACGACGCCCTGAGAGTGAAGAAGAAGATGGAGGGAGACCTGAACGAGATGGAGGTCCAGCTGAGCCACGCTAACCGCCAGTCGGCCGAGGCCCAGAAGCAGCTGAGGAACGTGCAGGGGCAGCTCAAGGTACTGTAAATGGTGGTGGTGAAAACAACCACACTTGATACATGGTCTGGAAAATGCATAACAATACTGTACATGCTACAGTATATGTTTCTGGACTGTCATTCATAGATTCAAAACACTACATCAAAACACTATATCAAGTCTAAACTAGTGCTGCGAGCAGCAGTGAGCGGGCCCTCGCACCCCACGCGGGTCGGGGTGTGGCGCCGTTAAAGGGTGTGCTATTTCGGTGTCCAGTACTGACAGAAACTTCCTGTCACCAGTAGGTGGCGCTCTAAGCGTGACTCAATACCGACGCATCGATGTGTTCAGGACAGTACCTTGATGAAGCGTGAGAAATGTTGTGTAAATCGGACAAAGTATGTAGGAGTTATGAGGACTTCCTGTAAGCAGTAGGTGGCGCTGTAGGTATGACGCAATACTGACCTACAGATGTGTTCAAGATGCGACCTTCATCAAGCATGAGCAATTTGGAGTAAATCGGATAATGTATGTAGTAGTTATGAGTACTTCCTGTTTCACCAGTAGGTGGCGCTGTAAGTGTTACTCAATACCGACGCATAGATGTGTTCAGAAGGTGACCTTCATGAAGCGTCAGCAATTTGGTGCAAATCGGATGATGTATGCAGGAGTTATGAGGACTTCCTGTTTCACCAATAGGTGGCGCTATAAGTATGACGCAATACTGACACAAAGATGTGTTCAGGACAGAACCGTCATGAAGCGTGAGATATATCGGTCGAATTGGATAATGTATGTAGGAGCTATGAGGACTTCCTGTTTCACCAATAGGTGGCGCTATAAGTATGACACAATACTAACACATAGATGTGTTCAGGACAGAACCTTCATGAAGCGTGAGATATATCGGAGGAATTGGATAATGTATGTAGGAGTTATGAGGACTTCCTGTTTCACCAATAGGTGGCGCTATAAGTATGACACAATACTGACACATAGATGTGTTCAGGACAGAACCTTCATGAAGCGTGAGATATATCGGACGAATTGGATAATGTATGGAGGAGTTATGAGGACTTCCTGTTTCACCAATAGGTGGCGCTATAAGTATGACGCAATACTGACACATAGATGTGTTCAGGACAGAACCGTCATGAAGCGTGAGATAAATCGGACAAATCGGATAATGTATGGAGGAGTTATGAGGACTTCCTGTTTCACCAATAGGTGGCGCTATAAGTATGACGCAATACTGACACATAGATGTGTTCAGGACAGAACCCTCATGAAGCGTGAGATATATCGGACAAATCGGATAATGTATGGAGGAGTTATGGGGACTTCCTGTTTCACCAATAGGTGGCGCTATAAGTATGACGCAATACTGACACATAGATGTGTTCAGGACAGAACCGTCATGAAGCGTGAGATATATCGGACAAATCGGATAATGTATGGAGGAGTTATGAGGACTTCCTGTTTCACCAATAGGTGGCGCTATAAGTATGACGCAATACTGACACATAGATGTGTTCAGGACAGAACCGTCATGAAGCGTGAGATATATCGGACAAATTGGATAATGTATGGAGGAGTTATGAGGACTTCCTGTTTCACCAATAGGTGGCGCTATAAGTATGACGCAATACTGACACATAGATGTGTTCAGGACAGAACCGTCATGAAGCGTGAGATATATCGGACAAATTGGATAATGTATGGAGGAGTTATGAGGACTTCCTGTTTCACCAATAGGTGGCGCTATAAGTATGACGCAATACTGACACATAGATGTGTTCAGGACAGAACCGTCATGAAGCGTGAGATATATCGGACAAATTGGATAATGTATGGAGGAGTTATGAGGACTTCCTGTTTCACCAATAGGTGGCGCTATAAGTATGACGCAATACTGACACATAGATGTGTTCAGGACAGAACCGTCATGAAGCGTGAGACATATCGGACAAATCGGATAATGTATGGAGGAGTTATGAGGACGTACTGTTTCACCAATAGGTGGCGCTATAAGTATGACGCAATACTGACACATAGATGTGTTCAGGACAGAACCGTCATGAAGCGTGACATATATCGGACAAATTGAATAATGTATGGAGGAGTTATGAGGACTTCGTGTTTTATGGCGAAATGTCAAACTTTGGCGGGGCGCCACGGCAAGGGTGTTTGGTGAAAACTCAATTTTTTTGATAACTTTTGATCACAAAGGTCTTAAGATGAAGCTGACCCGATATGAAGTTGATCGGATGAAATCTGGAGGAGTTCGTCGAAGTACGAGGCATGGAAATGGTCAAAACAAGGACAAAATGGCACATTAAGAGCAAAATGGCGGACTTCCTGTTGCATGTTGGGTATAGCTCCAAGAGACATTTAAGTGTGGCTCGATGAAATACATATGCCCTCCGAATTTCGTTCGCCTACATCAAACTGAAAGGTGGGGCTCGCCATTTGAAACTTTCCAGGGGGCGCTCTTGAGCCGTTTTGCCACGCCCATTTCCGTCACCCATGAATTATCAAATTTTTCACCGGGACTGACGTATCTGCAAAGTTTCATCCGTTTTCATCGATGTTCAGGCCGCCTAAAAGGCATTTGTTTGGAGTAAAGGAGAAGAAGGAGAAGGAGAAGAAGGAGAATAATAATCCTTCGAGTTTCAATAGGGCCTCGCACCGCCAGTGCTCGGGCCCTAAATATAGTAAATGTAGCGCATTAAAAGATGTCAACATGAAATAAATAATTGTAATACACAGCCAGATAAAAAAAAAAATCCTCCCACCCATCCTATTATTATGTCATGTCTTGGCTCCACAGGATACCCAGTTGCACCTGGATGATGCCATCCGTGCCTCAGAGGACGTGAAGGAGCAGGCAGCCATGGTGGAGCGCCGAAACGGTCTGATGATGGCTGAGATCGAGGAGCTGAGAGCGGCTCTTGAGCAGACAGAGAGAGGCCGCAAAGTGGCTGAGCAGGAGCTGGTGGACGCAAGTGAGAGAGTGGGACTGCTGCATTCCCAGGTGCTAACACACACATGTACACAAACACACACACACGTACACAAACACACACACACTTACACAAACAAACACATACCGTACACAAACACGCGCACATTCAAAGCTAACGAGCATTCAAAGGGAACGTTACCTTTTGAGTTATACTTTCCTCCTTCCAGAACACCAGCCTGTTGAACACCAAGAAAAAGCTTGAGACTGACCTGGTGCAGGTGCAGGGAGAGGTGGATGACATCGTCCAGGAGGCCAGGAACGCTGAGGAGAAGGCCAAGAAGGCCATCACTGATGTGAGTCTGGATAACACTTACAGATAACACCTTCTTCAACTCCCACACCTGTAGTCTATGCTAACATGCTAACACCTAGCTATCACTCTTCTGTTGCTTATGTGCCAACTTGAGTAGAGCCAAGCATACAGTACTTGAAGAATCAAGATATGGAGCCATTTATGGTTTTCTTGTTGGAAGCCTCTAACATCCTTTGTTGAGTTGAGCAACGTGTGTTTCAATTGAGAAATGTTAAGATATGCAAGATGACTCAACAATGAGGTTTAAAATATTGAGGTAAACAACATTCTACCATGAAAGTGATTGAGGGTTTGGGGGAATTGAGAGCTTTGTAATTTATAGACAATACAAAACCAAAAATGGCCCCATATCAGGTTTTTTTCAGTGCAAAGTAGAATCTTCTATTCATGTCTCGACCCAAAAGTGAGCAATCACACTTTCATGCTGACTTACCCGGCTAGCTCTATCCTTGACTTAATATCTCATTCTATGCTCAATGGTTGCAGGCAGCCATGATGGCTGAGGAGCTGAAGAAGGAACAAGATACCAGCTCTCACCTTGAGAGGATGAAGAAAAACCTGGAGGTTACAGTCAAGGACCTTCAGCACCGTCTGGATGAGGCTGAGAACCTGGCCATGAAGGGTGGCAAGAAGCAGCTCCAGAAACTGGAGTCTAGGGTGAGTTTGCACTTCAGTAGCACTAAAACTAACAGTAGTACTTATTTGGGACAACATAAACTGGTTGATTTGTGTATTTCTATGATTATTACCTGTATAGAGGTCAAATACATAGTATTTGAGATGTTTTTTTTTCGTCGTCTGTGTAGGTACGCGAGCTGGAGGCTGAGGTTGAATCTGAGCAGAGGAGAGGAGGAGACGCGATCAAGGGAGTCCGCAAGTACGAGCGCAGGGTCAAGGAGCTGACTTACCAGGTAACGAACTCGCTCTGGGCCACACACCTACACAGAACAAATATGTGTAGCAGACTGACATGAAAATCAACCTATTTCTTATCCGCTTCAGACTGAGGAGGATAAGAAGAACGTATCCAGACTTCAGGATCTGGTGGATAAGCTGCAGCTTAAAGTGAAGGCCTACAAGAGGCAGGCTGAGGAAGCCGTAAGTCTACACATACACCCTCATCTGCATTTCGGTAGCCTGTTTACCGCTGGTCAAATAAAACTGCACTGAGAAGACTGTTTTTTCGTACATCTCTTATTACATGAATAAACCACGGGCACTAGTTGAGTTATTGTTGCCGTTTAACCTAAATATTCTGGAAACATCATCAAACCTCGCTGTTGACGTTCCTATCTCCCAGGAGGAACAAGCCAACGGCCACCTGTCTAAGTTAAGGAAGGTTCAGCATGAGCTGGAGGAGGCTGAGGAGCGCGCCGACATCGCCGAGTCTCAGGTCAACAAGCTTAGAGCCAAGAGCCGCGACTCAGGAAAGGTAAAGTCATAGTGGCCGATACTCTTTTGCTACAAGAAGCAATTTTCCCTCTCTACTTGTTCATAGCAGGCTTGTAGAGCAAAAGTTACATCCTGTAGCAGTCCACCAAGACTACACCTGAATCATGCTCTATTGGAACCTCCTAAATACCACTTCACCACTAAAGAATGTACTTTTTGTCTGGGTCTTTTCAGACCTCAATGTACTTTCATGTTACAATTTGTCCACTGTGTTTTGTGTAAAGGATGCTCATTAAAGATGATTCCCTCCCCTCTTCTCTTAGGCAAAGGACGGTGAATAGATGGGACAAGAACGTGCCAAACCATCACTGTCATTAAATATGAAAATCATATTTTGAGCTTTGTTTGAATAAAGTATGTATATCTCTATGTCCTGCCTTGGATTTAATGCTGATTTTTTATTTAACAAAAAAAAAAGACTGGGAATATGTAGTAAGTATTGGGCTAGCAGAACTTTTGATCAGGTTGAAATCTTTTCAATGAGCTACATTCTGTAAGGTACAGTATGTACCCACCCAACATTTGAAGTACGTACAGCATTATTTAAAGGCTGGATATCAAAAATTAACAAGCAAGACATGACGAAGGGAGGGGTGATAGGCTACTTGACAAGGAGAGGGGCGAGGGTTGAGGCGATGCTTGACTAGGGGAGGAGGAAGAGGTCCGACAGTGCCTTATATGGATTCTTTATTCCGGTAGTGTTTTGGGTTAGGGTAACCCCGTTTTGGCAACTCCACACCTACTGAGGCAACCTTCCACTGCCATCAATAAGTACAGTATATACTCAAGTCATTGATTGCATTGACAAATCTTGCAGCCCAATCGTTCAGTCAAGTATGTGATGCTTGGGATAGGGAATTCATCTTTTTGTAAACATCGCTAGCTAGTCACACCATGATCCAAAGCCAAGGAGAATTGTGTGGTTTCACGAGGTCAGGTACGAGAGCAAGTTACCTTTTCAAAGCCCCAAAAAACATTTTCAATAGATGAGCTGACCAAGCCCTTGGATAAGAACATCTCCAGCAGAAATAGTATGCTGCACTAGTTTGCATTTCTGGGTAGGGGCGGAATCCACTCAATTTTTTTACTCCTTTATTCAGACAATCCCATTATTGCAGATACAGCGTTAAATAAACAAAATAGAAACTTTTTTTTTTTTTTTTTTAAGAGTAAGGGTAAACAAAATGATCAGTACAGGCAGCTCACATCCTATCATCTGAACTTGCAGAAAATTATGAAACATGAATCTTATAATGGACCAAGTGTGGACACTTTTAAAATATCAATTTGAAATCAAGATTCCTGTTGATGGGGTTGCGATGGAAAGTAACCATGACGATGTACATTATCACCTTTATGAGCAAGTAAGGGTGGCCATCTTGAAATGCAGGAACATGCGTTTTAAATATATATAATAGCAGAGTGAACAGGGAATGAGGGATAAAAGTCAGTGTTGTCTTGAGTCGGTGGAGGTCTTCATTTTCTGTTTAAATATCATGCTGCTGTTTGTCAATCTTGGATTTCAGGTGTTCTTTGTAGGCCAAGATGTCACGCTTCCATTTAGTGATGGTCTGCTTCTCACACACCCAGATCTCTTGAGCAACCTAGAGAGAAAGTTACACGTGTTACTTTTGCATGTTCCAAATAGTTTTCCTCCTCGAGTATCCACTTATCTTCAGTTTCCAAACCTCTACTGTTCCTATCCAACCAAAAACTGTTTTAGGTAGCACTGGGCGGTAACTTAAGGCTGTCACCCTTATCCACAGGACAGTCAGGGACTTATTTTTTCTCTATTAAGAGAATGGGCATCTGTGGTCCCTTCTCCCAAGCGTAAACCATGTGGAAATCCTAATGACGAGGAGGCTAAGCTACGCTGTTAAAAGAGAACACCATTGCCCAGGGACAGCTGTGTCACCGAATCGGGTGGGAATCGGTAGTGATCTCATGATTCGATTTAGATTCTTGGGGTCACAATTTGATTTCAAAATGATTATTGCCAATTTGATGATAGATTTTCTATGACATTTCCACCATATGACTGCAATAACCCATAACATACATCCCAAGCACAAAATTGTGAAAAGAAAATTAAAAAATACATTTATAAAAAATAAAATCTATATACCGTAATTTCCGGACTATAAAGCGCACCTGAATATAAGCCGCACCAGCTACATTTAGGGAAAAAAACAAATGTGTACATATACAAGCCGCACTGGACTATAAGCCGCAGGCGTTTTAATATTTAATTACCATATGTAAGGGTTCGTGCACAGAGGGGATTATCGGGAAAGAGATGGCTGTTTGGGGAAGCTTCCATTTTATTAACATTTCAACAAACAAGTTGCATATTTGCATAACTTATTCAAGTGTTACCATTTAGTGCAATAGTACGGAACATTTACTGTGCTGTGTAAACTGTACTGTATCACAAAGCGTTTGTCACACAAACTTTCACATGTTAAACAGCATTCGAAAGGTGTACACTCACTGTGCAGAAATAATACCGTAAACGGTGCGCTCCCAGCGCACGTCCCGGCTTTCTCTTTTTTCTGCCTTTTTAAAAGTGCTAAAATGAAAGTGCCTGTAACACGGCAGTAGGCCTAAAGGTGCAGTAACACGGCTGCTTAAAATATAATTAATGTGCAGCAGCTCTATTTCCTTCTTTGACAGCCAGATCGACTGCCTTTAACTTAAAAGCTGCATTATATGCATTTCTTCGTTTGTTTTCCATAATGAGGGTTTGTGCATGAAAACCTCCTTTGCGCAAACTGTCGCTCTCGTAATGTCTGTCTTGCTCTCGTTCTCTCTAGTACTGCATTTGGTTCCACATTTGCTTTCGGTGTTCGCGCGAACTGCCTGTCTCACACACTTTTCTGGCCTCCGACCTTTCCTGCTGGAGCCCGCCGCTTAAAGGTGGGGGACGTGGACCGGCCATAGAGATAGGTTTAGAAGGTCCCCTAGTGGTCGTTAGCTGTAAAAATCCATAGATTAGCCGCACCGTTGTATAGGCCGCAGGGTTCAAAGCATGGGGGAAAAGTTGCGGCTTATAGTCCGGAAATTACGGTAATTATGAAAAAAAGAAAACGTTTTTTTTTCCGGAATTTGTGAATCGATCGATATTTGTACAGAATAGAAGCACAAAATCCCAACACCTCTGCTAGAGTGGTCCCACATACCTGCTGGATGAGCCTGAAGTCGTGGCTGACCAGCATCATGCCCCCCTCGTACTCGTTGATGGCGTCAGCCAGCGCATCGATGGTCTCGATGTCCAAGTGATTGGTGGGCTCGTCCAGGAAGAGCATGTGTGCATTCTGCCACGCCAGCCAGGCGAAGCACACTCGACATTTCTGACCGTCCGAAAGGTTCCTGATGGGGCTCACCTGGGGGAGGGAGGGCAGGATTAGTTTGACTAATTTTATTTGTCTCCAATGTCCACATATCTACAAACGCTGTTATATTGCTGTTAATACCACATGGTAGCATGGAGGTCAAAAAACATGTAAATGTATGAATAGTGAACACATTACAATAGCATGTTTGACTAAGTCATTATCTTAAGTTATTTTCTTTTTATTGTCCCATCAGCCTGGATTGCTCAGGACAGGCAGACTAACCTGCTGTTTCCCTGTCAGTCCGTAGCGCCCGATGATCTTCCTCATCTCCTCCTTCTCCTTGATCTGTGGGTAACACTTCATCATGTACTCCAGGGGGGAGAGGTCCAGTTCTAGTTGTTCCGTCAGATGCTGGGGTGGGGGGGAATAAGTAACAATCCCTTACTGTATTGATTTTCAAAACACACAACGGTCACCTTCCTCTTTATACTGTAGCTGGACCACACATGAAACTTCAAACATATAACATATTGTAGGGACGAGGTGCAAATTATGACCGGTGTCAAAGACGACGAAAAAGCAGCAAAACGTTACAAACCCTGTGTCAAAAATGGAAGTATCCCATCTACAATACCCAAGCCTTAAGGTCTGAGTTGCAAAAGTAACGCAAGGTTGCATGTATCAGTGAGAAGTAATGTTCAAAACACACCAAGTGTCCAAAATTTGAAAGAGCCTCAGTGACCCGTCGCAACCTCCATTGAAAAATGGACTGCTCCATGCAAAGCAGAACTCTGCATATCATGTGAATAAGCCATTACACTGAACAGAACATACCTGGTGATATCTGCCGATCTTCACGTGGGAGTTCTTGCGGATCATACCGTCAGTGGGAAGAAGCTGAAGAAACGGACGAGAGAGGGGGAGAGAAAGGTGAAGGGAGGTGGGAGGTGACATCTTGGCCGACCAGGCGGACAGAATGTTCCTGGTGTCTCTGCAACCGGGCTATGGATGCCACATGGTGCTGCAGCATTCATGCTTAATATCGCAGAGTTCATTTATGCCCGTCATTTAAAACCCAGCGACCGGCACTGGATAGCCGTCTTTGGGAACCACGGGGCAACTGCTTCAACTTCTTATGACTAGGTTAAGCTCCATTCAACACTAGCTGTAAGCAGAGCTGAACAAAAATTCACCAGACACTTAAAATTATGACCCCCCCCCCCCCAGAAATCGCTAGTTTTAAATAACAATGAAACAAGGATCTCCCATTGTGATGCAGTGGTTGCGGTGCTTCAGACAGTGCAGGCTGGGGAATAATGGGCAACTGACTGCAAACTCTGAAGACGTTTTTAAACTTGTTTCAGTACCATTAAAAATTTATGAGGCATAACTCGCTTTGTATTAGGAGTAGATTTGGAGATATAATAACTAGGGACGCACCGATTACACTTTTCTCAGCCAATTCAGATTTCTCAAGTCTGCATAAAGCTCCCTTGCATAAAACCTCAGCTATACGGATATTGGCTTATTGTTGTCAATGTCTGACTACGTCTAGTAGATGGACAAAATGCAAGTCCGACGTCTCCCGTTCAGCTGACATCAGGCCACTAAATATTCACAGCTGGCTCGCCAGTCGGATACCAGCTGTTATCACAAGTGAAAGAAAAAAAAACAGCTCATGGCTACCTGCCAAACTGGCTGGTGGAATGGATCAACTGACATATCAATGCCAAATTTGACCTGCATTCCAACCCTAGTCGTAACATTTGAGTAATCTACTCCAACCTTGCTCCGAGTACTGTAACGATCTGTTCAGGAGGACACTGCATTACTTGAAGCAACAAAAGTATCCAGACACTATCTGACAAAAAAAATGTAAGTAAAGGACAGTGTGCAGGAATCATCTCTGGACATTACCTCCTACGCACCTGTCTACATTTGATTTGAAGGTGTGCACAGCCTTTAGTTGAAATTTGACTTAAATTAAGTTCAAATACTTACTTCTCCAGTGAGCAGTTTGAGCAGGGTGGACTTTCCAGCTCCATTTGGCCCCACAAGGGCCACTCGACTATCCAGGTCAATACCGAACTCCAGGTTCTTGTATATATGGGGCTGCAATGAAAACCAAAATACATGTGAAGTATTATCCGTACAAAAGGGTACAGCGTCAAGAAGATACGACATGCAGGCTTGAAAGGTTGACCGGTTGCGTACCGTGTCATCAGAGTATTTGAAGCTGACGTTCTGGACCATGATGACGGGAGGGGGGATCTTCCCACAGGGAGGAAAAAAAAAAGACAGCGTCTACGGAAAACAAGGAGAGAGAGTAAGACCACTGCTCTTTGTAAAGAGTTTAACATGAGCAGTTGCGTAAAAAAGTTTTTCAATCCAAAGTCAAAGGCCACTTGGAACTAAATGTTTTCTCCAAACATCAACAGACCATTAAAGTTCTCATCAGGTGATCAGGTTTCAAAGTTCTTGCTTCTGTTACAGGCATGTTGTGCGAATGAATGGAAGCGTACGGGAAGAAATATAAAAGCGAAACTATGTGACTTCGCAAACTTTGGATACAACGCCGTTTATAATCTGCTGTTGACGTATGGATACCAGACATACAACTTTAAACGTGGCCTATTGCTTTAAACCCTTCTTTTAAAGCCTTCTCTTTGCTGTGTACACTCATGGATTTCCTGCTTTGATCAGATAAACGCTTCGGTCCATTTTTTGTCAATGCGCCCCTGCGCTAAGAACACACTGCCTGACAGGAGCACTCTAATTCGGCCTTTTGTTCACATCATCTCAAAGCAGGGATCCAACAGTGCACAGATCTTTACGTTTCATTGGACATGGCCCACACCGATGATCACATGCCTGACAGGAATCATTTATGAACAGAGGAAATGGTCATATACCGTTTGGTTTTCCAGAGCCACCTCTGAATTAACAGGATTGACTCACCTTGTCATTCACAGGACGTTCGGTCAGGCCTGAAGCCACCATCTTCTGCAAGGTCTTCTCTTTACTCTGGGCTTGGCGGGCCAGCTTAGCGGAGCCATGGCCGAAGCGGGCAATGTAGTTCTGGTGGTAGAGAGAGTAGGGCCATTTAGAAAGGGCTGTCAACGCTAGGAGGAACTCAGAAACACAAAGCACTGTTCTCTCCGTCAGCACATTACACGGTTGCTTTGTTTTGGTTCAACACATTCATAACCTCAGTTCGGATTCCCTGAAACCAACAAAGAAATACTGGTGTGTTACACAACGCTCTGTGGCCTACCGGGTCCGCTGGCCAAAATCAATATTGATTCAATTAATAAATTATATTTTTTACATTTTATTATTTCAATTAATTTGTGTTAATTTAAATGAATGTGTTAAATTGACAGCCCTACCTGCCTGGCAAAATAAAATTGGATTCTGATATGCAGTTAGTAGCGCTACGGTGAGAGAGGCCGCTACCTTCATGTGTGTTATCTGGTCCTGCTCCCAGTTGAACCTCTTCATCTGGTTCTCTTCCAGCTCCTCCCGGGTCTTAATATACTGGTCGTAGTTTCCCTGGAAATTTTACATTTCGATATTTAAATAAAAATAAAATTTAAAGAGAAATCACATTTTTACAGCATGATGACTCGTTGCATGTTAGTGCAAAGGTGCGGCCCTTACCGTGTAGTACTTGAGTTTGCGCTGGTGCAAGTGTATGATGTTGGTGCACACGCCGTTGAGGAAGTCTTGAGAATGGGATATCAGGACCAGAATACGTTTGAATCTGTTGAGCACGAAGAACATTGTAGTTTCAGGCACAGTGGAGTCTCTCTACCAAGAGAACTTAATACAACGTGAGACTTCAAACTACTACACGTGTGCCCGTGTCTGTATGTGTGTGTGTGTCCATTTGTAGCATGAGATTTAGACAAATCAGGTGTTACCAATATTGTTGCACACCAGCACTAGAGGGCAATAGAGAGTAGCTCATAAAACTTCACTCCTGGGTGTATTTTAATGAAGAGAAACCCATAATGTGATGTAGTTAATGTCATGATATTGCAACCATAACACAGTTACCTACATAATCAAATCTTGAAAAGAGAAAGTAGTGTGTACTGTGTGTGTTTGTGATATGTTGATGGTTATTCGGGACACATTTGGGTAACTGGAAGTAACTACGTGTTTGTATGACATGTTCTTCCTGATTACATAAATGGCAAAACATTTTCTCTACAAGGTCGGGATGCTTAGATCAGATAAACGCTTCGGTCTAGTTTTTGTCAATGCGCCACTGTATTAGCAGGGACGCTATAATTCGGCCTTTTGTTTACATCATATCGCAGCACCAACCAGTCAAGAAGCCTAAACCATCCTGGATGTAATTAAAAAGAATCTAATGCTAGTAGTACTCCACCCTACCTCTTTGACCATTAGTGTAAAACACAACATACAAAATAGCCTCAACACACACATTACACTTACTGACTAAGCTCCTCCTCCAACCACACACAGGCATCCAGGTCCAGGTGGTTGGTGGGCTCGTCCAAGAGCAACATGAAAGGCTTCAGGAACAGGGCCCTGAAGACAAAGATGTCAGGGTGTTAATAATGGTGCCATCCTGAACCGGCAGCAAAGGTGAGCGCAGTTTCAGAAATTCTGAGTCCTCCGTCTGTCTCAATCCGTCGCTCAATAGACTTCTCACTAAAGCGAAAAGACACACACAAACGGGACAGAACTGAGTGGATCAGATAAACGCTTCGGTCCGTTTTTGTCACTGCGCCGCTGCACTGTGAACATACTGCTCAGCAGCGCTGTCAATCGGCCTTTCGTCTCATCATTTCCAGGCAGTTCTGTGTAAAGGCCCGAGCACACAAACGGTAACCTCCCAGAACCTCTCGGTTCCCTCTGAACAGAACACAAACATCCCCTGAGGAAAAAAACATGGGACCAGAATGGACTAGTCAGTTACGTTTCTGTAACCCCAAAAATGTAATAGCCACAAAATTTGCATCATTTTGTCATTTGCATGCACTTCACTTTCTTGGGTTACTTTTGGGAAAGGTTCTTGGTTCTTACCCACCAAATAATGATATTTTCATCATATGCATGATGGATGGAACATCACACACACAAAACTACTTTTTTGAGTCAAGTGATCCTTTAGGAAAGTTCTGGAAAGCCGACGAACCTGGCCAGGGCAACTCGCATCCGCCAGCCTCCGCTGAAGTCCTTGAGCTTCTTGTGCTGCATGTTGCCGGTGAAGCCCAGGCCGTGGAGGATCCGGGACGCCCGCACCTCCGCCTTGTCTGCGTCCAGCTCCTCCAGGCGCTCGTACAGCTCCATCAGCTTCTCACACTCGGCTGAGGTGGACAGAGACGGGGGGGTGGAGGAAGGAGAGGGCGTTGAGCGGAGGGGTGGGCCAAGGAGCATGACATTGAATGGGTGGGGTGTTGCGTTAAGAAGAGTGCATTCTTAAGAGAGCTTCTTGTCTTTGAAATCAAGAGTTTAACATGTTTTTGAATGATTTTTCACGGTGCCCACCCACATCCATTGTATGACCTAAACGGTTTTAGAGCAATTATCAGACTTTCTCAAAAGTGCTAGTTTTGTCAACGTTTTGATCTGAACCATTGTATATGATCATAAGTAACCTTAAAACAGGGCTAAACATGGATTTTCCCTTTACTACTCTAACTAAAACCTGAGCAAACTACATATGCATTGCTCAGGTAGTTAGTTCACTGCCAACTTTTTTAAAACATTCAAAGGGACAGTATTAGTGACAATTACGACAATGGCAGATGGAATGGTGAGTGGCCACTCACAGTCTTCTGCAGCCAGACGCTCCGCCTCCTTCTCCAGACTGATCCTCTCCTGATCCACCTCCATCACACACTGCAGGGCCGACTTATCGCTGGGCGCCATCTCGCGGGTCAGGTGGTAGATGTCTATGTGTTCTGGGATTGGCACCTCGCGGTGGCCGATGGCTGACAACAGCATTGACTTTCCTATGGAGAGAGGGACATTTGTTAAAGCGGCTCAATGTAGTTTTTTTTTTTACCTTAAAATAACAACTTCAAACTAATTTTCATGGTGCACTGGCTTGAGTGTTGCCTCTTTCGTTCCCACCCCTCCCTCTGAGTGCTTCTTCTTGAAATAATACGTTTGGTGTAGCGGGCCGCTATTTTAGCGGAAAAATCCGTAACGCTTTACGGCATTACTTCACACACAGGTTTCTTATCGTTATTGAGGTGGTTACATAATGTTTGAGCTTGATTTTCAGCCTTCATTCTTCCAAGCTAAAAACTGATTTGCTTAATTGCTAAAAACTTTAACAATTTCAGCTGTACCCACCCAATGTGATTTGATTAGCTAAAAACTTTAAACAATTCCCAAGCTGCATCCACCCAATGCGATGTGATTGGTTAAAAACTGTAACAAATACACGCCCATGGTGCTGACGATTGGCTAAAAACTTAAACAAATTAAGAGTATTGGTGTCCCCCACAATGCAGTGCTCTTACCAGTGCCGTTGAGCCCGATGAGACCGTATCGGCGGCCAGAGTTGAGCTCCAGGTCGGTGTCCGTCAGCAGCTCCTGACCATGGAATGTGAGCGACAGGCTGCTGATGTGCACATCTGTGCTGTTGGGGTGGGATGACAGCACACCTGTCACCGCCCGCGCCTCCGTTTTCATAAGCTCAAACTCATCCATCTCCTTGGTGAGACTATCCACACCTATGGCAGAGAGGGTTTTTAGTCCATGTTGTAACAAAGAATAGGGAACTAGAAAAAAAGTGACATACAATTCTTAAAAAATGTAAATGGCTTAATTAAAAAATAAATAATAATAATCTCATTGTGTTAACAGTCCTGGTATCAGTTCAATTCACCTAATAAAGCACATGATCGATCATTTCACTTGTCCTGAGGAAAGTGTAAGGCATGTAACATTGACTTTAAGCGGCCACCATATTCCTTACAACTGTCCACTTAAAGACTTCCACAAGAGTGGGCGTATGGATATTTAAATTGAGGGTGTTAAAAGCTTAAATCCAGAGTAGAACATGAAATGCCAAACTAACGACATAATGCTCTGGAAACTGACAACTCGTCACGAACCATTCATTTCAGCTCCATTCTCCTGACCGTTCTCTGCCCCCTCCCCCTCTCCCTCCCCCTCCCCCTCATCCTCTGGTTTCTTGGTCCTCTGACGAGATTTGGCTGCTTCCTTCTTCTTCGCTGCCTTCTTCTTGGCCAGATCAGATGGCATGGCTGCTGGAGACTTCTGGGACACACCGACACCGGAGCTGGAGACGAAGAGGGAACAGTGAGTGACTTCGGCCTTTACTGTAGATTGTCCAAACCATGATGACCAGCGCCCCCCGCTGCCTTGAACTGGACAGTGTTGTTAACAATTAGTCATAAGTACTTAGGAGTGCACCTGGATGGCTTATACAAGACGGGACAGAGCCGACTACTTCCCGAGGAAGCTCAGGTCCACCGATGTACTGTATGTAGAACCATGCTGCTGACCATGTTCTACCGGTTTGTTGTAAGGAGAACCCTCTTCTAAGTGGTTGTGTGCTGGCCTGGGGCAGCAGCATCGGGCGTCAACAGGATGGACAGACTGTCCACTGTCCGGGCGGGCTCTGTTCTGGGGGTCAGTCTGGACTTGGTGAGAGTGGTGGCGGAGAGACGAATGGTGGCGGAGAGACGAATGCTGGCCAAACGGCTGGCCACCATGGACAATGTCTCCCACCCTCTACCTGACACTGGTCAGATAGAGGAGCACCTTCAGTGAGTGACAGGTCCTGCCACGGTGCTCAGTGGAGCGTTTCTGGGGGTCCTTCTTAACAGCAGTCATCAGACTGTTCTGTGCATCTCTTGACTGTCTGGACGCCATGTACCTCAGTCAGCTCGAAGGGTGCTATGGCTCCTTGAACCAGAAATGCACATTTTCTTTTTACAACTCCTGCACACCCTGGACATGTTTGCACAATATAGGCATGCTAGGTAGATCTACTGTTATATACACCCTTGTGTATTTGGATTTAAGTAGGCTTTATTTTATCTACTGTAAATGTGTATCGTGTTACTCTGTCTTTTGATAATGCAAAAGTGCAACTGGAGATTTAAGATTGAAATACCTCTAAACAAGGGAAATGGCAAATTCAGTGTCAAATTGACATTTACAATAACGTATAGCCTTATCATTTAACACCATCGCGGTACACAGCCAAATCAAATGCAGAAGCATCTCGCCATCTAGACCGGATAAGGGCTTCGGTACACTGCTGATCTCAAATGATGTGATGGCAGTAATCCCGTTAGAGGTCTGCTTGATCTGGTTTAATCAATGGCACTACTAATTCAGTCACTAGCTCCCCATAAACGTATGTTTAAGCATCAATGATTACCGATGAATAATGGTGTACAGCTACGAATCAAGGGAATCCAGCGGCTAACACGCTCTTCTTATTGCGCATTGCATTGGCCTCGCGATGATGCATCAGCGTAGCTGTCAGGCCTAGTCCAATGTTAACCAGGCAGTAACGTTAGCTTAATACGTTACCGGCTAATGCGAAAAGCTAGCCTTCCTGGGCTTGCTAGCTAGCTAACCTGCTTTACCGCTGACACGGGCCAATATTACGCGTATCTACACTGGCTGGCTTACATTACATTTTCATTCGAGAATGTGAAAGACAATAATGTTAGCTGGTTCGCTTGGCTATGTAATTTAACACCACGACGGGCACACATGGTCTTGCCAGAACCTGGCCTGGTGATGGCAGAAACCCAAGGCCCGTATCTACCCCTAACCTTAGCTAACCAGCCGGTTTCTTTAACCATCAGCGGTAATATACACCTATGTGAACTAGCAAACACGAGCTGGATGGACTAGATAATCCAGTGGCAACGTTACGCAATATTTGAGTTAATTTAGATGGCGATTTAGGAAAAATATATCCTAGGAAGATTACCGTTCGCTGGAAAACCGACGAGTCAATGTGGTACCATAGCTACATGTGGCTCGCTAACAAGACCCACTCGTGGTCTTCGTCCCACTGGCTAGCTAGCTAACCATACTAATTTGCTTCTCTGACAAAAGCGGTGCCGCTAATTTAGCTAGCCGGCTAACAAGCTAGCTAA
Source organism: Borostomias antarcticus (assembly GCF_949987555.1). NCBI lineage: Eukaryota > Metazoa > Chordata > Actinopteri > Stomiiformes > Stomiidae > Borostomias > Borostomias antarcticus. The sequence goes on from NC_140245.1 coordinate 6,037,353, forward strand.
CTTTACCTAGCCCGCCAGTGCCAGCCACAAAGATTCTATTCACACTATATTTCCTAGCTCTCAGAATATGATGTTAACAGTATGTGTTTAATGTTATCATCGTTGATAATACAAGTATAACTCTGAATCATCAGTTAATAGAAAACGTTCTCTTACCACTCTTGTTCCTCTTTACCGGCAGGCCAACGATGTTGGGAACACAGGATGGATTCGTGCTCGCGTGTTCCCGATACCGGCTCACCGACCAATAGGAGCTCGAATTGTCTTGTTGGCTCCACCTTCTCATTGCAATTTGAACGTGTCATTGCCATGTCATAATTACGCAATAATGCCACTGAGTTACCTGTGATGATGTTATGCAACGTGGAAGATGTAGCCTACACCAACACTCTTTTTTTGGACTAATAAACTGTTTATGCTAGACAGCAATCTTCCCTAAATAAATGTCAATGATATATTTATCATTGCTGAAGTTGTAGTCCACATCTATGCCCTAAATCCCACAAGTTTGCATTATTATAGTAGTCACAAGGCTACTTTACTTATTAAAATGCTGAAATACAGTCATGGGATTTGGTTTAAAAAAAAAAGGTTATGGAAAAGTCATGGAAACGTTTTGGGATTTTATTGGTAAAAATGAGTGGGACCCTGAATGTAGACCAACATACATTTTAACATTTTGCTAGTGACTGAAATATGTTACAAAATAATCACAGTTTCTATTCATAGTGACATAGTGAATCACTTCATTGCTACCACTGCCAGTGTCCTTTTGAAGAAGAAGAAAATACCATAGACGATAGACTGATAGACACAGAGCACAGTGCATACAAAACAGTAGAACTCCTCCCACTCAAAGCTGTTGTATCATAGTTCACCATAGTTCACATTGAGGTCATTTATTCTCAATACTGATTGCAGTCTTGAGAAGTCATCTTGTGGATCAACAGCTGCTTTTGAACTCATCAGCCATGGTCCAATAGATATAATCTTCCTGTGACATTGGCTGAAAAACCAACCCTTCATCTGTTAACAAGTCTGAAACTAATATATCATCTCCTTATTACTCAGATGACGCTCCAGAAGCTATTAAACACAGTTTTCAGTGACATGATACAAATTGCATTCATGAAATGTTCTGTACGATATTTTGTTTCTTTTTCCTTCACATTTAACTAAGAATTACATGGCATACAGTAGCAATTATGGCACATTGTTATTTGGTTAAGTTTTTCTTTGCCTCTTTAGGCATCTGAGCAGAGTATCTTTGGAATTTCAGAGTTATTATACCCAGGCTGCACACTACATTAACTCAATCATACAACGGATTACGAATACAAATTATGTGTAATGCATTTATGAAACAATGAAACAATGATACAGCAAGCCAGTTAGAGTACATTCTCATGGACACACTGTTTAAAACAGTACACATAGTACCATTTACAATGGACTCTAAAATTACTGGCACCACTGACTGGCAATGCACAAACAATGCATAAAAAAATATAAATAATATAATTATAAAGATACTGAATATAGCAACATGTGTGAAATACTGTACTTTATTTATGTTTCAATGGAACCAACCAAAATCATAATTATTTAATACCAAATTAATTTCAATAAAATCAAGGTTTCATAATTACTGGCACCCCTCATTTAGTACTTAGTGCAACCACCTCTGGCAAGGATAATAGCATGGCGTCTTTACCTGTAATGTTTGACAAGGTTAAGGAACATATTTAGAGGGATTTTGGACGATTCCTCTAGGCAGATATTTTCAAAATCCTTCATATTCTTGGGTTTGCGCTTATCAACTACCCTTTTTAAGTCAGCCAACAGGTTTTCTATTGGATTGAGGTCTGGTGACTGAGATGGTCCTGCAGAACATTGATTTTGTTGTCAGAACTATTTCTGTGTGGATCTTGAGGTATGCTTTGGGTAATTTTCTTGTTGGTAAGTGGACCTACGGCCAAGTCCCAGCCTTCTGGCGGAGGCAACAGCCAAAATTGCCTGATACTTGGTAGAATTCATTATGCCATCAATCTTAACCAGCGCCCCTGGACCTTGTTTAAATTAAATTAAAATAGCCCCAAAACATCTCTGACCCACCACCATATTTCACTGTGGACATGAGGTGCCTCTCTTTGTATGCATCTCTCTTTCGATGCCAAACATGCCAATGCTATATCTGACCAAAACGTTCAAGTTTGGTCTCATCTGACCAAAGCACCTTCTTCCAGTCATAATTTAAATGATGTTGGGCAAACTCCAAGCTCTTGCTTCTGAGTCTTGTGGTCAGAAAAGGCTATCTTCTGGCAACCCTTCTAAAGAGCCTGTGGTTGTGGAGGTGGCGTTTGATGGTGGTTTTTGAAACCTGACCCCAATATGCCACCAAGGCCTACAATTCTTTCACAGTAGCTTCTCTCACCATCCTCCTCAGTATTGTGGGGGGCAAAATTAGGTTTACAACGGTTCCATATCTTTTAAATTTTTTGCTCTGACAGTGCTCAAACAATTGAATACTATATATTCAAGTGTTAATGGATCTTATTGTAGTCATTATCAGATTTATGATGGTTTACGACCATCTGTCTCTTTTGAACTGCCAGTTCTTTAGTTTTTTTCATGGTGTGGGATGACAAAGGGATATTGCATGTGTGTTAGCTAATTTTTATAGCATAGTGAATCAGTAAATGATATAGTGGCTCAGTTCAAGTGGAATTTAATACCTGGTTTAATTTTGGTAGATGTTATTTACAATAATCTTTAAGGGTGCCATTAATAATTGTGAAACCTTGATTTGGATGATTTTTATTTATTTATTTATTAAATCAGTAAATGGTTTTGGTTGCTTCTATTGGAACATTGTCATTATAGTACAGTTTATCACATGCTGGTATTTGGAGTTTCTCTATAATTATATTGTTTATATATATAAGCATTGCCTGTCAGGGGTGCCAGTAGTTTTGGAGCCCACTGTAAGTGTTAAAAACTGCACTGATGGTATATCAGCCTGGGAACATTTCAATGCTACAGTTGGCCATGTGACCTTATTCACAGGTTAAAACACATTTTAGACATAGGTTAGTGCCTATACTCATTATTTTCATGGTAGGGAGCCAAGCAAATTTAACTTTAACTCCATGGTTGTGGGTAAAATCTGCCTGTCAGTTTCTATAATCATGTAACATAACATGAATGTGGCCCAGGACAAACATGAGCTGGTGAAATTCTGTAAAAACTGATTAAAAGGAATTTCCACAGTAAAATTTGTAATGTATGACCAAAAGATTGGGAAGAACAGAACAAAATACTATGAGAGTACAACAAGCACAAGGAAGCGCTTCAGATTTCAGTATAACCCTGGGACAAAATGGATGGCCCAACACAAATGCTCAACTGACCTCTCTGCATTAGACATAAAAATAAATAAAAAACATACCCTTGTTCACCATTGGTCCCATCTAATCATAATCTATCTGGCAACACATAGATTCAGTCATAAAACACATACATTCAGTCATAGTTACACCGGCAATGAGTTTTATGCTTATGAATGGAGACCCAAGTTGGACTGTTGTTGTATTGCTTGAAAATGTAGTACACTGAAGATGAATATCAAAGGATATGAGAATGTTGTCCTGTATGAATTAGGTTTGACATGGAGGTGGCCTATAACCTGCTTAGTTTAGTTGACAAAATGAATACAGCATGATTCTGGACCCCAAATGGGACGCCAAATGCTGTCCCATGGATGTCTTTTGATTGGTCATCAAGACAAGGAAATGACCAGATCATCCTCAAATGACCAAGTTGAAGAGTTCCAGTGGGAGGTTGCGTAAAAAACACCCACTAAACCTGTTCCTCTGTGACAGGTTTAAGTGTTACGCACAACCAAGGCCTGTTCCAGCTCTTGTCTTCGTTGTTGAATCTGTAAGGACAAAACAGTCACATTCACTGATGAAGATCCAAACCAATATCAAGAGTTTAAATGAATGTTAACATTTATTTTAGCTAGTTTATCAGAGTTTGTGTATATTATAACCACATACTGTACTATATTGTTCAGTAAGCTCATAATGTCACCCAGCAGAGCAGAATACTTCAAAAGTCACCCACCCCTTGGGGTGCTAGCCACAGTTCATTTTTTCCATTACCAATTCATATTGCTTTGTACACAAAACAGCTATGCTTTTTGTGTCTCAGTAAAAGTATAGTTCATTCTGCTCAAGGGAACTTCATCTTCCCAAATCCACAGTTAGAGCTTGAGGAGCTTCCTTGCTTATGAAAACGGCCAGCTGTGTTCGCCAATTAGAATAAGTGGAGGTGTGGCTTTTTGGAGGCCTGTGGTCTTAATTTGGGCCAATTTTGCCTCCTCTCACGAGGGGATATATCGCTGTTGATATGGTCTGTTTAATTCTTTCAATAAAGATTGAACTTGAACAATGCTCATTCTGCAGTCGTGAGCCCAATCAGCTCCAAGTAATGTTTATCGGCAGATAAATTAGACAATCCTTCCATGAATATGCTGAATGATCACCGCAGAAACAATAAATAGGCTAATGGGTAGAGGGTGTTATTCTCTGGTCCACGTAATGTTAGCCTATGGATATTCTACCATAACGTGACAAAGAAATGCATATGGGCTAAATGATGACAGCACGTAGGTATACTGTGTAAGGAAATAGAAAAAAGTCTGGCCTGCTTCTCGCTTCTCTAACTTAGTCTATTCTCTCAGGAGCCTCGTGATAATGATGTCAGATTTCGAGCACTTGCAGCCAACCCTCCCAGTCTGATCACAGTATTATTACATGATTATCAGAAGAACACGCAGCAGAATAATCAGAAGAATAAAACTGCAAATTCATCTTAAAGAGTTTTTTGCATCTGTGGACAGAGCTGTTTACTTGGCTTCCTGGTTTGCATAGCCTACTGCTATAACTGCTGTTGAGTTCCAAACCTTTACAGTCTAAGTTTCAAACATTTTTGCAGATGAATTTCATCAATTTCATGGTGAATCCTCTGTGCAGAAACAATAAATTGGCTTAATCATTTATTTTATTTATCAACGACCATCTATGTGAGGAGAAGTTTTGGTACGCTTTTCTCAAGAAGTATTTCATTGTACCTGTACTGCACTGTATGAAAAATAAACCTACATTAACTTCATGTATTTGTAACTTCCATTTGAACTGAGTAAAGTCATTTCCCAAACTTACTTTGCAGTAGAAATAACGGTTGACAGCCTCTTGAGACCAGGGTTGCTGGTAGAATTCCGTCCTTCGTTCCTCCTCAGGGTTCCCCAACACGTCTGTCATCAACTGAGTCCAGAGACGACAGCATCAGTCACACACTGACATGTCGAGTGTGGAATCTTGTGAGTTGCGCTACGTTCTGACTTTGTTCTACCAAAAGTAGTTTAGCTTAAATCTGATTCAGTCTTGACCCTTGTCCTACTGATATAAGACATGTTATTAAATGTGACGTTAGCAAATGTCACGTTAATATTAAAACAGTTAAGCGTTTATCTTTATTATAGTGTTATAGTGTTATAGTGTATAAAGGGTGTTCAGGAGTTGTATCAGTCTGGTTCACCATAGTGGTTTAAATAACCGTCCAGCTAGCAGATGTCCTCACCTTCAGGTCTCTGTTCTGGGAGCGGATCCAGTCTTGGATGTAGCCTTTTGGATCTTTGGAGAAGCTGAGCATGAAGTCTCTTTGGATCTTCAGCTGGCTGATGGACTCTATGGTTTCGTGGATCTAAGAGGAGGACAGATGAACAGAAAGTTACAGGCAATGGGGAATTATGCTTAGTTATGCAAAATTGGACACCCAATTTTGGTCAAAAGGCTAATTTCCTTCAAACCATCAATTAAGTATCTTGTACTCCTACACTGTTCATTCATCTCCCCGATTAAAAAAATCACTCCTCAGTAGATAGAATGCAGTAATCCACATCCAATGACATTCTCCATATTCATTGTTGGAGCAGAGTACCAAAAAGAGAACATACCCACAAACAAAAATGAGTACTAGAATAATTCCCTGCACTGAAGTAGCATAATTTCCTTCTTGATACAGGATTTTTTTTAGATTGACTTTTGTGTCTCAAGTGTTATAACTGAACATTCTGCCATATCTTTCCTCTGACACAATTCATGGCAATATTGCCTTGTATAGGAATCGAACCCCGGTCTGCCATGTCAAAGTCCTCAAATAGCAAATACTGTGATACACTGTCTACAGTAAGAGATCAGGCCTAGGTCCAGTTTGGGGTTTTTATTGACACTGCAGAAGCACAACCACAAGTAACACGAAAGGAAGGTTTGAAATGTGTGTTTTTCTACAGGGAGACACAAAAGGAAACAGTAGTACACACATACAAACAAAAAATGAAGTGTGATAAGTGCCAAATGTGGTTGTACATGTCTACTAAAACTGTACCAAAAGGACATCAAACTACACTAGATAACAGAACAAATGAAAAGTGATGATACACAAAAACACCACAAACTGAATTAATGAAAAGCAGAAGGCCCTCTGATGCTCTTAACGCCATGCTTTTGAAGCCTTCCCACTGGCAGATTGAAGTAACTCAAATCCAATCTGATTTAAAGTACTCTGTGCAATCTGAAAAGGCATAAGCCACATGGGAGAGGATATTTCAAGTCACATTCCAAACCACCTTCAGAGGCGTATGCGACTTGAGTCTGAATGGTGAAATACGATTTATGTGCCTGAAGTCAGACTGAACTGCTTTTTCTGTCACAATATGCAACACAGTGATGACATCACTTACTGTACATTTGCCCCATTAAATCTCATACTGGCAAAAATGAAAACAAAAATGTCTCTGCTATAGAATCTAACTTTGTGGCTAATAATACAATGATGTATAGCAAAATATAGAGTTTATTGCAAACGACCACATGACTCACTCTAGTCGAGGTACATTTTTTTGACTTAGCTCACCCCAGAATCCCTCACATCTCATTTGTATATACTGGGCCGTTTAGAATGCACATTCAGATGATGTCCTACACCCCCATTTCATTCAGAAGATCTAGGATACTTTCTAGTAAATTCAAAATGGCAGATTATGTATCTTGGCAGACCTTGATGGTTCCTCTGGCAAAGTTGTTCGACATGAGGAGTAGAGCCTTTGTAAATGTTAGCGTTTGACACTTTTTTTTACAGCAGTGGTGAAATGACAAACTGTGTCAGGTGAGTGTGTGGCCTAAGGCAAAGTAATAAGTCCCTAGCTCAAAGCATTTCATAGATAATTGGGGGGGAATAAAATAAAATAAATAGACGCCAACAATAACAGTATAGCCCCTATAACTATAGTGGTATAGCCCCTTCGCGGTTGGCACTCCAAATAATACTACTTAAAATGGGGTTGCAGCAATAAGCTTTGCTCTTTGGACCCCTCAAAATGACTTCAGGAGTTTCCTTTAAACACATCTCTACCAAACGACCTGAATGAATAGCACTTCTGATTGGTTGACCTTGTTGTCAAGCGACGCGGTCTCCTGCTGATTGGCTGTGGAGAGCAGGAAGCCACTCATCTGACTCTTTAAGGGGTCTTCCACCTCCACGTCTATGTCATAGCAGGCTGTCTTCTTCTGGTCATTAGGGTCCACACTGAAGAAAAACACACAGACCCCCTCGTGAAACATGAAAGTGCACTATAGTGCTAACACTCCCTGCTTTCTATTCCATATGCCTCCCCCGTGACGATCCTCCACCTCACTTTCCGTGCCACTTTCTCAGTCTCCCTCTTTCATTCTATGCATCTCAAAAAAAACGAAATAATACTATTGTAACTTGTTCTGAGAACAACTGAAACTTGTTTCTGCTCTTTTACGGCGTCCTCTACCTTGTATCCTCCCCATGGCAATAGTTGAGTAGAGCGCAGAGGGTCAGGCAGTATGATCTGCTGTGCCCCTGAATGTCATGAGCTGGTGTTGGGATGACCTACCACCTGAGAAATACAGTCGGATATGATTTCCTACCATCCTGATAACAACCTTACAGGCTCTCTTGATTCATTCTATCGTGTGGGTTTGCTACAGAATGACTGATTTGTTTTAGCCGTGCACCAAGAGGAGAAATAGTACAGTACATGATTATAAAGTTGGGGTGCTCAACCAAAAGCTCTACAGAGCTTAAGGAAGAGAAAGAGCGCTGGTGGACATACTACCTCCTCAAATACAGAGGGCTTCTGAGGAATGGACGCCGTACCTGATGATGTGGTTGATGACGATGGGGTCCGGAGGGAGCAGCAGGTTGGTCAGACGCTGGGGGATCTCGGAGAACTTCAGGCGAGGGCAGTCAAAGACCTGAGGCCATCAGAACACGTCACACAAAGCATGACTCAGTGTGCATGAACATGTAACTAGTAATCTAACTAATAATGATTACACTTTACTTCATCAACATTACATCACACAAATGATTTGTTGAGTAGCTTGTAGCAAGCCAGCTAAAATTGGACCTCAGGAGATGGTTAGTTACAAAAGAACATCATCATCCAGACGATTGCAGCCCTTCTGTATAAGCACATTTTTTGTTTAGCATAAAGCCTACAGGTTTTGTATATGTGACCTCAGTGATCAGTCGGGGCAGCTTTTGGTGTCATTTTGTTCTTGAGTGTCTTTGTTTGTAAGGGAAATAGCGCCCACTTGTGGCAAGAAAGTCTGTGAAAAGGCTGCATCAAGGAAAAGCAAGTAACCTTAGTCTGAGACCAATATCTAGCCTTCTGAAATCGAGCCATAATAATTGTGGCCCCCCACACGTTTCAGATGCCACCTCATTGATTTCATGCAGGTACAACATTTCTATATAAACAACCAGTGCTGACCAATACAAACGCCCATGCACAATGCAATAACGAAATTGAAGTCTAATAGACTATAAACCATGACATGTTGAAGTGTA